>NC_140561.1:35259736-35694736 GCF_057381845.1 Rhamphochromis longiceps
AGGTGTGCGTAGTTCTTTTGTTTGATGTTTCTTTGCCTCCTACTTGGACAACACATGAAACAGTCTTTTGCCTAGGCTGACTTCTTTTGGGTCAGCAGGTGCTCTCCCTGTTCTGCTGTAATCCATGCTGTGCTTAGCTCCTTCTCACATGCAATGAGTGTGTCATTTCTCCACTTTGGCTTCTTTGGGAGATCTATGGCAATGGTAGGGAACTGTAAAGGCTAGAAAGTCTCCAAAAATAAACTAGTCCTGCTCACACATCATATATATATATATATATATATATATATATATATATATATATATATATATATATAGGAAGCAAAGACTATTTAAAGCTTTATGTGATAGCTCAGTTAAAGAGGGATATGGGTCATACTGCAGAAAAATTTCTCCTTGACAACAGCTCTTGATTACATTATGTTTCTGTTAGTCAATTAAGTGAGTTGTGATAGTAGAAGGCAATGTTCTGAATTTTCCTTACAACAGAAAAAAGACAGGATAAAATATGATCTCTTTTTAATGTTATAATCACATAATACTGACAATGACACAGCATACTATTTTGAGAAATTTCTTCAATGTTTAATGGAAATAGAATTACCCACTGTTTGCTGGAGGAAGTCATGGGTTACAGTGGTATGTAAACCTATTGTGTATGATCATCATCTATCACTTATTATTACAGAGTTTAAGAAGATGCAAATATAAAAGGCAAAATACAAGTTACCCCCATTTTTATTGGCTTGTTTGTGAATTTTAGAATACATAAAGACTCTTACACAGAATCTAAATTGAAATCTAATAATAAACATAAATTTATAAACACTTTTACAAAGAAAAAAAAAGCAGTAACCAAGTCAAAAATAGCCAAGGCTGCCACCACTAACCAAATTGGATGGTCGACTGCACTCATAAGGCTCTCCAATACTGACTCGCCATGCAACACCTGCACATGGCACAGTCTTCAGTCTTTACTAGTAATGTCTGCTTTGTTCAAACTTTTCAGTTACTGGCCCATCACACACATAGACAATTAAAACTGTGGCAATTCATTTTATTATATCGATGTTTAAAATGACAATGTGAAAACAATGTGACCCTTAAAGCAGCAAATCCATAGCATTGCTCCACTGTGAAGCTCCATGGACCACTGAGGAAAGGCGTCCATAATTAGTTGGCAATCATGATTGGATCAATTGACACCTCTGGCTTTTGATAGGTGACAATGTCCAATTCTGAGTGGATAATGGAGAGGTAATCTGCCCCGAGGTAGATCCCCATCACTACAGACACCCCTCCAACCCCGACTCTGTTAACAACAGATAATGAGATTATAGCTTGTCCCAGGGCTGATAGAATTAAGACTGCATCAAGGACATGGATCATTTTATGTTATAGTGTGCCATTGGAGTCCACTGATATCGATGAGGTAATGTCAAACATTTTTTTTGGAGAGAGCATAAAGAGAAATATTATATAAAATCACTTGTGAAATGTTTAAATATTTATCTTTCAGTTGCATAAGAATAAAAAAGCCACAAACACTTGCACTGCACTTAAGGACAGGATGAAAGACAGTAATGTCTTCTATGTGAGACAAAGAGGTATGTACTATGTAAAAGATTTAACCTGATCCCTGCTTGTCGGGGCCTGGAGCCTGGTGCTCGCTCGGGCCACTTCGGGGGTGGGGTGCCCTCGGCCTCTTGGCCTGGGTCACTCTGGCACAGCTGGCTGCCGGCGGAGCTCACGGGCACATCACTGCAACCCCCCCTGGCTTCTGCTCCGCTGCTGCTGAGTGACCCCTCATCTGGGGCTCTCGTCAGCTCTTTCTGGGATAGTGGCGCGGCTGCCCCTCTGTTGGTCTTCCTTGGTCTCTTGTGTTCTGAGGGCCTCTGGATTTCTGGAGTTTTGATCTCCTCCATACCCGCTTCATGCCCTGGAGGACGGGGCTGTGGCTCCCCACACCCTCTAGCAGATCATTACATGAAGGAACCTTTTAAAACAAGCGTGCTCATGCTCACAGGTGTACACACGGGGACTCACACACACAAACGACACCCTTTTTGGCTCCTACCTCAAAGCGCACTGTGCGCTGTCGATCTTACGTGCTGCACAATAATGTTTAATATTTCGTATTTACCGTTATATTCCCATATATCATCGTGATGTTGTTTATTCTATTGCTCTCGTTTTGTTCTGCTTGTTCTGCTCCATCTCTTCTCCCCTCTATTTTTCTTTCTCTCCCTCTTTTTCTTTCATTCTTTCTCACTGTCCTATCCCCCAGTCATGTCTGTCCTGTCTTTAAAAAAACGAAAATAAAATAAATACATAATTATAATAAAGGTCAATCAAATGGACCAATATGGCAAGGCCATGATGATCCACTTAGTAAAGTAAATCCACTTGGCATCTTTCTTGGCCTTCAGACAACAATTCTGATGGCTAAAGATCCAAACGGGACAGGCAAAAAAAAAAAAAAAAAAAAAAAAAAAAAAAAAAAGATTTAACCTGATCCTCTTCTAGCTGCCCTCTGTCCTGACCACATGGATACGCTTCTGTTCTTGCAGCTCCTGAGCTAAAGTGGTCCTCTGTAAAGAGCTTATTTTATTATAATAGATAGATTCTCTCATTCTGAAACTCATTTTCAGTGAACGTCAAAGACAGCATGTCATATTCATCACTTTTGGTATTGCCATATTCCGATTAGCTGTATGCACACACGCAAACACCATTAAACACATTAAAGACTGTATAAAATCAAAGTGCATATAAACAATTGACCTCATCATAATGAAACATTTCTTCATATAAACAGATTTGTTCTGTGAAACTCATTTCTAAACAATTTAAATCCCTGTCAGCTGCAGGGGACAAAACCTGCACAAAACTCCATCATCCATCTCTATTACATCTGCAGCCTAAAGCTGTAAATTCACAGTGTGGTCTTGTTAAATTTTCTGGGATCTGCGATTTCACAGAAAAATGACACACATAACGAAAACTGAAATGGAGCTAGAGACACCCGAGGAATTTGTGTTTTACATCAAGTGTAGTGAAGTGAAGTACATCTACAAATTAAAGCTTCTTGCTGATAAAGTGATGCCAAAGTTTTCACAGGCAGGGTGTAGATCCAGCCAGAGCTAACTGAGAATATCTGCTTCTGAATCTAAATGCTATAATTTTAACTGCCCACTGGAGCAGGAAGCAGAAAGGCATTAAATTCCCTTCTGTTGATTAACTCTGGCATCTTTGGAAGACACACACACACACACACACACACACACACACACACACACACACACACACACACACACACACACACACACACACACACACACACACGGCGAGTCCATCTACAGCACATCTTACCCACTTGCCTCAGAGTTATTGGACATCTAGAATGGAGGAGAAGGAATTTCTCTAGCTCTGCTCTTGTGACTTTGTAATTTACTGCAAAGTTTTCCAGATAACAAAACAGAAAGTGAAACAGTGCAGTATCCTGTGCATTTTCACAGGTCTGCATACAGTCCTGTGAAAATGAGTATCAATAAAAAAAAAAGAGATGCCGAGACAGACAGAAATGAATGCTTTAGAGATTCTTGATTTGAATAGTACTTTGGGTGTAAACTAAACATTTATCTTTATCTCGTTATAACACATAATTTATAGCTTTGATTAAAAGAAACAAGCACATTTTTTTGAATCTGTTGGAATTAATGTGTTTTAATTTATGACTACCATTATCTCCTCAAAAGCCCATTGAACTCCAAATGCCACAATCTAAGGAAACATTACACAGTGAGATATACTGAACAACAGCCATTCAATAAGTCTTACAGTAGCCGAAACCCCAGTCGGAGTGCCTCTAGGTAGCTTTTTTCAATTTTTTTCAAGTAGCACATACAAGCTTTAAAGCAGCCTCAAGGAGAGAAGCAGCATCTCAAACAAACCTGATGTGAGCTGGAGTGAAAGTGACACAGTGAGGTCAGTGTGTGCCCTGTGGTGTCACCTGTTCCCACCTGACACACAAACTGGTACAAGCTCAGAAACCAGCTGCTGAGTCAGCTGGGAAGGCGAGTAGTGAGATTGGAGGCAGCAGACCGAGGTGACAGATCAAGTGATGGAAGCCAGATGAAGAGAAGGTAAAATAATGTTAAGTGTTTAGGGCAGGTGGAAAGGACATCAGAGAGGGAGAAAGAAGAAGAAACAAGGTAAGACAGAAGTGGAGAGAGCAACGCAGCAAAAGATAGTAGAAATTATTATTCAGTATAGTGGACAGGAAGAGGGTGACAGTAAATGGAAAATAAAAACAAGATGATGTCATAGAGTAAGTGTTAACAAAGAGAGAGAAAAAAGGCACAAGAGACCTTACCTTGTTATGTAGGTGTCTGTCACATCTTGGAGGGTGTTTTTGTACCATGAGAGAGTGTAATGTAATTAAAAAACAAGTTCACACCTTTGATGCTTTGATTCTGATTTCCCATATCAAATTAAGCTCAGGGGCATCTTCATTCCTGGGTTTAGCCTTTAAGGCGGCTTTTCTTCTCCTTTGCCATACTTTGCAGGTCAGAACTGTAACTTTGATCCTCATACAGTCATTTTTATACCCACAATCTGTCTGACATTAGACCGTTCAGCTTAGTGATGGTGTTTTTGGCCAATCACAATCAGGGTGTTGACAGCAACACAAACTGTCTGGTCTTGCTAGCAAATAGCTTGTTATTTTTTCTCTCACAGTAGTTTATTTTTACATTAAGGGTAGCATTTGAGGTTACACAAAGAAAAGGTTTCTGTTTGCAGTATAGAAATACACAATTCAGACGCTTTATTTGTGGTGGACTTTGTGGAATATTTTAACAGCATGTTGTTTTGCACAGATTTGTGCAGATGGCAAAATTAACTTAGATGCATGTATTCAAATAAAATAAATATTTATAGTATTTATATATAGTATTTTTATTATATATGATTCAAAGGATGTAACTGTTCTTCAACAAAAAGTCTGATAACATAGCAGTCAGGTTATACAATTCCCCCTTATAAAATTATAGCATTTAAATTGCCCAGTCATTATGTATTTCTTTTAAAGGATCAATTAAGTGGAGTCTACACAGCAGGCACAGAGTGAGCAGAATGTTAGCAGGTGCAGCAGCAACTACACAGTATGTGTTTAGGCGCAGTATTGAGCAGTATGTCACATGCTCCTTTGAAACGTTCAGAGTTCAATACACGATCACTGCAGCAACGCACATAAAATATGCCATAAAAATGCACATTGGGTTGTGTTTACAGCCAAATAGCATGAGTAAAACACGAGCTGTTGCACAGCCTGTAAAGACAGCTGGATTTATTAAAATGCAAGCTTATCTGCATCTGTCAGACGTGTGTGATGTATTATTATTACATAATTTTTGCATTTTTGTTTCAGTGTGCCACCACAGTGGGTTTTAAATTATACAATCAGGTTATGATTAAAGTGCAGACTTTGAGCTTTAATTTACAGGATTTCACAAAAAAAAACAAAAAAAACGAGCTGCATTATCTGTTTATGCATTACAATTCTACTGCAAGGGCTTGTCTCATGTAGGTATACCCTTCTGCTAAGAGCCTTCATTATGTAAGACTCATCTTAGGGCAGAGTCATTTCACACCTTTTAATAATACATAGTTACATTTTGTCACAGACCCCTATTCAGAGCAATCTGAGAAATAGTGCAAACTGGGTGGTGACATTTGGCTGGAAGGACATCAGATTAAAGCTATATCAGGTTCTTAATATAGTGGCAGTTCATTTATACTCCAGAGAATATGCATTGAAATTCATGATCAATAAGGATTCAGCTGACAGCTGTGAATGTTCTCAGAACAAACCTTTGGGACACTTAAACACTTAAAAAAAATAATAATAATAATAATTATATATATATATATATATATATATATATATATATATAAAAAACACCCAGCACGCCCCTGCGGGCGGTTTATCCTTCAAGCTCGGGTCCTCTACCAGAGGCCTGGGAGCTTGAGGGTCCTGCGCAGTATCTTAGCTGTTCCCAGGACTACGCTCTTCTGGACAGAGATCTCCGATGTTGTTCCCGGGATCTGCTGGAGCCACTCGCCTAGCTTGGGAGTCACCGCACCTAGTGCTCCGATTACCACGGGGACCACCGTTACCATCACCCTCCACATCCTCTCGAGCTCTTCTCTGAGCCCTTGGTATTTCTCCAGCTTCTCGTGTTCCTTCTTCCTGATATTGCTGTCATTCGGAACCGCTACATCGATCACTACGGCCGTCTTCTTCTGTTTGTCTACCACCACTATGTCCGGTTGGTTAGCCACCACCATTTTGTCCGTCTGTATCTGGAAGTCCCACAGGATCTTAGCTCGGTCATTCTCCACCACCCTTGGGGGCATCTCCCATTTTGACCTCGGGACTTCCAGGTTATACTCGGCACAGATGTTCCTGTACACTATGCCGGCCACTTGGTTATGGCGTTCCATGTATGCCTTGCCTGCTAGCATCTTGCACCCTGCTGTTATGTGCTGGATTGTCTCTGGGGCATCTTTACACAGCCTGCACCTGGGGTCTTGCCTGGTGTGATAGACCCCAGCCTCTATGGATCTTGTGCTCAGAGCTTGTTCTTGTGCTGCCATGATTAGTGCCTCTGTGCTGTCTTTCAGTCCAGCTTTGTCCAGCCACTGGTAGGATTTCTGGATATCAGCCACCTCCTCTATCTGCCGGTGGTACATACCGTGCAGGGGCCTGTCCTTCCATGATGGTTCCTCGTCTCCCTCCTCTTTCTTGGGTTTCTGCTGCCTGAGGTATTCACTGAGCACTCGGTCAGTTGGGGCCATCTTCCCAATGTATTCTTGGATGTTCGTTGTCTCATCCTGGACTGTGGTGCTGACACTCACCAGTCCCCGGCCCCCTTCCTTCCGCTTAGCGTACAGCCTCAGGGTGCTGGATTTGGGGTGAAACCCTCCATGCATGGTAAGGAGCTTTCTTGTCTTTATGTCAGTGGCTTCTATCTCCTCCTTTGGCCAGCCTATTACCCCAGCAGGGTACCTGATCACGGGCAGGGCATACGTGTTGATGGCCCGGATCTTGTTCTTACCATTCAGCTGACTCCTCAGGACTTGCCTGACCCTCTGCAGGTACTTGGTGGTTGCAGCTTTTCTAGCGGCCTCTTCATGGTTCCCATTCGCCTGCGGGATCCCCAGGTACTTGTAACTGTCCTCTATGTCTGCAATGTTGCCTTCTGGTAGTTCAATCCCCTCAGTTCTGACTAACTTTCCTCTCTTTGTTACCATCCGACTACACTTCTCCAGTCCGAATGACATTCCAATGTCATTGCTGTATAGCCTGGTAGTGTGGATCAGTGAATCGATGTCTCGTTCACTCTTGGCATACAGCTTGATGTCATCCATGTACAGGAGGTGGCTGACAACTGCTCTGTTCCGTAGTCGGTATCCGTAGCCAGTCTTGTTAATGATCTCACTGAGGGGGTTCAGGCCTATGCAGAACAGCAGTGGGGACAGAGCATCTCCTTGGTAGATCCCGCACTTGATGGTGACTTGTGCTATGGGCTTGGAGTTGGCCTCTAGTGTTGTACACCACATCCCCATTGAGTTCCTGATGAAGGCTCTTAGGGTCCCATTGATCTTGTACAATTCTAAGCATTCCAGTATCCAGCTGTGGAGCATTGAGTCATAGGCCTTCTTGTAATCAATCCAGGCAGTGCACAGGTTGGTCAGTCTGGTCTTGCAGTCTCGGCTGACTGTTCTGTCTACCAGTAGCTGGTGTTTTGCGCCTCTGGTATTCTTGCCAATCCCTTTCTGTGTCCCGCTCATGTATTGACCCATGTTCCTGTTCATCTTAGCCGATATGATGCCTGACAGGAGCTTCCATGTAGTACTGAGGCAGGTTATTGGTCGGTAGTTGGAGGGGACCGGTCCCTTCTTGGGGTCCTTGGGGATCAGGACCGTCCAACCTTCGGTTAGCCATTCCGGGTGTCTCTCGTTAACTAGCAGCTGGTTCATTTGTGCTGCCAGACGCTCGTGGAGTGCAGTCAGCTTCTTTAGCCAGTAGGAGTGAACCATGTCGGGCCCTGGTGCTGTCCAACTCTTCATACTGGAGACCCTTTCTTGGATATCTGCCACTGTGATGGTTACTGGACCCTGTTCAGGGAGGTCGCTGTGCTCTGCCCTCAGATCCACTAGCCACTGAGCATTGCCGTTATAGGTTGCGTCCTTCTCCCATATGCTCTTCCAGTATTGCTCCGTCTCCAGCCTTGGTGGTGCTGCTCTCTTATTATTATTGTTCCCTTGCCACTGAGAGTACACCTTTGCTGTTTCTGTGGAGAACAGCTGGTTTATTCTCCTGCCTTCTATCTCTCTGGTGTACCTCCTCAAGCGGCTGGCCAAGGCTATGAGTCTTTGCTCGGCAGTTTCCAAGGCCTCAGGTATGGACAGCTTGCTGTATTTCTTATGCACCTTCTTTGTCGCACCTTTCTGCAACTCCGCTAACCTCCCTCCGTGCTACTTTGATCTTGCCCTCTGGCCTCCTTCTCCATGGAGGGTACTGCCCCTTGTGGCTGTTCAACTTGTAGCCAAGCATCTCACTGATGCCGTATTGTAGATCAGCTTGTTAGTGTCGGTAATCGTGGTTGTAGGTATCGTCCGTAGTGCTGCATTAACATCATCTAGCAGACCTTCTGAGGGTACCTCACGTAATCTTGGTAACCGACTACGGGGGATACAGGTTTCAAGCTTGGCCATGATCCTATTTTTCAGGTCAGTTCCTCTCGCACTCAACGATCCTTCTCCTATCGCACTTGGGGCTATGTACCCAATCTCGGGTGGGGGTGATGATATCTCCCCCCTGACCTGGTGTCCCGACTCCTCCTTGCCATAGCAATTGTGTTGTACCTCGTCAATCTCTAGCTGTGAGAGCAGTCCCTTCTTTCGAATGTTGGAACACTGAGCTACTAGTTGTTTCGCCGTCATTGTGGATGTTGGATATCGAAGAATCCATAGGTCCCGCATCCTATTCATGTAGCCCCTTCCGCTGGGGTTACTTGCGTAGTAGCATTCCAACAACGCCCTGCTTTCGTCTCTTGCCCACCGATGCCTTCTTGTTCCAGTAGCCCACTTTTCGTCAGGGTGCCCTGGTTCCTCAACACCTGACGCGGACCTTGTTGATCCGGGCGACGTCCGAGCCGGCATGCCTTCATATTTATCTGTCTCGCTCATGTCTGCGGTAGGCTTGCTTAGCATAGGGGGTCTAGCCTTAGGACCCTTACTGGATACAGACGCCCCAGGCAGGAATCGAACTTGCGATTCTCTGTTCCAAAGGTGTGTAGTCTAACCACTACGCTATCCAGCTGCTCTATCTATCTCTATCTATATATATATATATCTATATATATATATATATATATAAAAAAAAATAAGCAGGACCTGGTTCTCACAGGCGGCTCTGTTTATTTGATGAGGAATCAGGAATTCATTGGAATGACATCATGTCTCCGGATTGCTTTTTTGTAAACATGTCCTCAAAGGTTGTCACTGCAACTGCATACAGAATAGAGCTCCGTGTTCATCGAAAAAATTACAAAACCAAAAACAGTGGCACTGTTAAAGCCTGACTTTTAAAATGAGAATATAAATATTGTATAACACGAATTTGGTTAGAAAAGTACATTAAAGCCCATCCTGTCTTGCTTAAGTCCAATTCATTAATTTTAAATGTGAAAGGAGAACCTGTATCTCTGTGTGTTTGCTGAATGTAAGCAGCCAACATGTGGCTTTACATCTGCAGGCAAGAATTTTTGTTCATGGAAGCATGTTATATTTGAGTGTGCACTGTCAGCATCTAGTACCGACTCTCTGCACTCTAATTATAAACAAATAAAGTGCTCATTAGTCACTTTGTAAACAAGAGGAGGGAGAGGATAAGAGGTCCCTGCATAGTTTATGCCCTTGTTTAAAGGAGCCACCGCAGAAGGAAGACACAAGTGTGAGGGTTACAGTTAATTTCACCTCTACAGAACCTGTAACTTGATCCAGATTTGGAGAAAATATAAAATAAATTGTTTTATTTTGAAGAAAAGCCCCCAAAAATATTAGTACACTGTCAATTACAGTTCTTACAAATTAAATCACAAACAGCCAAAATCAAAATCGATGCCAAAATTGGCAGCTCAAACTTCTAATTCAAATTCTACCAGAAAATTGCTGATGTGTAGGTGATGTGTAGGCGAGTGCATTTCTTCTTCAAGAAAGTTGCCAGTCAAACTGTTGATGTAGCTACTCCAAAAGCTTCTGCTATCTCTTTTTTTTCTACCTCCTTAGGCCTAATGACAACTTAATTTATTTGCACCAAAACTTCTTTATTTTACATTTACAAATATTTCTCAGTCACATTTAATAGAGGTTAGGTACTGTCCCCATGTCTGCCCGGCTGACTCAGGTCTGCTACATATGTTTCTTGTTTACATCTGCCTCTCTCACGCTTGCCGTGTCTCGCCGGGCGGAGCTCATTGTGGGCACCTGCCCCTGGCCCTTGCACCTGAGATTAAACCGGTGGCTCATTGCTTAAACTCATCCACTACTTAAGCCTTTAAGACCTACCATAGAACCAAGTCCGCCAGAGCTTATATTATATTTTTACATGCTGTGGAGCCATTTTTGGGAGCATTTCAAGTTGCTATACATCAATACAACCATTATAGCCCAGATTTTAATAATATGTATTCATTAAGTGCATAGTAAGTACATAAATTGCAAAAAAGTGCAATAAACTACAAAAAAATTGAAAATCGTTTTTGCTTTTTTAACATATATTTGTAGTTAGAGAAATTTAAGAGGCTTATCCCTCAAAACTGTAAATACAAAAAAGTTGCATAAAATAGTTTCCTACCACAGGAAATTTATTTTGAGTGTCTTCATAGTTTTATTTTTGAAATACACCAATTTTTATACACTGCAGGAAAAACGAAAATAAATATTATACTGCAAATTTGCAAAAAAGCAGCATATGCATCAAAATAAACTATTTCCAGCAGTGCAATATGAGTCCTAAGCATCCCAGAAACGACACAGAAAGTCATAAAGTCAAAGATAACTTTTAAAAAGACGAGTATAGGCCCTGAGGCCCTGATAGTAAAAAAGACTACATTTCCGCGAAAATGACGTCACTTCCGGTTTCGGGCAGGTAATGGCGGAAATGCAAAAGTTCGCGCTGACGTCTATTCCAACGTAGGAAGTGTTATGACCAGCTGATCGGATCGGTAAAGCGTGTTTCTGGAATATTATGTTTTTGTTCCTGCAAGCGCTTTTTATGCAGTTTTTGCAAAGCTTTATGTGGAAGGAAACCGTGACCTAGGACAAGCTGATGGCATAAGATGTAAGTACAACTCCTCCGGTTTCATATGCAAAAAAATTTTTTGCGCTAGCTTACGTGGTTGCAGAGCTACTGGGATTTAAAAATAGTTACGCAAAACAGAGCGTGCCCGCTCCGATCGGCTGTAAAGGGTTAAGGTAGTGGCTGGAAACATCTCGTCGCTGGACTATTGAGTAACCTCGGTAGTAAGCTCCGGAGTACTAGTTTCTTGTTGCCTTTTTGCGTCGCTGATTCATTGGCTTAATCACTTATTTTTCTGTGAACAGGAATTCCGTTTCCCTGGGAGCCCTGGGTGTGCAAGGTTGCTGGTGTGCTGTGTTTTGTGAAGTCCCTTGTGTGTGAAGAGCTCCTTTTCTGGATTCCCCTGTGTCCTGGATTCCCCCTGCCCTCTCACTTGTATATATTCGCACCTGGTGTTGTATAGCAATAAACGGAACTGTATTTTAGCTGCCTCATCTGCATTTGAGTCCATCCCACATCGTGACAGAATAGTCCAGCCACAACTATGGACTCAGCAGACTCTGCGACACCTGCCGCTGTCTCCTTGGAACAAATATTGCAACGACATGAGCAAATGCTGATTCGGCTCAGTGGAGAAGTGACGTCTTTAGCCCAGGCCCTCGCTCAGCTGACGCCACGCATGGAAGATCAATCCTCCGCCTCATCTCCACAGGTAACGTCAGCTCTCGCGGCTGCCACCTCTTCACCATCTCCTCTACCGGTGTCCCTAGACCGATACTTACCCACACCAGAGACTTTTTCAGGGGAGATGGCGAAATGTGGTGGTTTTCTGATGCAGTGCTCTTTGCAGTTTCGACAACTTCCCCATGTGTTTTCTAGTGATGGAGTGAAAATCGCATATTTCATTCAGTTGCTACAAGACTGTGCATCAACCTGGGCACAAGCTCAACTACAAGTTAACCCTGAGATCACTTTCGCTGACTTTTTGTCTACATTTCAAGCTGTGTTTGACAAAGGTTCCAGCGCCGAAGCAGCCGGTCATCGCTTACTCAACCTCAAACAAGGTAAGCGCAGCATGGCTGATTATTCGGTTGAATTTTGGACCCTGGCCACACAGACTAAATGGGGAGCAGATACCTTAAGAACCACGTTGTTGAATAATATAAATGATGATTTAAAGGATGAGTTAGGGGTACGTGAGCTTCCTGCTTCTCCTGAAGCAGTGATGTCATTATGCATTCAGGTGGACGATCGGCTGCGAGCACGCCGGGACGCACGGAAATGCACTCATCGGGAACCTCTAATGACACGAGACTTTCCCCCCGAACAGCAGAGGGCGCGCGAGTACAGCGAAAGTGAGAAGGGGGAACAGCCGATGCAGCTCGGCCACTCACGGCTCTCTCCTGCGGAGCGTCAACACCTTCTCGCCTCCGATGAGTGCTTATATTGCGGCCGCAAGGGCCATTTCATTTCTTCCTGCCCGGCTCTAGCAAAAGGGCACGCCTGCCCGTAGTAGAGAGAATACTGGTGGGCGATCTTTCCAACAAACTCTCTCCCCCCGTCTCATGTTGCCTGTCAAGCTAACAGTACGTAGCGTTTCTACTCTAGTCGATTCTGGTGCCGAGCAAAATTTCATTGACTCTTCACTAGCCTCTAAGTTGAACATTGAAGTCAAGTTACTGTCTGATCCCCTTTGTGTTTCTGCCCTCTCTGGTCAACGTCTGGCTGACATCACACACATAACCAAACCACTTTCACTCACTCTATCTGGCAACCACACTGAAAGGCAATGCTTCTTTGTGTTTTTGGCTCCTTTGACCCCACTCGTGTTAGGTCAATCGTGGCTTTTGCAACATAACCCTCAGATAGATTGGAGAAAAGGAGCGAGTGACGGGATGGAGTGCTGAGTGCCACATGAACTGTCTAAAGTCTGCCACGCCCCCAATCGCTTCTCTCTCTCCCCCGGCAAACCCTCCGAGCCACCTGATTTATCAGTAGTTCCTTCCGTGTACCACAACCTCGCGGCCGTCTTTAGCAAGGATGACAGGGCTCTAGACTAACTTTTTGCCATGGGCGTACCGGTACGCCTAACTTTAAAAGGTTAGGCGTACTGGCACAAAAGTTAGGCGCACACAAATTTTATAATAATTTATATAATATGTGTTTTTCTGGATACACTGTGCTTTTTCAGCATTCAAAGATTGATGACACCGTGTCAGAGCACTGGCTATGAATTTCAGAAGGATCGGGCCTTAACTTAACAGAAAAGTTAGCAATAGTTCTTTTCCTATTACAGCTACATCCACGTCTGTCGTGCCTAGGCTTCTCACTAGGGCTGGGTATCATCACTGATTTCTATAATCCATTCGATTCCGGTTTTCAAAGTCCCGATTCGATTCAACTTAGCCTCAGACAGTCAGAAATATTATAATTCTGATCATTTATCAGTACTGACTTCATCAGAATTGTGAACATCAATGCAGATGCCTTTGTGTGAAAGTAACTGAGAATAAAACAGAAAAACATGGAGATTTTCCTGGTCTGGCTTTTTATAGCAGATAACCTTAAAAATATTCTACAATGTTCTGCATATAAAGTTTAAATTTCTTCAGTATTGAACAACAGAAAAAATAGGCTTTCTTGTCCGAGGTCATTTAAGTGAAAAAAAGAAAAGAAAAAGACAGCAGCCACAGCGCTGTAAACAACGGTAGACTGGTGGGTAATAAGTAGAGCTGGGCGATATGAGATTTTTTCATATCACGATATGTTTTTTTCATTTCAGGCGATAACGATATCTATCACGATATAAGCCAAATAACTATATTTGTAAGATTTAAATGTGCCGTTGCTCACAAGTAAAATGTGAAATAATCAGCAGCTTGTTTTTATTTAAATATTTATTTCCCATAATAAGTTCAACAGGGTAGATGTACTTAAGGAATATGAGACTTTTTCAGATAAATAAAGGCAAATATTGCAAACTACACAAAAGGCAGCCGCTAAAGCGTTTAAGTTTCAAAATAGAACAAACGAAACAGACTACTAAATTGTCAATTCCACTTAGAAACAAAATATTAATTCTAAAAATAAATCTTAGTTTGTTTTACAGAAGAACAGACAAAACTGACTAACTTTTATCAATATCAAATAAACTGAGAACTAAAAGGAAATTCTCAATCTCTCCTTGTTGTATAGCTTAGCTTTTCAAACAGTTTTAACAGTTACTTTAGTCTGACAAAAGCCGAATGACGAATTAGCGCTTCCAGTCAGACACTGAGGCTACGTCCACACGTACACGGGTATTTTTGAAAACGGAGATTTTCCGTTTTCGTTTTAAAAAATAATCCCGTCCACACATAAAGGCAGAAATGAAGGAAAACGCTGCTATGAACATGCCAAAGCAGCAGGTGGCGCTAGATTCCTAACCGTGCAGAAATGTTGGCCAATCAGAAGTCTAGAAGCCTCGGTGGGAAAAAGTAAACAAAGCTGCGGCATAGAAGCAGAACCGAGTCGTATGTGTGGACGGACAGTAACTGTGTGTATATGTAAGCATTTAAACACTGCAGAGAGTAGAATTAACAGTAACAGTATTGTAGAAATTCATTTCACCGAAACAATAACGTGGCGCACAGTGTGACGCATGCACCAGTTTATTGTATTTCCAGACTTGCTTTCGGCACAATTTACAGTGCACGCTACTCTGTTTTTTGTCAGACTTGAAATAGCCGAAATACCTTCACACTAGAATCAGAATCAGAATCAGAAAGGGGTTTATTGCCAAATGTTGAGCAGGTTTACAACATTAGGAAATTGCTGCGGTGCTTCAGTGCAAACATAGTGTCATAAATAGCACTTAAATAGACATGAAAAAATAAAAGTAGGGATAAGAATTAAAAGTGCTACGTAGAAAGATATGTGCATGAGCTATACATGAGATATATACATGAGAATAAGAATTAAGAGTGCTACGTTGAAAGATATATACATGAGTGCAGGTGGTGATCAGTGCCAATCATGGAATGATGCAGTGAACACAGCGTAGGGTCATGTGTTAGTAGCGGGAACAGTCATATGGTTATTGTTCATGTGTCCAACAGCAGAGGGGAAGAAACTGTTCTTATGGCGAGAGGTTCTGGTGCGAATGGACCGGAGCCTCCTGCCTGAGGGGAGCAGGTCAAACAGACTGTGTCCAGGGTGAGAAGGGTCAGCTGAGATCCGAGCTGCACGCCGCAATGTCCTGGAGGTGTACAGGTCCTGCAAAGATGGGAGTCTGCAGCCAATCACCTTCTCAGCAGAGCGCACAACACGCTGCAGTCTCTGTTTGTCCCTGATAGTGGCTCCAGCGTACCACACGGTGATGGAGGAGGTGAGGATGGACTCGATGATTGCAGTGTAGAACTGCATCATCGTCCGTGTTGGCAGGTTGAATTTCTTCAGCTGCCTCAGGAAGTACATCCTCTGCTGGGCTTTCTTAATGACGGAGGTGATGGTGGGCTCCCACTTCAGGTCCTGGGTGATGGTGGTACCCAGGAAGCGGAATGAGTCCACAGAGGTGATGGGGGTGTCAGTCAGGATGATGGGGGGGAGTGGGGCTGTGTGCTTCCTGAAGTCCACAATAATCTCCACTGTCTTCTGGGCATTCAGCACCAGGTCACCAGACGTTCAACCTCCCTCCTGTAGGCAGACTCATCCCCGTCCGAGATGAGTCCAATAACGGTGCTGTCATCTGCAAACTTGATTAGCTTGACAGACTGGTGGGTGGAGGTGCAGCAGTTGGTGTACAGGGAGAAGAGCAGAGGAGAAAGAACACAGCCCTGAGGGGAGCCGGTGCTGATGGTCCGGGAGTCCGAGACATTCTTTCCCAGCCTCACATGCTGCTTCCTGTCCGTCAGGAAGTCAGTGATCCACCGGCAGATGGGATCAGGCACATTCATCTGGGAAAGCTTGCCTCAGAGATGGTCTGGAAGGATGGTGTTGAAGGCAGAGCTGAAGTCCACAAACAGGATCCTGGCGTAGGTTCCTGGGGAGTCCAGATGCTGCAGGATGAAGTGTAGGGCCATGTTGATGGCGTCATCTACAGACCTGTTGGCTCTGTATGCAAACTGCAGGGGGTCCAGGAGGGGGGCCGTGAGGGTCCTGAGATGGGAGAGAACTAGGCGCTCAAAAGACTTCATGACCACAGATGTCAGAGCCACGGGTCTGTAGTCATTTAGTCCAGTGATCCTAGGTTTCTTGGGGACAGGGATTATGGTGGAGGACTTGAAGCAGGCAGGCACATGACATGCCTGCAGTGAGGAGTTGAAAATGCCAGAAAACACTGGGGCCAGCTCGTTTGCACAGTGTCTGAGGGTGGCAGGAGACACGCCGTCTGGGCCGGGAGCTTTCCGAGCATTCAGGTTCTTAAACTGCTTCCTCACATCTGCTTCATGAATATGAAGAGTTGTGGTGGGAGGAGGTGGTGTGAAATCCTCTTTTGTGTGGGGTGAGGAGGGGGGTGTTGTAGGTGAACAGTTTGAAGGTGGTGATGGCTCTATGGAGGGGGGAGAGGTGGGGGAATTAGTGTCCAAAGTGCCTCTATTGTTGGGGCCGTTGGAGGTGTGAAGGCTGCCTGATGGCTCGTCAAAACGGCAGTAGAAGTCGTTAAGGGTGTTGGCTAAGAGCAAGTCATCAGTGGAGTGGGGGGTTTTAGGCTTGTAGTTTGTGATATTCCTAAAACCTTTCCACACAGAGGCCGAGTCATTCTCTGAGATCTGCTGCTGCATCTTCTCAGAGTACTGATGTTTAGCAATGTCCACTTCTTTAGTGAACCTGTACTTGGCCTCTCTGTAGCAGTCCCTGTCTCCGCTTCTGAACGCCTTTCTCTTTTCCAGCCACAGCTTTTTGAGTTTAGGAGTAAACCAGGGTTTGTCATTGTTATAACTCACCCTGGTGCGTGATGGCACAATGCTGTCCTCACAGAAGTGGATATAGGAGGTGACAGTGTCCGTAAACTCGTCCAAGCTGTTAGAAGCAGCCTTCAATGTGTCCCAGTCTGTGGTCTCCAAACATGTGCGAAGCTCCTCCACAGCCTCGTTGCTCCACAGTTTTTTAGTCCTCACGACAGGTTTGGAGAGCTTCAGCCTCTGTCTGTACGCGGGGATTAGGTGGATCATGACGTGGTGAGAAAGTCCGAGTGAAGCGCGGGGCACCGCGCGATAGGCCCCGCTGATCGTGCTGTAACAGTGGTCCAATGTCCTCTCCTCTCTGGTCGGGCATTTAATATACTGCTTATATTTCGGAAGCTCATGGCTCAGATTGGCTTTGTTAAAGTCCCCAAGAGCAATGATGAGAGAGTCCGGGAATGTCCGCTCCGTGTGGAGAATCTGCTCCGCGAGTGCGCACTGAGCTGCCTGCGCATCTGCGTCTGGCGGGATGTAAACAGCGGCCAGGATGAATGAAGCAAACTCCCGCGGAGAATAAAACGGTTTGCAGTGGATAAAAAGATATTCCAGAGAGGAAGAGCAGTGCTGAGCAATCACTGTCACATCTGTGCACCAGCCACTATTGATGTAGAAGCAGAGACCTCCACCTTTGGACTTACCGGAGAGAGCGGCCTGCCGGTCCGCGCGCAGCAGATGGAAGCCCTCCAGCTTGAGCGCGCAGTCTGGAATGTTCTCACTGAGCCACGACTCTGTAAAACATAAGACACAGGAGGAGGCAAAGTCTCTGTTCATGCTTCTCATCAGGGCCAGTTCGTCTATCTTATTCCCGAGTGAGCGTACATTGGAAAGGAAGATCCCAGGAAGAGCAGTTCGCAGTCCGCGTCTCCTCAAACGCACGAGTGCGCCGGCTCGCTTCCCTCTCTTTCGGCGTCTCGCTTTCCTGGTCAGAGTCAGCAGTAAATCTGCCGCAGATGCGACAAATATTGGAAATAAATCCACAGGCGTTGTAGTCCTGTAGTTAAGGAGCTCTTCTCTGGTGTACAAGTATCCAGAGGAGTGCCCAGACACAGAAGAAATGCACAAAAACAAAACAAAAGTAACGCACTGAAGCACCAGGGCGACCATACGCGGCGCCATCTTGGTTGAACATTGAACTACGGAACTTCTATGGCTCTTCCGTTCGACAATCTCTCCGGCATTGGAACCGTCATCTGTTTTCTCTTCGGTCACGCTCGGTTGATTTTTCTAGTCGGCACACTCATTTCCTCCATTACCCGCTGGCTGCTTCCCAAACAAACACATGTGCGGCTTGGCACTTGTGCTGTACGTAACAAGTCACGCGACGTGACGCTGCGGCTGTGATTGGTTCGGCTCTGCGCTACTTAGTTTGGATTGGCTGACCTTTTTTTTATTTTTTATTTTATTTTAAGAGGACAAGAGCGGCGAGGTCTATCGCGATAGCTTAATTTCTCTATCGCGTAAAAGTTATATCGCGATACATATCGTTATCGTTCTATCGCCCAGCTCTAGTAATAAGCGAATGAATAATACAGAAAACAGAGATTGGAGACGGGAAACTGTTCTTGAAGTACAGAGAGAGATAGAGAGAGAGCTAGCTGTGCATGAAGTGTGATTTTAATAGTCGTGGAAGCAAAACAGCAAAATTCATGACGACATTGATCAAATGTGAAGCGCAGTTTGCTGCTTCTTTTGCTGCTGGCTCGGTGAATTTTGGTTGGAGAGACAAAACCTGCAGCTCAGAATCAGCGCAAAAAGACGTAATCACAGCGCGGACCGGACGCATCAGAATCGCTAAGCTCCGACAGCGTGTCCGTGTACGGTCCGTCGGGTGAGAAAGCCGAGAAAGACAAAGTTGATTCTGATGCGTCGGTCCGTTCTGTGTTTACGTCTTTGTGTGGAGTCCGTGTACCTGCTCTCATTTGCTCTTTGGTTGTTGTTGAAATGGTTTTGTGAGCTTTAATCTGAGAATCTGGCGTTTCTGGCAAAACACAGTTATATTTAAAAGTCGATTCAGGATTTAATGAATTGATATCGCTTTATTCAAGCTACTCACCTCCCACTTCCACCTGCACTTTCAACTGGACCACGGCCAATCAGAGAGGTCCCGCCCCTTACTATCTCTGATTGGTTTAGTCCACGATAGGGGCATAATGTGTGTCTGTTGTTGACCACAGGGAAGGTTGCAGATTTTTTTTTTTTTTTTTTTTGCTAACCGAACATTTGGTCGCACAGGTGCAACCAAATATTTTTTTAGTCGCACCACTGAAAAATTTGGTCGCATTTGCGACCAAATTGGTCGCACTCTAGAGCCCTGGATGAGGCACGCTCGCTTCCACCTCACAGGCCCTATGATTGTGCTATTGATCTCCTTCCTGGGGCTCCCCTACTATCTGGCCGCCTGTATAGCCTTACCCAGCCAGAAAGGGAGGCCATGGAAAAATACATCACAGACTCATTGGCCGCGGGCATTATTTGACCGTCATCATCTCCAGTAGGTGCCGGCTTTTTCTTCGTGGAGAAGAAGGATAAATCCCTTTGGCCATGTGTTGACTTCCGCCGACTCAACAGTATCACTGTGAAAAACAAATACCCCTTACCTCTTCTTTCCACCGCCTTCGAACTGCTGCAGGGGGCGACAGTGTTTAGCAAGCTCGATTTGCGCATTGCATACCACTTGGTGAGAATCAGACGGGGAGATGAGTGGAAAACGGCATTTAACACACATTTAGGCCACTTCGAGTATCTAGTTATGCCGTTTGGGTTGACGAATGCTCCTGCCGTTTTTCAAGCCTTGGTAAATGACATCCTCAGAGACTTTATTAACCGCTGTGCTTTTGTTTACCTAGATGATATTCTCATCTTCTCCATGTCCCTAGTAGAGCATGAGGTCCACGTGAGGCAGATTCTTCAACACTTGTTGGAGAACAAGCTATTCGTAAAGCCTGAGAAGTATGAGTTTCATGCGGACACGGTGGCGTTCCTGGGGTACATAATCACACGAGGCAACTTGAAACCTGACCCGGTGAAGGTCCGCGCAGTTCTAGACTGGCCCCATGCATCTAACCGTCATCAACTCCAGCGTTTCCTGGGTTTTGCCAATTTTTACCGCCAGTTCATTAAAAATTTCAGCCAGATTGCATTACCTCTCACTAGCCTCACTTCACCCAAAGTGTGTTTTCAGTGGAATCAGGCAGCTCAGGTGGCATTTACCTGCCTGAAGGAGAGATTCTCCACCGCTCCCATCCTGCGTCAGCCCAACCGGGACCAGCAGTTTATAGTGGAGGTGGACGCATCGGAGTCTGGGGTCGGGGCAGTCCTGTCACAGGGCTTTGAAGGTAAGCTCTGCCCTTGTGCCTTTTTCTCCCATCGGCTCTCTCCCGCGGAGCAGAACTATGACATCGGGGACAGAGTTGTTGGAAGTGAAACTCGCCCTGGAGGAATGGAGGCATTGGCTAGAGGGCGCCAAGCACCCCTTCATCGTCTGGACAGATCACAAAAACCTAGAGTACATCAGATCTGCCAAGCATATCAACTCTCATCAGGCAAGCTGGGCTCTGTTTTTTACTCGGTTTAATTTAACTCCATCACCTACAGGCCAGGCTCCCGTAACATCAAGACGCCCTTTCTCGACAATTCACCACCGTCGAGGAATAGTTGGATCCCGGACCCATTCTTCCCACCTCCAGCGTGATTGGAGCAGTCTCCTGGGAGATTGAGGCCCTGGTCTGTAACGCTCAAGACTCTGAACCCAACCCTGGTACCGGCCCGCGACCATCCGGTCACAGGTTCTTCAGTGGGGTCATGACACTCGTCTCACCTGCCATCCCGGGATTCACCGCACCATCACCTTTCTGCAGTGTTATTTCTGGTGGCTCACGCTAATAAAAGACGCTACCGAATATGTCAAAGCCTGCTCCACATGTGCCCGGAACAAGCTCTCTCACCAGCTACCGCTGTCCACGCCGGGCCGGTCGTGGTCTCATATTGCCCTCGATTTCATCACTGGGTTGCCGCCCTCCTCAGGTAACACTGTAATATTAACAATTGTCGACCGGTTTTCCAAGGCTGCTCACTTTGTAGCTCTCCCCAAGCTCCCGACCGCCTTGGAGACCGCCCGATTGCTCACTACTCACGTGTTCAGGCTCCATGGCATTCCTGAGGATATAGTCTCGGACAGGGGGCCTCAATTCACTTCTCATGTTTGGAGGGAGTTCTGTACCGCCCTGGGGGCCATGGTTAGTTTGTCGTCTGGTTTTCATCCCCAGAGCAATGGACAATTGGAACGGGCCAACCAGGAGTTGGAGGCAGCTCTTCGCTGCGTTGTGTCTCACAATCAATCCACCTGGAGTGAACACCTGCCGTGGATAGAATACGCACAGAACAGCCTAACCTCGACTGCCACGGGCGGTCTCCCTTTGAAGCCTCTTTGGGTTATCAGCCACCGCTGTTTCCTGCACTTGAAGGTGAGCACTCTGTCCCCTCCGTTCAGCACCACCTCCACAGGTGCCGCTGCGCCTGGCGTGCCACCCAAGCTGCCATCATGCGGATTAAGGAGCGGAATAAAGCCCTTGCTGACCGCCAGCGGACCCCAGCCCCGGATTATGCTGCTGGCCAAAAGGTATGGCTGTCAACTCGTTTTGTACCGCTCAGAGCAGAATCAAAGAAGCTCTCGCCCAGCTTCATTGGACCGTTTGAAATTGACTCTGTTGTTAACCCTGCCTCTGTCTGCCTAAAACTGCCACGCAACATGAGCATTCACAATGTCTTTTAGGGCTGCACAATATTAGGAAAATCTGCGATGTGCGATAACTGTGATCAATACTGCGATAACGATATGACTTGCGATAAAATAAATAGCAAAAACAAAACAAAAAATGAATACATAATTTCCATTTTACTACAACAGTTTTATTTAATGAAAGCTGCTGTATTAGCAGTGTAACAACAAAATGCACTTTAACATTGAAACATTGCCCCCATAAAAAAATTTCTGAGGCTTGAATTCTGAAAGACATCCTTCCCGGTCTCTAGAATTAGTTTTAAATAAACTTAACTTAAATTATACTGCAAATTATCTCAATGCAGTTGTTCATCATTTTACCACTCACCAAGTAGTTATGATGTAAGTCAAAACTGGAGAGGAAACTTTACTGTAGTGCTTGCGTAGTTTTCAGCTTGGCTCAGTTCAAACATGACAGTCCAGCGGCATGTTTCGTACATTTGTGGAATGGCGACATGGGAAAAGTAGTTTCGTAAGGGGATGCGGTATATCCGGTCCACTTTATGTATCAGACTGGTGAAGCCCTCTCTGCTAACTGTATTTATAGGCACCATGTCTTTGTCAAAAAATGTGTAATGTCTCTGTTATTTCTTTGTACCGCTTTGACGTTTTCTCATAAGTTGTTCCACTTGAAAAACTCTGATACAGAGACGGCTGTTGGACTGCGGTGCTCTTTGTCTTATGTAGCCCAGCTAGAAAAAAAGAGCAGTGGAAAGTAGTTTTTTTTCATGTATAATGTAAAGAATTTAGTCATTTCTTTTTTTTCTTTTATGTTTAAAGGAAGATGTGGACCAATAAGATTATCTGTTGTCATTTAACTTGGCCAATCATTAATGAGCTCCCAGTGACCCTTGCTGTTGACCTTGATCACATGATTTCCTGTGTTGCCATTTCGTTCCTGTTCATATAATGCCATGTGCCAGAGAAACTAATGTTCCCGAAGTCGAATCGCTAGGAGTTAAAAGCAAGTCTGCTGCAGTTGTTTTTGGTTGTTCAGAGTTTCACCCTGTCAACGGTGAGTACGAAAAGTGGGGAAAACCTAATTTGTTAAGGATAAAAAGGGCAGACTTAACGGGACGGCGAGTCCGCTAGCCGCTAAGCTAACTGCTAGCGCTCACGCTAGCAGAATTTGACTGTGTTCTGTGTGTGAAATGGCTAGTGACTGCAATCATATTACGTTTAAGAAAAAAAACAAAAGAGATGGTGCTAATCAGTTTTATGTTTAACAAGTTAATCCAATTGTACGCCGATTCTCAGATTTTCAGTTGTGTTCTTTGAGTTGGTTATAATGCACAAGTCTGGTGAGCTACTGTGAGTTGCTGACTGCAGCTACAGTGTTAACTATAGAAGCTGTGTTTTTTTTGAGAACATTGTCAGCCGTCAGGTTGATAAAATTATAGCTCATCTAAGAGGATATGATGCTGCAGTGATATAATTTTGTTGTACAACAGAGCTAGCTGAATTAAGATATAGAGTTACACTAATACTTATTGTTCATTTTTGAATGTTTTAAGTAAGTGTGGCTGTTTCACAACGGTGAATGTGACTATATGGACCTGTGACCTGTTTATAGGTCAGGTTTTTTTGTTATCTGGTAAAAGGATGACTCGACAGACGGACCCAGTCTGAAGCAAGCCCCATCGAGGAGCAGTGATTCCACAGTTCCAGTTAACTGGATGGCGAGCCAACCCGAAATTGAAAAGGATTTGCCAAGGTTTTATTGAAGCCAAAGTTTCGTTCCCATTGAAGCTTCAGATACCTGCAGGACTACGAACTTTCTTCCTTCATCGGAGTGTGGTAGGACAAACATTAAACAAACTGAACGGGCCCCAACGATCCATCAGTTATCAGACATTATCCACTCATATAATTGACTCAGAGAAAGCTGTATGCGCGCACTTTTATTTAGTTTGTTATTTTGGGGGAAATATTTTGTATTTTATTTTATTGTTTTTTCATTACATTGTTGCAGCTGCTGTGTGTCAAATATAACAAATTTGTGAACAGTATATTGTGGTGTGGTCTCTTCTTATTGGTGTTTATACCTTGGGCTCCTGCCGATCCTAGATCTTCTGATACTGGCTAGTGGGAGTTCGGTCATTCTTAATAATAATTCACAAGTTGGGTTACACTTAACATTAGCAACCTTTGTTTGGCTAGCCCTGTCTTTCTGGAACTATTCAAACAGTTCTCTGTGGTTATATTGAAGATGATGGTGGAGATTAGTCGTGTTTCCTCTGGTGGTTGCCACGAGTGTTCGGCAAGTTTTGCAGAGTACCTGTGTTTGGAGAACATCGTCTTTATCAAATCCAAAGTACCTCCAAATAAGCGAGGTACTTTTTTTTTTTTTTTTTTAGGCATGAGTTCATAGTCAGTGGCGTTCTCGTCATGCGTCTCGCTCTCAGCCTTTACAAATCTGATTCGTTGCTGCAGCATTGTTCGCTCCCCACCTGCGTAGGAGGCGGGCCTCTAATCCATTTGATTGGTTAATGCCGTGAAGGGCTCTATTCGACTGGTCAAATGTGTAAAGGGGTTTCTTTGATTGGTAAATTCTTTAAAGCACGTGTGTAAACATTTTAAGGTACCCAGTTATCGCAGTTTATGTCATCTTTTGCGATGGGCCCATCGCGGAGGCTGATATCGCGATGACAATAAATTTTTGATTTATTGTGCAGGCCTAATGTCTTTCATGTCTCGCAGATCAAGCCATTGCTCTCCAGTCCGTTGTGCCTTCCTGCCAGGCCCCCTCCACCCGCCCGGCTCATGGATGGTCAGGAGGTGTACAACATCACTTGCATCATGGACTCTCGGTGCCGGGGGAGGGATGTCAAGTACCTGGTGGATTGGGAGGGCTACGGGCCAGAGGAACGCTCCTGGGTGCCTCGGTCAGCTGTCCTGGCTAAAGGTATGCTGCGGGAGTTCCACCGTCAGCACCCGGGTAAGCCTGGTGGGTCGCCGGGAGGCCCCCGTTGAGGGGGGTACTGTCATGGTCCCCATGTCTGCCCGGCTGACTCAGGTTGGCTACATATGTTTCTTGCCGTGTCTCGCCGGGGCGGAGCTCATTGCGGTCTCCCGCCCCTGGCCCTCACACCTGAGATTAATCACACACCTGTGGCTCATCGCTTAAACTCATCCACTACTTAAGGCAGTGGCTGGAAACATCTCGTCGCTGGACTATTGAGTAACCTCGGTAGTAAGCTCCGGAGTACTAGTTTCTTGTTGCCTTTTCGCGTTGCTGATTCATTAGATTAATCACTTGTTTTTCTGTGAACAGGAATTCCATTTCCCTGGGAGCCCTGGGTGTGCAAGGTTGCTGGTGTGCTGTGTTTTGTGAAGTCCCTTGTGTGTGAAGAGCTCCTTTTCCGGATTCCCCTGTGCCCTGGATTCCCCCTGCCCTCTCACTTGTATATATATTCACACCTGGTGTTGTATAGCAATAAACGGAACTGTATTTTAGCTGCCTCGTCTGCGCTTGAGTCCAGCCCACATCGTGACAGGTACGTCTGTTGATGCAAGCATCAAATCAGCCAATCACATGGCATCAACTCAGTGCATTTATTCATGTAGACAAGGTCAAAATAACAAAGCAGCAGAATGGGAAACAAAGGTGAAATGACTGACTTTGAATGTGGTATGGTTGCTGGTGCCAAATAGGCTGACCTGAGTATTTCAGAAACTGCTAATCTACTGGGATTTCCCTGCACAATCTTCTTTAAGAAAGAGAAAAAAGAGAATGGTTCGAAAAAGAGATAACATGTAATGAGAAAAACTGGATGAAAACACCTTGTTGATGTCAGAGGAAAATTGCCAGACTTCTTTAAACTGACAAGAAAGCAACATTAACTCAAGTAACAACTATGGCATGCAAAAGAGCATCTATAAACACACAACACGTTGAAGTCTAAAGCATATGGGCTAGCAACAGAAGACCACACTGAGTGCCTCTCCTGTCAGAAAAGAATACAACACTGAGGCTTCAATTCACAGAGGCTCACCAAAATTGGACAATACAAGATTAAAAAATGTTGCCTGGTCTAATACATTGGACATTTGGATGGTAGGATCAGAATTTGGCAACACGAAACAACAGGAAAACATGGATCCATCCTGCCTTGTATCAGTGGTCCAGACTAATGATAGTGGTGTGATGGTGTGAACAAAATGTTTCATCGGCGTGATGGATCACAATATGATGAATGAAATATGATATTTCATTAATTAGTATCTTTATTCATTTATGTGAACAAACAAATCAACACTGTTTTAAAGGAGGAAGATAAAAATTTGACACCAAGCCGGGGATGATTCCACCACGTCCAGACTTCCCTGTTATTACACTGATGACAGAAAGCCAGAGTTGTCCACATCTAATAGGTAACAAACCATTTACTAAACCTGCTTTCTGGTCCCATATGGGCTATACGTATTGGACTGATGAAGCTCATGTTTACTGATTAGAAAGCAGGAAAGCAACAATATTTCCAAATGCAGGACTGAGTTTTCATTATTCACTCCAGCCTCAGTAGCCAGTGAGGAAGATGAGCTCTGTTTGTTTTTGTCTGTGGGAAGGTTTTTAGACCTCCATTTCCCCATTGGAACCTTGTTGTTGTTCTTAAAAACACATTAACAGGGAAAAAAAAAAAAAAAAGAGTCATTAAAGCCACAACCTGTGCTTTCGGTCTACAGGGAATTACACAATTTATATAGAGAGAATAACAACAGAGGCTCTATTAAAAGCAGAAAATTATCTTATCTCTGCTTCTATGAAATGAACATTTTGGCCATTTTTACTACACTGTCATTCTTGGGACAGTTTGCGGGTAATTTGCACATTAATATAACAACTTCGCTGTTATATTCAGGCCTACACACTGCACCTTCTCCAAGTCTCATCTTTGATAGAGAAGAGGGTAGGTGACTGTAACTTGATCACTATTTTATCTACATACTGGACAAGTGGCAACCAAGAACGGATATATTTGGTTGCATTCAACTTTTTAAAATGCATGATAAACTGCCAGATTTTACCTAATCTATACAGTTTAATCACATTTTGAAACAGTTACATTTCTGCATTTGCAGAATGAAAATTTATTACTCCATGGAAACAGTTTTAGTCAACTGGCTAATGTCAGCTTGTGAGCATGGAATGCAGTTCTGCAAATGAGCTCAATCAATGCTGGGGTTTCTGGGGTCACTGAAAATACCAATTTCCACACACATATTTTTAAGCACCTTTTTGTTATAACACTGCTGTCCACCATAACACTGTTTGCTGAGGTGTGAGGTATGCTACCACCTATACTGGACGCAGTCCTGAAAATAATGGAAACAGCATCAGATTCACTCTGCAGGACAATGTGATGACACTTTGTGATAGAAATATTTCTGAATAACAAAATGTAAAACTGAAGGAATGATACAGATATGTCTGCGTTTTACTTCAACCAATTCACTGTTGCTGTAAGTAATTTAAAATATTGTGTTAAATGAAATAATTTGTCTGTAAACACTTAAACTGCATGGCTAGGACAGACACCGATATGTGCAGTTGGGTATGTCGACCATGCTGTTACACCAGTTCAGCAGGCGATGAAGTGAGGTACAGTGAGTGTTCCCTGGGGAGAGGGGAACACTAATCTGAATGACTGAAAAACATAGGAAAGAGCACAAAAGTGGAGAGTGTGAGGGTTGGTGAAATGGTGAAAAAAAATGAAATGTGGATAGAAACCGAGAGAGAGGGGGATGGAACATTCAGGTTTAGAGGGTAGAGTGTAGAAGAAAGTGTAGAAAAGAGGGATGTAATCCATGATCCAAATGGAGGGCGGCTTGCTGTTAGGAGTAGCAGGGGAATGGGGCTCTCAGACGGCCATACTGGGTAAAAATAGCCGAGAGAAGCAGGGCAGGACTCCTCTATAATGAATAATACACAGAAGAGGAGGGAGGAGGAGCGGAGTGTAGAGAAGAGGGGGGGCTGGTTGGCTTAGATAATAATATAATTAATTACAGGAATTGTGCTTTCTCACTAATCATCTAGTCTGTACAAAGATAAATGATGCTAAATCTTTTATATTACTTATTTATATTACTTGTTTATATTACAAAACATCAATATTTGAAGGTTGCAGATAAGTCAAAACATGCCATAACCCATGTGAGACCACAGATCAGAGAGCATTACAAAACCATTTGGGTTTTAGAGAAGTGAGAGGAGAAATGTGAGGCTTTTATCCCCAATGTAGCCACAGAGACACAAGGATATGCAGTAAGCTCTTTCTTTGAATCAAATATTCACACAGTGGAGAGAAGCACTGTATAACACAGATCCCCATGGATCTGCCTAAGACACTTTGTACTGTGCATCAACACAGGTACAGTTCATTCTATAAACTCAACAGGCAGCAACCTTCAAATTTTCATTTTCTTCTAGTGAAAAGCTTGACGTAACAGACCTCTATATACATTACCTAACACTGCCACAAAAGCACACAGTCATAACGAACATGAAGATGCTCCAGACAATATATATATATATATATATATATATATATATATATATATATATATATATATATATATATATATATATATATATATATATATATATATAATTATTATTCCCTTGCCACTGAGAGTACACCTTTGCTGGTTCTGGATCTGAGGGCAGACCACAGCGACCTCCCTGAACAGGGTCCAGTAACCATCACAGTGGCAGATATCCAAGAAAGGGTCTCCAGTATGAAGAGTTGGACAGCACCAGGGCCCGACATGGTTCACGCCTACTGGCTAAAGAAGCTGACTGCACTCCACGAGCGTCTGGCAGCACAAATGAACCAGCTGCTAGTTAACGAGAGACACCCGGAATGGCTAACCGAAGGTTGGACGGTCCTGATCCCCAAGGACCCCAAGAAGGGACCGGTCCCCTCCAACTACCGACCAATAACCTGCCTCAGTACTACATGGAAGCTCCTGTCAGGCATCATATCGGCAAAGATGAACAGGCACATGGGTCAATACATGAGCGGGACACAGAAAGGAATTGGCAAGAATACCAGAGGCGCAAAACACCAGCTACTGGTAGACAGAACAGTCAGCCGAGACTGCAAGACCAGACTGACCAACCTGTGCACGGCCTGGATTGATTACAAGAAGGCCTATGACACAATGCCCCACAGCTGGATACTGGAATGCTTAGAATTGTACAAGATCAATGGGACTCTAAGAGCCTTCATCAGGAACTCAATGGGGATGTGGTGTACAACACTAGAGGCCAACTCCAAGCCCATAGCACAAGTCACCATCAAGTGCGGGATCTACCAAGGAGATGCTCTGTCCCCACTGCTGTTCTGCATAGGCCTGAACCCCCTCAGTGAGATCATTAACAAGACTGGCTACGGATACAGACTACGGAACAGAGCAGTTGTCAGCCACCTCCTGTACATGGATGACATCAAGCTGTATGCCAAGAGTGAACGAGACATCGATTCACTGATCCACACTACCAGGCTATACAGCAATGACATTGGAATGTCATTCGGACTGGAGAAGTGTAGTCGGATGGTAACAAAGAGAGGGAAGGTAGTCAGAACTGAGGGGATTGAACTACCAGAAGGCAACATTGCAGACATAGAGGACAGTTACAAGTACCTGGGGATCCCGCAGGCGAATGGGAACCATGAAGAGGCCGCTAGAAAAGCTGCAACCACCAAGTACCTGCAGAGGGTCAGGCAAGTCCTGAGGAGTCAGCTGAATGGTAAGAACAAGATCCGGGCCATCAACATGTACGCCCTGCCCGTGATCAGGTACCCTGCTGGGGTAATAGGCTGGCCAAAGGAGGAGATGGAAGCCACTGACATAAAGACAAGAAAGCTCCTTACCATGCATGGAGGGTTTCACCCCAAGTCCAGCACCCTGAGGCTGTACGCTAAGCGGAAGGAAGGGGGCCGGGGACTGGTGAGTGTCAGCACCACAGTCCAGGATGAGACAACGAACATCCAAGAATACATTGGGAAGATGGCCCCAACTGACCCAGTGCTCAGTGAATACCTCAGGCAGCAGAAACCCAAGAAAGAGGAGGGAGACGAGGAACCATCATGGAAGGACAGGCCCCTGCACGGTATGTACCACTGGCAGATAGAGGAGGTGGCTGATATCCAGAAATCCTACCAGTGGCTGGACAAAGCTGGACTGAAAGACAGCACAGAGACACTAATCATGGCAGCACAAGAACAAGCTCTGAGTACAAGATCCATAGAGGCTGGGGTCTATCACACCAGGCAAGACCCCAGGTGCAGGCTGTGTAAAGATGCCCCAGAGACAATCCAGCACATAACAGCAGGGTGCAAGATGCTAGCAGGCAAGGCATACATGGAACGCCATAACCAAGTGGCCGGCATAGTGTACAGGAACATCTGTGCCGAGTATAACCTGGAAGTCCCGAGGTCAAAATGGGAGATGCCCCCAAGGGTGGTGGAGAATGACCGAGCTAAGATCCTGTGGGACTTCCAGATACAGACGGACAAAATGGTGGTGGCTAACCAACCGGACATAGTGGTGGTAGACAAACAGAAGAAGACGGCCGTAGGGATCGATGTAGCGGTTCCGAATGACAGCAATATCAGGAAGAAGGAACACGAGAAGCTGGAGAAATACCAAGGGCTCAGAGAAGAGCTCGAGAGGATGTGGAGGGTGAAGGTAACGGTGGTCCCCGTGGTAATCGGAGCACTAGGTGCGGTGACTCCCAAGCTAGGCGAGTGGCTCCAGCAGATCCCGGGAATAACATCGGAGATCTCTGTCCAGAAGAGCGCAGTCCTGGGAACAGCTAAGATACTGCGCAGGACCCTCAAGCTCCCAGGCCTCTGGTAGAGGACCCGAGCTTGAAGGATAAACCGCCTGCAGGTTTTTTTCCCCCTTCCATCAGAACTGGATTTGCAATTCTTGCAACTTCATACTGATTCTGCACTGTACAAAAAGACAAAAGAAAAAAAATGAAAGAAAAAAAAATTCACTCCACAAATTGGGGAACCTAATCAATCTGTCATATTCTACAATGACACAGTTCCTTATTGAATAGTAGCAGCAACAGCAGCAGTGCATTGTTTGAGCCTTACTTGTGGAAAATTGATTGCCACGAGCATTATGTCGCTGAATGAGTTTGTTTACCCTGTTCAGTTTACAAAAATGATGGGGGAGATGTTGCAGCCACTCAGTTCTAAACTAATCACCCTGTCTCTTGATAACACAGCAAAACAATGATGAATGAATTTCTCTGAGTGAAAAGGTAGACGAATCGCGTTGTTCACTGTTTGACAATCTCAAAACGTTGGCCATAATCCCCTGCTAACTTCCAATTCTGCTCTGTCGGGTGGAGCACCTTTACAACCATAATATGTCTGTACATATCCCTAAGAGTGCTGAACAGCTATCATAATGCTTTTAATAAAACCAGAGACTATTAAATGGGAGCTGACTATATGGTGGTCTCTTATGGTGCTCTTGAGGAGCATCACGATTGAGATTATGAAGCAGTTGAAGATGGACAGAATCCATTTATGATTAGCTGGTTTGTTGCTAAATCATCAGGTTTTCCTTCGTTTTTATTCTCTGGAACATTTTTATGGCTTACATAAACTTCAAAGGCTTGGACAGAACCTCTTCTATGTGTGCGCATGAATGTGCATGTAAACCTTGTGAATATGCATGCAAGAGGGCAGGGGAAAGATGTTAGAGTGGTGCAGATCTAAAACCAAGAGCTAAAAATATACACAAAGTGCTTGCAAAGTGAAACCAGCATTCAAATATTTAAATGACAATGCTGGTGTGACACTGAACCCTTTTAGCAGATTTATCAGCTCAAGTAGAAAGAATGTAGGGAGGCAAAGTTAAAAGTTTAAACCGCTGAATAAATCGGCAGAGGGATATTCAAGTACTTTGAATTTTAAAAAGCTATTTATTTGAAGTTCTGTTTATTGGACCATGGCCTGTACAGAAAAACATCATTACAAAAATATATGAAGCTTGTTTATCAAATCATAACAGCTACAAGACGATGCTACTGGCTCCGTAGTTGCTTTTACAGGCACAGCTGGAAGGCAGTGTTGTCAAAAGCACTGAGGTTTTTAAAAAATGTGTGCTGGAGTTTATTTCTGACTCGGGTAAGGCTAAATTCTGCAATCTATAATGTATTTGCTGTTCTAAAGACTCAAAAGCTTGGTGTTCAATGGGGACAGATGTATATGAAGAAAGAATGCACCAATCAATATTTGGATTGGTTAATGCTCTGATCCTGATTTAAAATACAGGACTGAATATTGATGACAACAGGCCATCTGTCTAGTTAACCAGTTGTTTCTGGTTTAAAACCCCAATGTGACCCTTCTGTATGGAGTTTAAAGTTAGTCACTGCCTGAGTTTCCTCTAGGTATTGTGAGTATTCATTCCATGGGTGTGTGTGTGTGTGTGTGTGTGTGTGTGTGTGTGTGTGTGTGTGTGTATCTGAAAATCACAGACAAGGACAGTGCTCTCTCTCTCTCTCTTATTCGCTCATATTTGTTGTAACACCTATTTGAAAGTTTACAACACAAAATGTTGTTGATAACTTCATTAATATTATTTAAATTAATCTGTATTTAGCCACTCGACATGCAATGTGTGTATGACGAGCAATAAAATGAAGTGCACTCAAGAGAGAGAGAGAGAGAGAGAGAGAGAGAGAGAGAGAGAGAGAGAGAGAGAGAGAGAGAGAGAGAGAGAGAGAGAGATGAGCAATGAGAAACTAGCATGAATATAAATAACAGCAGTATGCTAAAGCCTAAAGAAGCTCACACTGAGCTGAAATGAGCACAATGCAAATAAATGATGTGAATGACAGTACATATTTGTCTGCAGAATTTATTTTGTAAAGTTAAGAAAGCAATGTTTAGATAGTTTTAAATAAAAAGGAAAGATTCTGAGTCTCTTGCTCAGCTCATTAATATCAAGTCAGTAGATACTGTCCTATCTGAGTGTATCTGATCTTAAGTAGGCCGGACGAGTGAAAATGCCCTTTCTTTCACTGTCAAGGCATTTAGGTACATGTTTAATCCCCGAGATTTCGTACTATAAAATAAGGAAATGCAATTTCAACAGTACATTTTCTTTTCAAAGTTTTTGTTGATAGATGAACATTTTTTTACTGAAACTTCTAAAGAAAAACAGAAGCTTTTCTGTTATCTAATTGCTTATCTATTACTTGAGTAATATACTTATACGTATACATATATATACATAACTAATAATGTAATATGGAATGCCGTGGGGGAGGTGTTTATCAGCAGGAAAATCTGTAAAACCTATGAAAATACAGCTAAAAGTCCAAAAATGTATGCCCTTCTTTATATTTTCCAAAGCTGTCCAGCTGCAAGATTGGTGTCTTTGCCATTCTCCCATCCCCTGCTTTACACCCCTGCCTTAAAGGCAAGGTAAGGAAAAGTTGTAGAAAGAAAGCACATCATAGCAAAATGTATCTATATTCTCTTTTTCAGAGATTTTACATTATAAGCTAGAAGGACGAAGAATCCATAGATCCATAAAATCCAGAGAAATGGAAACTGGTGCTGTAACTCACACAGAGACTGTGTGAGAATTTACACCTCAGCCTAATTAATTATAATTAGTTAATTGACTGAAACAAGGCCTTTATGACTATATAAAGAAATACCCTCCCACTGACATCATAAAGGGCCAAGGGTAGAATAGACTGTTAGAAACCAAGTGTTAAGAGCAGTTGGAAACCTCAGCTTCTAATTACTTGTACAAACATGACTTGATGATCCACAGTTGCAGGAGTATGACAGAAATTAAGGAAAAGCATAATAAAGCCTCTTTAATTACTGTTGGTTGTGGTCTTTTCATGACGCCACCACCTCCGTGTATTCGGAAAACATCAGTACTAGGGCTGTACAATTGACTGAAATGTATAATAAAAATAATGGCTTCCAATAATTATGAAAATTACATAATCAAGGAATCAAACGAGGAAAAAATAACTATACAATTTTTCTTAAAAGTCAGACAAATGCATGATTTTTCTAAGTCAGGTTCTGTATAAATCAGAATCAAATCTCACAATGTCAAAAGTAAGCAAATTAAATGTAGGTGTTATTATTTTATCATCTTGCAACAGTGGTAAGTGCAACTTCTAAATATAACCATGTTGTAAGATAAACCCTTTTTTTGTCATATGAAACTACAAATCTGCTTGTTTTAGATTGTTTGATTTATAAAATCTGGTTTTCTGTCAACTTTTTGAAAATGGTTAAAGTGAGTTTAACTGTAGAGTACTTTTCAGGGCTGGCTGTAATAAAGCATGTTATACTGAGTATTTCAATTCTGTTTTGAAGTCTCTTTTTCCTGCATTTCTACTGACATTTTACATCATGTTTAAGCAAATTACCTATGAATAGGACAAAAGCACTAATGTAAAAGCTCACTGCACAATGGCGCACAATGGCAAAATAAAAATCTCAACCTTTGCAGGTTTTTATAGAGAAAACAGTATATTGATATACATACTGTACATCTGTACTTTTGTCATCTCTTTACCGTGAAGATGTCTGCTTTAAAAAAGGCTATGCAAAAAGACAAATCCAAATTAAACTAGCGCAACACATGCTTATTTTAAACGTCTGCAAGCTTGACATTGTACGCTGCAGCAGAAACATCTGTCAGGATGAACAAAACTGCTGGTTAATCTGGCACTCTGTGAGAGATTTTGACGCTGGTGGCTCAGATGCCAGCCGCTGTGTCCTAAACAAGGGATTGCGAGTTCAGTATGTAGCGAGCAAAGGAGTAGCTGATTGTAGTGCCATATTAGCTGACCCCAGATGTGTACTGAACATCAAATCCTCTGCAGTAATTCCAAACGCTGCTCCAAATACCAATCGAGGGCTGCTGGTTGCCATGGCAACGGCACTCCTGTCCAATATAGCAAGTAGCAGGTTTGCCAGTCTCTGTGTCTCTCTCTCCCCAGTCTTACTTGTCATTTTATCTTTGTGTTTTGTGTGTAAATGGCACAGCATGCCATTTGTTGCCATGTTTGCTTCTTTTTTTGTGTGTGTGGCTGTAGTCTGACTGTGCCCATGCTGATATCCAATATTTATGGATCGTGCTTTTAATGTGCTGCAAGTATCAGCTGAGGGATTTTTTGTTTTGTTTTGTTTTGTTTTGTGATTCATTGGGTGTGACCAGGATAGAAAGGATTAGAAATAAGTATCACAGGGACAATCAGGCTGAGTGGTTTGGAGACCAAGAGGCAACCTTGAGATGGTTTAGACATGAGCAGAAGAGGGATAGTTGATAGGATGTTAAAAATTGAGTTTCCAGGCAGGAGGTAAAGAGAACGACTACTGAGAAGATTCATGTATGTAGTGAAGGAAGATATGCAGAAAGTTGATGTGCCTGAGGAGGATCCTACGGATGGAAAAAGAGAGCAACCGAAATAAGTAGTACACTGTTTTTGTTGTCGCTGTTTTTCTTCACATGATGGCTTTAATCATGGTTGGTGTCCCACATGATGAAACATTAGCATTTAAATTTCAATATCAATTTTCCAGCCTATTTCGAGAGTGCTCTGACATCGTTTGACGTGGAGCATGCTCCAGTTCTTATCAGAGGAAAAATGTGACTATGACAATGAGGCCAATTGCTATGTATTTGCTCCAATCTTGCATTCACATTGGTTTAAGATCGACTTTTTCTGTCACCTGGAAAAACATTGTTTTTTTAATGTAATTTACCAAATGTTCTTTGCCTATTCATGCTGGTGCCTTATCTATTCACCAGACTGCCCTTTTCCACTTAGCTGCCTGGCTGCTCCTTTGCCAGGCTGTGGTGCCCACTGCCAGAGCTTTGCCTTCTTCCAGTCTAGTGCTCCTCCTCTGCCTTATGCCACCTTCATCAGGGATGGTCCTCTCGCCTCACCTGTTCGACAGTCAGGCCTCAAGCAATCCAACCCACTATATGATAAAGGAAACAGTTAAATAAAGAAGCAGAAGAAATGACAGAGGCAGCTGTTATTTTTTGTTTTGTTTTGGGGTTTTTTAACGCTTCATGATTTCGTTTTTAGTTCAATTATGAGTGGCTCTTGCATTTTCCCCCCATACTATTAGTATGACTAACCTGACATGCCAGATGGTTTGAAACACAGAGCCATCTGGGAAGTTGTCCTCTGAAACTCTTTGGAAAAAAGGAAGCCATATTCACAAAATACTTGGCAGGGGATTGAGTTTTCTCATTTTCTTTCTCTATGATCACTCCCAGCGCAGTATCTGTGACCCTATTGGCCATGGACAAAACTCATGTGACTTTGCAAGTTAGTAGTACGATCTGTAACTGACCATAGCTGTTATTACACCTTTGTCTAGTCAAGGTATTACATACCTCACTAGTCTTTTGTCTTTAACATTTTTCTTGTGCAACAGAAGGTGAACAATTACTAAATGTGCAGTGCCAATAAAGCTTTAATCTCCACTGTACAACAACAACAACAAAAAACAAAACAAGAAAGCTGACAATGTAAAATGAGGAATAAGCTCATTGAAGTCAATATTGTTTGTGTCAATATTATATTTTGCAAATGTGCAGCTGGAAAAAGAAACACCACTTTAGTTGCTTATAGTTCCATTTGTAAATTACTCTTAATATAACCAGAGGTAAGCTTTTTCATTTAGTAGAAGAAGTGCTACATTTATGTGCCACAGAGGCAAGCCAGTTTTAATGTATAAGGTTAAGAAAAGGTTGTGGTTTTGGTTAAACACTTGTAACCCTCAACAAGTCACTGCTGAGTTTTTGATGTTGTAAAGTAGCTGTATGGCTTTCAGAGGTCAAGGTTTCTTACCTGTGTACAGTCTAAAACAAATGCAATTCCAATGCAAAATGAATTACAACAAAACACATGTATATGTACTCTATTGTACATGAAAGTTTTGATTTTGCCTGAAAAATTACCAGAATAAACATATTCTGGGAGGAAAACTGCACATCGTCTTTGCATATTGTGAAAAACTGCACGGTGAATTGATTAAACACCAGCCCTAGGTCATGCTTAAAAACAACAACACTGGACAGATGTTTCAAAGCTCTTACTTAGATCACCCAGACCACTGGGAATATCTGGCCAAGAAAACACAGCCATGTCTTAATCTGCTTTCACAGCTAAGCATATTTAGCCAACAGGATTACAAGCATGACCATCACAGCGTGCACGTGTCAGCAGAGAATATCAAATCAATGTTTGGCGAATCCATAAGCTTCTTATAGATACACAAGGGAGAAGTACAGACCGAATTACTTTGAGGTATGATGACTGGTGACCGAGTCAGATGTATGTACTTCTTAGAGATGTTAACAGCTCAGTAATTACTGTGGCTACTTATTTTTCTATTAATTAACTAGTGTTTGTTGAGAAGTGATAGACACAGCCCGAGGAGTGCCTGAAAGGTCTAAGGTTTTGAATTTACTATACAAAAAACAAGCATGAATTACACAAGGTAATATTCTGAAGTACTAGTGAACTGTAAAAAAATAAAATAAAAATAAAATAAAATGTGGACAGTGAGATATTAGGGAAAGATACTCAACAGATAAGAAATGAAGAAATGTTTTCATTGTTTTATAGCAAACTGTTAAAGCAATTGGGATATGAATAAAAAAAGGGGGGAAAGCATTTAAATGTTGCGATCTACTAACAAATCTGGATCCAATCTGGAGTTTGTTATTTAGTACTTTGGCATTACTCTGCTGGATTTACACAAACAGAACTAAATATCTCTCATTTGTTGTGAAGGTGCAGTTCTTGGTGTTAAGTTGGAGCTGGGATCCTACACACACTGTGAGAGTAGGCTAGTTTGTGTACTGCTGCTCTGCAATGGAGCCAGTGAGTGAGATTAACCGCTCTGAAATCCTCCCACAGCTTATTCTCCACCGAGGGGAAGCCAAAAATCACACTGACAAAAATCTTAAGAAAAGAAACTTAACTGAACTCAGTTAAATTATCAGGCACTAATGAAACCTTTAGCTTATCTCAAATTAAAAATATCAGATTTACCTTTTAAACGCGTCACTCAAATCAGTCCCCCTTTGAGCACAGAAACCACGGTAAAAAAATGCATCTATTTTAGATGGTTTCCTTGACTACACGGCATCCTAGGCATATCCATTAATAGCACATTGTGACGCTGATGCTGGTTTCCTGCCCAGAATTATGGGAAGCCTAGAGGAGAAAAATGTGAACCTCTACATGCAGGACTTTTTTTCTTTCCCTCAAACAAAAGGTTTGCCCACAATATTGGGATTCTACAGTCCAATCCATAGCACAGGGCCACAAAGGAGATTAGCACTGACAAGTTCTTTAGCCATGAAGAGAGCCGTTTTGTGTCGGTGGCAACAGAGCTTCAGTTGCAGCACCCCTGGTATTGATATTTGTAGTGTCAACCTATCTGTGGTAGCATAAGACGATGTATAAGGAAGAGGACTTTGTTTTCTCTGTAGGGAAAATAAAAAGCTAAAGATTTGCTCTCACCTCCACATCTGACTCAATAGAAAGCAGTTTGCGTGTTCAATTGGTCTGGTTCGATTCAATTAAGGAATACAAAAACAACCTGGACAATTGCAGTCGTCCAATCTGAGCCTAATGCTGAAGGACAAGCCTCCACGCACTTCAACGCCTCGTCACTACTTTGCCACTTAAGGGAAAAAAGGAGCCAATTTTCCTGTGGTACACACCTACACAGACAGTAAACAGTCACTCTATAAAGAGAGAGATGATATGAGGAACAAGGTAATAAAATGAGAGAGAAGTGAAGGAACAGTAAATGATATAAATGAGTGGAAATTGACATAAAATGCACTAATAATGTTGGGTTCATTTGTACAGCCTGTGATGTTAGAGGAGCTGGTTAACAAGAGAGGCATTGTTTTGCAGGACTGTATGAGATGTCAAAATCCATTAGGACACAATCAGAGATGTAAAGCAAACCATGCGACAGTACCTATCTATGATAGAAGCTTCCTTCAGTGGAGACAAAATCAATTTCAATTAAAACAAACTCTGGCCAAGACAGGCATCCACTTCTAACTTGAGACGGCCGGAGACAGCAAATAACAGCTTCAACATAAGCGGCTGAGGAGCACATGGGGCATGCAATAATTAGACACAAACAGATGAGCTCTGCTCTGAACCTCCTTAGTATGGCTAAAGCTTCAGCACCCCGTTTATCAAAGCTCTAAAATATATTTCCTCTTGGGTAACCTTTTGAGTTCTGTCTTGAATGATTTTTAATTACATGTTTGTTTATTTCTCTGATTGAAGCCACAAAAAGGTAACAAGAAAGAAAAGAAGGGGAAGCTAAATGTTTCCTAACTTGAGCTGATGTTTTGTGGAAATGTGGTCAGTGCTGCCGACATCGGTTAAACACAGAATGCACTGAGAACATTTTCAGCCAGTCAGCTGAATACTAGATTTTCTCATAGTGGAAACAGTCCTCATGTTTAGTGCATATAGTGGATACAGTAACTCTGGAATCATGATCACGAGATGAGCTTTACACACATTTAATTTTAAAGAATAGTTGCTGGTTTTCCAGTTGGCGTATTTGCCAAAATTGAAGCTACTGTGGTTTGATTAAATTAGGCCACATTTTAGAGTTTCACCAACTGTGAAATTCTAGATTGGTACCAATGCTAAAATTAGAAATTTACCCAATGCCTAAATACCCAATACTAGTTTTTTACAAGATCCCTAAAGTTTTACCACAACAAAACAAAAAGTAAAAACCAAAACCAAACACCAAACATTTTAAAAGCATCTTTTAAGTGGCTGCCACAGTACACAGAAACCTTGGAACTACATACCCTATGCATGCCACAGTGCTAAGGCTTTGTACATCTGCATAATATTACTTCTCACACAGAGTTGCTCACTTGCTAAATAATGGGCCACTAGGCCTAAGTCACGCGCGCGCACACACACACACACACACACACACACACACACACACACACACACACACACGTTATATTATACAAAAGTAATAGGCTAGGTTTGCTAAAGGCTAAAATAATCACAAGCCCCATGCAGAAAACCTTAGTCGCGTTTTGCTCCACACATAATTATTGGCGATAACACGTCTACAACTTCCTATATCTGCAAGTTAAGGTACCTAACTGCTGGACATCATTGGTGTGATATTGCACAACAAAAAAATAAAATAAAAAACAGGCATGTGCTTTAATCACCCAGACAGAAAGAAGTGTCACAGTGAGTGCTGGATGCTGTTGCTTGCTAAACCGCTCGCTGAGCTCCTACAGAGTTTTTTCTAAATGGATATTTAAAAAAACAAAAACAAAACAAAACTGTTCTTGGGGAAAAGTCCCTCAGTTTGCAGATGTGAGGTGAAGATTCCCGCATTTAAAAAAAAAAAAGAAAAAACTAAAGTAACTGCAAGTAACTTCAACAAAGGACTTCCAACATGAGTGGAGGGTTTTTGTCAAATGCCACATCCTCTGACAAAACGGCCAAGCAGATAAATAAACGATAATGGATGTGCTGAGATTGGGTACATTTACATGTAACATGATGACGGAGAGAGAAAGTTTGATGCAACAGAATGTCTCCCACTTTGTTTTCTCTCACAGAGCAGAGCCTCAGTGTGGGTGCAGCTGCTGCACAGAGAGAGAGCAGCAGGAGAGAAATGGGAGCATGAGTTCCATGGAAGAGCAATACTCTCCATAGATTTTTTTTTCTTTGAAGCTTTGTCCGAAAATAGAGGTTTGAAAAGCTGCTAATCCTACATGACAAAGTCACAAAAGATTGATGTCATGTACCCATGCTAAGAGATGCTTTTTACATGAAAGAGAAGGAAAAAATATCATCTGATTCCTAAAATTGAGAACATAAATACCTGAATAGGTAAATATTTTAATATAGCCCAGTCAAACTGGCTGTAAGACACTTTTTTGACCCATTTTTTAAATGGCAGAACTGTTGATACCCTGAACAAGACTCAAACTGGTGAAAACTTCCTTATATTTCTAAAAATAAAACGCATAAATTTTGAATAGTGGGACACAAATTCCCCCAGGAGTTGTGTCATGAAGGGTGTCCAGCAATAAAAAATCCACAGCTTCATTCTGTTGTTTATATCTATACCATCTGTGAGGGAAAGATGTCATATAAATATAAATGAATGACCCTGCATTGGCAATTTAATTCACTTAATCCTATAAAAACTTTAAGATAAAATGGAAAACACATGTTATATGTAACTTTTAAATATTAGCCACTGAATATTAACCTTTCAACAAAGACAAGATATCTAAGTAATTCACAAGAAGAAAACAACACTTAGTGTACAACTCCAAATTGACATCTTCAATAGTGAATAATAACTCTGTTAGTTTTTAATAAGTTACTGTTAGTATGTTTTAGTCTGCACTCCGCACACATGTCACGTGTCATCTAGCCTAAGTATATAATCTGGGAGAACTGTGGCAAACTCGTTTCAGTCTTCAGGGAAAACAAGCGCTGACCTTTCAAGTATTTGTGTGGCCATGTCATCACGCTTCTTATGTGAAATACACAGGAATCCCCACAATCTCCTCCCACTCATACACATGGCGAGTTAATACAGACATACACACAGATTGTGAGAGAGAGAGAGACACACACACAACCAACCCCCAATCATGCAATTCCTTTCATTAATAAACTATGCCTGTGCCTGGAGAAGAGTTCAAGCATGAAAGACAAAAGCATTACATAACGCATGCATGGAATTTTAAATCACAGGCTTGGCTATGGGTTTTCACAAGTGGGAGTGTCAGCCTTAAATAGCTTGCATTATAACGAGAATTGGTTCACACTGGGTTTGCCTCATCCAGTTCGTCATGCCTCTGTGGCAGGGGTGGGCTCATGTGGTGCTGAAAGGCAAAAGCAATAATAATAATAATAATCTGTAACCTAATCAATTGCTTTACCATTTTATATTAAATATCAAAATTGTCTTTTATGCAACACACAACTGTTTTCTGTTTATTTCTGAGACAGTAAGGATAAATGGTAAATAGAAACGAATCTGCCATTAGTGCTTTGCCCACTCTTGGCATTCTTTCGGTGAACTTCATGAGGTAGTCACCTGAATTGGTTTTCCAACAGTCTGAAAGGAATTCACAAAGATGCTGAGCACTTGCTGGCCTTTTGCTTTCACTCTGTGGTCCATTTCATCCCAAAACATCTTGATTGGGTTTAGGTCAGGTGACTGTGGAGGCCAGGCCATCTGGTGCAGCACTCCATCACTCTCCTTCTTGGACAAATAGCCCTTACACAGCCTGGAGGTGCGTTTGGGGTCCTGTTGAAAAATAAATGATGGTCCAACTAACCGCAAGCCAGATGGGATGGCATGTCGCTGCAGGATGCTGTGGCAGCCATGCTGGTTCAGTGCGCCTACAATTTTGAATAAATCCCCAAAAGTGTCACTAGCAAAGCACCCCCACACCATCACACTTTCTCCTCCATGCTTCACGGGTGGAAGCATGGAGAGATCATCCGTTCACCTCTTCTGGGTCACACAAATGGTGGGTGGAACCAAAGATCTCAAATTTGGACTCATCAGACCAAGGCACAGATTTTCACTGGTCTAATGTCCATTTCTTGTGTATCTTGGCCCAAACAAATCTCTTCTGCTTGTTACTTTTCTTTAGTAGTAGTGTCTTCTTAGCAGCGGCTGTTTGACCATAAAGGCCTGATACGCAGAGTCTCCTCTGAACAGATGATGTAGAGATGTGTCTGCTACTGGGACTCTGTGTAACATTTATCTGGGCTCTAATCTGAGATGCTGTTAACTTCTGAGGCTGGTAACTTGGATGAATTTATCCTCAGCAGTAGAGGTGACTCTTGGTCTTCCTTTCCTTGGGCGGTCCTCATGCAAGCCAGTTCGTTGTAGTGCTTGATGGTTTGTGCGACTGCACTTGGGACACATTCAAAGTTTTTGTAATTTTCTGGACCAACTGACCTTCAGCTCTTAAAGTCATGATTGACTGTTTCTCTTTACTTAGCTGATTGGTTCTTGCCATAATATGAATTCTAAGAGTTCTCAAATAGGGATGTCAGCAGTGTACCAACTTCTGCCCAACACAACTGATGGTCCCAACCCCATTAGGAAGGCAAGAAATTCAAAAAATGAACAAGGCACATCAGTGAAGTGAAAACCATTTCAGGTGACTACATCATGAAGCTTATTGAGAGAAGGCCAGGGGTTTGCAGCGCTGCCAACAAAGCAAAGGGTGGCTACCTCGAGGAATCTAAAATAAAAGACATATTTAGAGTTATGTTTCAATTTTTTCTTTGCTACATAATTTCATATATCTTGCATCATATATTTGATGTCTTCAGTATGTATCTACAATGTAGAAAGTAGTAAAAATAAAGAAAAACTATTAAATGAGAAGCTGTGTCCAAATTTGTGACTGGTAGTGTACATATATTATTTTTGATCAACTGTTAATCAATTCAAGTCTTCATAGAATAATAAACTCTAGTAATCTTGATCTCAAAATTCCACTGAACATTTTTAGTATACGACAGAACAGAGGCGGGAGGGAAACTAGCCCTGTGCACTTGTGTCAGACTGGCACAGACAGCCGTGGATGGAAATGTCAAGCCTAAGGTGAGGTTCTTATGTTAGCTAAAACATAAGAACCTCATTTTCCCGTTTTGTTTTATCACACACACTCATATTTGAACATGCAGTTCAGATGGTCATCACAAGATAGATGTGAATACCATTTGTGAGCCTAGCTGATCTTAAAACTATAGAATACACTGGATTTCTTTAGATTTTTTTCTCGTTTTCTTGAAATTTTGTCAATCAATAAACCTTATATGATGACTGACAACAATAAAATTGTGTTTTACATGTGTTTACATTGCATTTTACATGTGTACAAAACAAGGAATTAAATCAGACTTTTTATGTTGTTCTATGTGTGTTTTGTAAGGTATTTTTATTACATATTAAGTCAGTGAAAAATCTGTAAAAAATTGAAAATAGGAAAATATTATACTGACATTAAACTCATGTGTTAGCTGATTGGAACATCCATCCATGATACTAGAGATTAATTCCTGTTCAAATATGTCTAATGAGCACTAAAATAAACTGGGTTAATGTTTAGACGCAATGCCAGTCACACGCTGCTGTGTCATGCCCGATATTTTTTATACAGGTGTGATAGATGACACAAACAGTGAATAAACTGACGTCGCAAGATCTATGAAGTGTCTTTATTCCCCAGAAATTAGAGTGCAATCCATCATGAAAATAGGTAAGGTGGTTGCCTTGCAACCATGTGCGAAGTACACAGCTTCTGAAGGCTGTGGTGTGTGCATATGGAAATATGCAAGCCCGAATGAGGGCAAAGGATTGTGTTTTTGCCATTTTTTAAGTCTTATGCAGCTTTTTGAAATGGAAATAGTTGAGGCTGCTGTTCGGCTCATTCTCAAGGCTTTGTCTCTTGCTCTCTGGATTAGCCTTGAGAGAGTAAAAAACTGAAAGAGATGGAAAAATTGGGGCTAAAATGAAGAAAAAATTAGAAAGTATGCGTCTTTGCCATCTGCCTACATGTGTGTGTTCGTGCGCATGTCTGAGCGAGAGAGAGAGGGAGAGGGAGCAAGAGGGAACGAAAGAGAGACCTCGTTTGCCAAGGCTGTTGTGTTTCCAAAGTGGTGGTGGAGCCACTGCAATGCACCAAAACCAAGGGGAGAGAGAGTGTAAGAGTGAGGGGGTGGGTAGAGAGAGAAAGAAAGAGAGAGAGAGAGAGAGAGAGAGAAGAGGGAGTCAAAAATACAGAGACGGGGTAACGGCAGTGGGGGGGGGGGGAGACCTTTCAAAGAGGGAGAAAGAGAACAAGAAGTATCACATATGAATGGAGAAAGCTCAAGCAGGCTTGGGAGTGTGACTGAGCGTGTGTGTGAGTGTGAGGGGGGGTGGAGAGAGAGAGACTCCCAGTAAGCCTTTTTGCCATCGATCTAGCTTTACCTCACACTCATGACAATTGGGGTGGGAGGTGGGGATCGGTGGCAATGGCTAAAATCCATGATGTCAGGATTTTAATTTTCCTTTCACCTTGTTATTCACAAAGACAGTCCTGATCCCTGCTGTTACAACCAACACACATCTGTACACCCTTTGACTCAACACACAAAATGCAAACAGCACAGCCAACCTATCACCTTCTCCACACACCATTAACAAAGCAAGCCAACCAAACATCCATTCACACACTAGTCATTTTTGCCATCCATTCAGCAGGCCAGACGGGCAAAGTGTCCTCCAGCTGAATGAACATAATGTAAGGAGAGAGAGAACGAAAGAGAGCGGTATTGGGTAGAAAAGAGAGGATTTAAACGCTGCTGAAAAATAGGCATGTGTGAGAATCCTCCTTAAAAATGATTGAGAGCAGGCGTTAACTAGCCATCATGTGGACTTGTGATAAAGATAGATCACGCACACAGCAGAGCTGTAATGTCTACAGTTTACCTGGCTGACAACAAGCACATGGAGAGGAAACAAATGACTGCGGAAAGTGTGCTCTTCTAAAACACTCATCACTACGGCAACTCCAAAAGCGCTCTGCTTTTGGTAGGCAGACAGAGCGAAGGTCACAGAGACATGAAAACAGAGCTGAGAAATAGAGCAAATGCTAAAGGAGGGGAAGAAAGAGAGAGGATTAATGAGTTGTCATGACTCAATCCATTCTTAGAGCAACTGTGGGGCTAATGCCCAAAATTGAGGGAGGCCAGTTATCTAAATAAACCTATTACACTCAGAGAAAAGCACATCATGGAAGGCAGGGTAATAAGGATCTTCCCACAAATATAACAAATACTGTAACAGTATGGATGGGACTTTCATTATCATTTTGGGTTTGATTATTCATACGACAGCTATTTGGAGCACTGGTTTAGCTCAGTGGGTGGTTTAAATCTGACCCATGTGTCTTTGTTGCATGTCTTCTCGCCTCTCTCCCGTCTGTCTTCAGTGCTCAACTATCCAATAACTTAAACAAATGATTCCGATTTTATTGATTTAAAAAATGTAGTTACTTACTTTGTAAGATATGATACCTCTACCCAGGACTGTAGCACTGATAGTTCTCTGTGCCCACCTCGCTCTCTATGACAGGAAGTTGTAAGGCAACCAGTGCAGTTCCATAGCGATTGCAGAAAATAAGTAGCTGTAAGCTTTATGTGTTACTGGCTACCACCAAAGTAGTGCAAAACAACACTGTGATTACTAGATTATTCTGTTTCAATATGTGCAATGAAATGGGAGTCATACAACAGCACAGAAGTGGTTGACATACATTGGTAAACTGATCTATGTGAGGATAATGTGCTAATTTATGCACACAAATATCAGCAAGGGCAGAAGGCAAGATGTTTGCTAGCTAGTAAATATAAAACTGGACAGATTTGGTAGAATTCTTGCTTAAAATGGTTGAAATGTTTGCTCACAATTTTATAAAGTAACTAACTTATATTTTTATTTCCATGAGTAAAAGTTTTGGGGTGTTGGGTATGGGCCTGACACTGGTCATGGTCCACTGTTCTATCTGCTGTTCAGGTGCTCCGTACAGTATTTCACCTTTACAGCTTGAATCTAGTAACGTTGTACTATAACTTTTCTTAAGCCCCAAAATTGCATAATCATAGTCCAAGGGATTTATATTTTTGAGTTTTGGTAAGTCACAGAATTCTGATTATTGTTTTACTTAATTGTCATTCAGGTGATGTTAAGTATTAACATCAATTTTCAGTGTGGCTGAGTTCTGCTTTAAAGACTACTTTAGTCTCCCTATTGTACCTTGTCTGTTTGTCCTTTTGCCCGTTCCCCTCAAAATATTTGTGTTTTAGCATTTTTGTTTCATTTCCACTTTTACTTTGACAGTTGGTTTTCTCATGCCTTGTTCTCCTCATTCTTGGAATTGTGTATTATTTGGACTTTTTGGGGATTTTTGGCTTTTCCCGTTTTTCTTCCCTTCCTGGATGAGCGACTCGCCAAAGTGGTAAAACCACAAGATTATCAAAGCTTCTATGGGTTGGAGAGACTGAAAGTCCAGGTAAATGTGATGACCTGTTATCATATTGATGATTTGTGTATTTATTCTACATAGTAGAACATAAAGGTTGCCTTTTTTTTGCTGGGGCGATCATGGCTCAAGAGTTGGGAGTTCGCCTTGTAATCGGAAGGTTGCCAGTTCGAGCCCTGGCTTGGACAGTCTCGGTTGTTGTGTCCTTGGGTAAGACACTTCACCCGTCGTCTACTGGTGGTGGTCAGAGGGCCCAGTGGCGCCAGTATCCGGCAGCCTCGCCTCTGTCAGTGCGCCCCAGAGTGGCTGTGGCTACACTGTAGCTTGCCATCACCAATGGGTGGATGACTGGATATGTAAAGCGCTTTGGGGTCCTTAGGGACTAAGTAAAGCGCTATACAAATACAGGCCATTTACCATTTTTGTTTCAGCTTTCACACTTTCCAGGGAATAACGTTTGCTTTATTCATTACATAAGGTGCTGCAAGATGCTTACCATGCCTGCCTAAGAATACAAAAGTACCTTTTTCAGTAGGCTGGGATAATAGTTTAAACAGACCTCTGTGTCTCTTATATTATGTTCTAAACACTGTTAACAAACAATCTTTAATTTGATTTGCAAAACTCAAATGAACTGTATAAGGATTTGTAATGGTATTTGGCTCAGGCATACTCTGCAGTCACCCTCTTGACATTGCACCACAGCAGTGGCATGCATGGTAATGGTGATGGAGAGTGTGTACCCCCAACCGGGTGCAACGAGCTGACAGAACCTTTGGATTGTGGAAGAAACCGGGCTGTGGAACAGCTTCAGTGAAGTGTACGCATCATTCTTCCTCCTGCCTGCTGCAGCTCTATGGCGACTATTCTCGTAGCCAAACAGGCAAAAACATTAACATTCACAACACAAAATTTCAAATTTAGAGCACCTAATTAAAATTCATTTAGCTAGTGGCACAACTGTTACATCATACATCTTCCCTTACAGTTCACCTTTTCAAAACCAAAACCAATGCCTCGGCACCGCTCCCAGTCCCGAATAATTTTCCAGCTGGAGAGAGACAGAAACACAGTGAGCAAACAGTGTGCAGCGGCCCTGAGGGACCGGAAGGCCTAGTATAATTCCTGAATACCAGCCCAGCCCCATGGGGATCCATGACCTGTATCTCTGGCCCTCTGCTCTCTGCCTCCACTGCCTCAGTAGATTGAGTCTGTACTGTTCTCCAAATCAGACCAAAATAACACATTAGCCCTGCAACTACAGTATGTTTAGTTCTCACATCCTGGCAGCAGTCGTTTATTTTAGCAAACTACGTCGGATAAATTATCATAGTGACCTAATAAAAATAATCCGGTCCCCATTGCTCCATTTACTATCTCCAAAAGTCGCATATATTTTTAGTGTGGAGAAATTATGGCAAACTTTGCAACACAAAAAGTGTCCTGTGAATGGTCCTCCCTGGGTTCAGCTGTTAGATTTAAAGAGAGGAGTGCTGAGAGACTTGGCACCTCACAGATCCTCATGGTGCTCTGTTGAGGACTCATCCCACAGGACTAAAAAATAAATTCAGAATGATGAAACTAACTGAAACATTGTGAGATGCTGACAGTGACAAGTGCAATGGAAAGAAATCACATGCACAACAGAGACATGTCACTGGGAGGTAAAAGAAAAGCACCATCCCCATTCAACTGCCTGGAGATTGTCTATGTTGCTCTTTTCAGTCAGAAACAGGTGACACATAGGAATATCTCACCTCATTTCATCTTTTGGTGAGAAAAACAGTGAAAAACATAAAGACCCTATTATAACTTTAAAAAAAAAATTAAATAAAACAAATCATCTATATCTTTACAAATAAAAAGTAGCTTGCTTCGTCTTAAACCAAACCACTAATGTACTAATAAGAAGAGGTTGTCGGGGTGCTGACAAAAAAACAAAAATGAAACCAATAAATATACTGATTTAGTTTTATTGTCTCATCCCTGGTAAACACTACAATAAATCATAAATACCACTTTAAAGTTAATATTTATTCAACATTCTTACCACATAAAAGATCAAAACTACATAAGAGCTTTTAAAAAGTGCGCCAGTCTCGTTCAGTCTGTGTTATGTTGGTCACTGAATACAAAATCTCATGTCTAACAGACTGCAGAGGAGCTGTTGTGCCACAGAACGAAGCCAAGTGACTGAGTCTGTGATGATGTGCCATTATTTGTGTGTATAGGAGGATGCTCTACCTCTCCCTGCAGTTGTTTCCTCTCCTCCCCCTGTTTTTCCTGTGTTAGTGTCACCGAGGTCTGCCCTGCAGCTTGCCTACATGTGAGGGAGAATTTGTCACTTTCTATCAATCGGTCCTAATTCCCCACCTCCCCTATGTGCAGACAGTTACATAACAGCATAAGGATTTCTGGGCTAAGGAACGTTTACACCCCCTCTCACTGTTCTTTTCTCTCTGCATCTTTCTTCTTCTTCACATACACACCAAAGCATTCTCACACACACACACACACACACACACACACACACACACACACACACACACACACACACACACACACACACACCTTCTCCTCACTTGCTGTTATTTAACAAGCCTCTTTCATCATACACACGACACAGACCGTTGTGTAATTCCCTGGCATCCTGATCTCTCTCATTGGAGGCTTTTCTACACCATCAGTCAAACTAAAGGGAACACGCATAGATGCTGGCAGTCTTGATTAAAAGAAAACACACAACTGCCCCCTGCTGACTTAGTCAAGAAAAGCACATCTGGGTTACTGCAGAGAAATTAATTGCATAAGCTCAACAATTCTCAATCAGATTTACTGTTAAATGTTCTATACAAGCATGAAAAAGCACCTAGAACTCGAAACCCTTAAACAGCTAAACATCAACAACACAGTAATATTTCTTTTCTTTTTTTTTTTTCAAGACATACATTCAGCAGCACATATTATGAGCTCATCTTTAAACCAGTTAATAGGCTGCCCTCTCCTGTTTGGTCCATGGCACCACAATTCTCTCTTTAACCATACAGTGCGCCACCCATGAGGAAAGTCTTTGTAATTATTTGATTCAATTTACAGAGCTCTATTGAAAATTAGATAGGATCAGGGCATTACATAGGTCATGCTGCATAAGGTGTATTGATCTTCAGTATATTAATCCTTCCTGCTCTGACACACAAAGAAATAATAGAATGAGTGATGTTGCAAAAGCTATGGCACTTAATGCCAAGCTAGATTAGAAATCAATGGCTCCTCTGAGGGAGAACATTTCTACCATGTAATAGCATTAAAGTACGAGGACAGATGAGCAAAGAGACAGAGAAAGTTAAAGTGAAAGGGTAAAGATTTTCCATGAAAACTTGGACATGGTAGATCTTCAAAATTCTACATACTTCTTTTTAATACATTTGTGCAGGAAACCCGGAGATAAGGATCATACATGGTTTACAACTAAAACCCCTTACAAATGACTGATTTTTTTTTAAACCTCCTCTCAAATTTAGACAAAACATGATTCAAGAATTATGTCCTTTATTTAAACCACAGACTGTATATTAAGGTAGAAGTAGCTTGGTCTTATGTTACACTGACTAAGCGCAGTTTGAAGACCAAAGTTCCAGCTCAGCGTTGGTAGCATTTCCTGTTTGGAACAAGAAGTTTCAATAGTAGGAGTGCAGGGTGTTGCCTTTCAAGCAAACTCTAGTTTACTGGAGACACTGACAGGTTTATGCTACATAAGGAATGTATCACAATGAAGTAAAGTCCTTAATAATGCAGACAGAATGAGAGAGATGATAGAGATGATACAGAGATGATACAAAAATGTATGGTTTGGTATGTGCCTCTTTTTTGAGGTTAACATTTGGTGCATTAGCAATACATCTGCTGAAAAAGGTCAAGTAATGCTATATATTTGTTTGTCACTTATAATTCTTAAGGAACTTTAACACAGTTGGTGGTGAGTAAAGTGAAGAAGTGACGTAAAAGTGATAACCAAGTCCAAGAATTCAAAGACAAATGGGTAAACAAAGAGCCAAAAGACACAAGAAGAAGGGACAACAAGGGAAATCAGGAACAGAAACTCAAACTAACATCAAAATCTAAATGCAAAACACTAGAATTACAGTAAACAGAAAGTTATTAGTATTCAGGACCCAAAACCACCACAGAAGACAAATTATTAAGGTTAGGGTTTCAAATATAAAATGACTTGTTACTAGAGGTATAAAAGGGATACGTCCATGATGGCTGTGCACTCTTATCATTTAAAACTATCACCTCAAAATTGTACAGATGGCAAACATCAACTTTTTCTTTCTTACATTGCCTTGTTCCCAAGTTAGCATTCTCAAGTGATTCTAATTGAACTTCTAATTGTACTTTTTATGTACTTTTCTTTTTAATTATATATGTTTATTTATTATCATCATCATCATCATCATCATCATCATCATCATTATTATTATTATTATTATTATATGCAGAAAATTTGACATCTAAGCATGAGGTCAAGGTCACTTAGATCCAAGCTCAACTAACATTTTTAGTAGATGCAGTCACAAGATTTTCTGAAAATGTAACATCTGATCTTGACCTTGGGGTTGACGTTACTGAGATTTAAACTCATCTGAGATTGTTAGTAGAAACACATATGATACTGGTTTGAAACGCCCACGTTGCTGTGTTCTCAAGTTATCACTTTCACAAACTCTGATGTCTACATTGTCTGCCCATGATGACAATCCGCCATTAGCCTTTTGTGGCTGAGAGGTAAAAAGAAATATCAGCTTTACAACTGCAAACTCAAACCATCTTCCTTGAATAAACTTTACTGGAACTGTCACCAAACCAGCGGTTTGGGCCAAATCTGTTAACTCCGGATACTTTTCCAACTTGTCTCCGTGAGCAATTTTAAACTACCTTTACTCGCATTTGCTTTGTTACACTAAGCCACTAGTACATTGACCTGCGGCAGGCTGGACATGCTAAAGATTGCAAAAATTAGGCACCATCACACGATCAATATAACATGGGTAGCTGTGGAGCCATGGTTAGGAGAGTTTGAAAAACCTTCTAGTTGGCCCATGGTAAAATATGCTACTACTACTATCATAATAATAATACAACTGCTTTGATTCATATGAAACAATGTGATTTTTATTCATCACACAGCCTGTAATTATAGACATCTTTGAGTATATCGTTTTTCACCCATGACTCATTCTCCATGTCCACATAAAAAAAACAGGGTTAAATAAAATATTATATATTATCCCAGTATTACTGGGGATTGTTCTTGATCCAATGCAATGGAAACTGAAAACCAACTGTTGTATGGGTAGACTGATTTGACACTGAAATAATTTTTAACACACACTTTATATTCTTATTATTATATCTTTAAATTTCAGTGAAAACAAAAGTTCTCTGATGCTGAAAGAAAATCTCACATCCTACCTCTTTTTGTGGAAACAGAAAGCTATGATAACAAATGTGTTGGTAGAAATACTCAAGTACCACGTTTTTCCTGTCAGCTGTTCTTCCTTTTCAAGATAAGCTGTGATTACACAAGTATTTCTGAGCCTTAATAAATATTCCATAAAATCCTCATCAGGTGGCCACATTGTCCTTTTCCCAGAAGTGACTAAAGCAGGCATCCCACTATATTAATCCTAGAATAGCAGTCATCTACAAAAGGCCTTTGTGACTGAATATCGGTGCTCACCATCAGCCTGTTCCTTTATATCAAAGAGGCTGCCTATTAATATTTACACAAGAGCCATTACAGCACAGAGGTAGACATGCCTGAATCAACACACAAACAATCCTCAGTCTGGTCAGCCAACAGTACATTATAATGGAGGAACAATTGCTGGCAACCACTGTTAGGTACAGAGTCCAGTAAAATTTAAGTGAATATTAATATTAGTAGTACTGTGCACAAGTCTTGAGTCATCCCTTATATTTGCTAGGAAACTGGGAAACTGATGCAGCGATTTATGGACGTGAAAAATCATTGTGGAAACAGATAATAAGGCAAAAAGAGAGTATGTACGATTCTAAGATGCTTGAAAGTAATTTGGTATGACCACTATTATTTTTCATCACAGCCTGAATTCTCTCCCAGCTAAGGATTTTAAAAGCCCTCTTTGTTGATAACACACCATTTCAATCATTTAGAGTTTCTCTGGCTCTGAAGAGGCCAATCCATGACTAATTCCGTTCCACTGTGTGTTTTGTTGTCCAGGTATGTTTTACTTCACTGACAATGTATTTCTCATGCTGAAAAATGAAGCACTTGTAAATCAGATGCTTTGAAGAAGGTCCTAAATGCTGGATCATAATCTGAAGGTGCTGTTCTGCGTTCATACTTCTATTAATTTTGAGTAGAGACCCAACAACACAAGCTGAGGTCTAGGAGTGTGAGGTGCACTCACTAGGACTGCACTCTTCTGGACAGGGACCCTTGATGTGTGCCTGGAATCTAGTGGAGCCACTTATCCAGGTTCATGGTTACAGCTCCTAATGCTCCCATTATCACTGCGACCACTTTGGACTTTAACTTTCACATCTGGTCCAGTGTTTTCTTGGCCCCCTGGTATGTCTCTATTCTCTGATATTCCTCTTTTCCTTGGGTGGGATTGCCTCATCTATCACAACTGCAGTCTTCTCTTCTTTGTCAACCAAAACTATCTCTGTCTGGAACTCAAAGTCCCACGGAACCTTAGCCTTGTTGTTCTCAACCACCTTTTGTTGAATCTCCCACAGGGACTGGAAGACTTCTGGTTCATACAGATGTTCCTGTACACTATCCCAGCCACTTGGTTTGCTTCCAAGTGTAAGCTGTCGCAGCTTGCATCTTACATCTTACATCCTGTTACTATGTGCTGGACATTCCAGGGCACCTTTGCATAGTCAACAGTCTAAATTCTATCAGCTGTGGTAGATTGTGTAGTGTAGATAGTGTAGTGGTTTACACTATGTAGCCACTAAGCAGCATATTAACCAACGCATCAAAATAATTTAATTACTGTAGAAGAACATTACAACATTATTGAAGAATATCATGGAAAAGTTCAGAATTAATTCTGGAGAATGGTTGTATGTTGGTCTATGCAGAGACAAGGCACAGCTTTGCAGGCCATTGTCTAGATGTGCTTTTATTGTCACTGAGCAGTGCAAAGAAAATGTGGAACAACTCATCTGTGTGCTAATCTAGCTTGTGGTGTTTTTGGTCTTGGCACTTGTTAAAAAAATAAATTAATACATACAAAGAGGGGAACAGAAACCAAGGTTTAACAAAATGAAACTGTCCACTGAAACCACTATCTGAGCTTTTCATGTTTTTTTTGTATTTTTTTAGCTTTCCCCCCTTTGACCTACCTTTTAACCAATAAGCATTAGAACAAAACATCGCAACATTCCCAATAGCCTAGGTAAGTTGGGTTTTTAATGACTCCACACCCCACGCCACAACATATAGACAACTATTTGCAAAGCTCTGCATATGACAAACACACAACAATGCTAGGCACTTGACCTGTTGTTTTGTGGTATCTTTTTTTTTAAAACTTGAGTTTGGTAATCTGGCCTTCACAACCTAGATTTTTCTTGAGCCAGACAAAATGAATAAGAGATGGATCTGACTGCATTGTAATGACTTGTCAATCACAATGTTGCAACGCCCCAAATCATACTATACCACTAAATTAACTGCATGCTTTATTAAATAAGATTACAATTTCTTTATAGTTTGACTTCTTTTCAAAACCAAAAGACTTGGCCTGTGCTGGCCTTGGCATTGTTATCAATAACAAATATAGAATACTGCCAGCCATGCGCTTTGTCATCAGTGTCTGGGTAATAATGCCATGTAAATACATATAATACATACTTTTCCAGACATTACACGATGACGGTGCAGTTCAGCGGTGGGATTTACCAATAAATAGCCTTTAACCTGCAAGATCCCTAGTGGTTTGTGCAGTGATGGGCTATCAAATCAGGGAGAAGAAAAATACCACCGTTTGTGCCATGGGGTTATTGGGTTTTGTTCTGTGAATTTGTCTGCGGTGTTCACAGTGCTCTTATACTGTGTCACTGCTTCTGGACAGCATTTGCCTGGAGGGAAACAGAACACCGCAATACAGATTAAATCTCAGCCAAATCAGCCTCATGAACCAAAACACCGAGGACGAATTGAGTTACGGTTATAAACGTCATATGTCTGTGTTTCTGCTACATTAGTTAATACATTAATAAGAATCAGAATCAGAATGGGTTTATTGCCAGATGTTGAGGTTTACAACATTAGGAATTTGCTGCGGTGCTTCAGTGCAAACAATAAGAATTAAAGTGCTATGTAGAAAGAAAGATATGTGCATGAGATATACATGAGATATATACATGAGAATAAGAATTAAGAGTGCTACGTAGAAAGATATATACATGAGTGCAGGTGGTGATCAGTGCCAGACATGAAATGATGCAGTGACACAGCGTAGGGTCATGTGTTAGTGGCGGGGACAGTCATGTGGTTATTGTTCATGTGTCCAACAGCAGAGGGGAAGAAACTGTTCTTGTGGCGAGAGGTTCTGGTGCGAATGGACCGGAGCCTCCTGCCTGAGGGGAGCAGGTCAAACAGACTGTGTCCAGGGTGAAAAGGGTCAGCTGAGATCCGGGCTGCACGCCGCGTGATGATGAGCACATAAACACACAAACAGTTTCGACTGAAAACCTCAGTGGTGAAGGGTGAGGAGTGCATGAGTGAGTGATTGTGGTTTATAAAGAGACGATCCAGAATAACTACGGGCACTCATAGTATCTCTCTCTACATATATACAGACATATAAATGCACACACAGTCATACATAGAATGCCATAACCAGGTATGTATAGTACAAAGGAGCTTCTGTGCGGAGTATGTCCTGGAAGTCCCGAGGTCAAAATGGAAATCACACCCGAGGGGGAAGGGAATTTTTTTAATGTTGTTTAATCAAGGCAGTTACGTTGATTTTGCAGAAGGATTTATGCTTTAACTGTGATCTCAAGGCTCCTGTATTCAATATTTTCAGATTAAATATGAATCAAATGATTGTGCAAGGTGTAAGAACGCCACAGATAATGAGCACTCACTGTGCTTACTGTCTTTCAGCCACTTGTTTTGGATTTACGGTCCACAGCTTCACTCTCATAAATCTCATCAACCCTGTTTCCAACCACAAGCAGCTGCTTTATAAGCAAAACAAGCTTTGATTACCCTTCTGTACACTACCTGACGTCAGACCAAATAACAGGAACAGAGCATTTCAAACAGTACAAGTGAAGCAGTAGTCAATACAAGAGAAAGTTGCCAGTGTCTTTCGACACAGATAAGTTTGAAACATTGAAGGGATTAACTGAGTAACAAGAAGCCACAACAACAAGGCAAGTCAAACCTCCACTACGCAGTGCTATCAGAAGACAAGTAATAAAATTTAAAAAAAAATGCTCATATTGTGACTTATTATTAAAATGACAACTGTTAATTTTTGCAGATCATTTCTGCAAATCTAAGCCAATCACAACAGGGATTTCCAAATCCACCAGGACTGCCATACCCCACCTTATTAAGTGAATGTTTAATCAAATTTATAGAAAAGTGACATGTGATATTTACAGTTATTGTATTAGTTATCTTCTATTTAATGTTTGACCAGTTTAATAGGCTAACTGAAGATATCTATCTTGTATTAGTTATCTTCAGTGAGCCAGTGTTTGGCCAGTTTAATTATGAAAGCAACTTTAAATCATTTGATCGAATTTACATTTAAATTACAGATGCATTGATTGACCAACCAGTGACCAGGGTGGTGGTCCCCATCTTTAAGAAGGGGGACCGGAGGGTGTGTTCCAACTACAGGGGGAATCACACTCCTCAGCCTCCCTGGGAAAGTCTATGCCAGGGTGCTGGAAAGGAGAGTTCGTCCGTTAGTCGAACCTCGGATACGGGAGGAACAATGCGGTTTTCGTCCTGGTCGCGGAACACTGGACCAGCTCTTTATCCTCTCCAGGATACTTGAGGGTGCATGGGAGTTTGCCCAACCAGTCTACATGTGTTTTGTGGACTTGGAGAAGGCATTCGACCGTGTCCCTCGGGGTGTCCTGTGGGAGGTGTTGCGGGAATATGGGGTGTCTGGCCCATTGCTACGGGCCATTCGATCCCTATACAACCGTTGCAAGAGCTTGGTTCGCATTGCCGGCAATAAGTCGGACTCGTTCCCGATGGGTGATGGGCTCTGCCAGGGCTGCCCTTTGTCTCCGGTTCTGTTCATAATTTTTATGGACAGGATTTCTAGGCGCAGCCAAGTGGCGGAGGGCTTTCGCTTTGGTGGCCTCAGAATCTCATCTCTGATTTTTGCAGATGATGTGGTTCTGTTGGCTTCATCGGGTGGGGGCCTCCAACTCGCACTGGAACGGTTCGCAGCCGAGTGTGAAGCAGCAGGAATGAGGATCAGCACCTCCAAATCTGAGGCCATGGTTCTCAGCCGGAAAAGGGTGGAGTGCCCACTCCGGGTCGGGGATGAGTTCCTGCCCCAAGTGGAGGAGTTCAAGTATCTCAGGGTCTTGTTCGCGAGTGATGGGAGAAGGGAGCCGGAGATCGACAGACGGATTGGGGCTGCAGCTGCAGTAATGCGGATGCTGCTCCGGTCCGTCGTGGTGAAGAGGGAGCTGAGTGTAAAAGCGAAGCTCTCAATTTACCGGTCGATCTACGTCCCTACCCTCACCTATGGCCACGAGCTGTGGGTAGTGACCGAAAGAACGAGATCGCGGATACAAGCGGCAGAAATGAGCTTCCTCCGAAGGGTGGCTGGCCTCTCCCTTAGAGATAGGGTGAGAAGTTCAGCCATCTGGGAGGGGCTCAGAGTAGAGCAGCTGCTGCTCCACATCGAAAGGAGCCAGCTGAGGTGGTTCGGGCATCAGACAAGGATGCCCCCTGGGCGCCTCCTGGGTGAGGTGTTCCAGGCATGTCCCACCGGGAGGAGGCCCCGGGGCAGACCCAGGACACGCTGGAGAGATTATATCTCTCGGCTGGCCTGGGAACGCCTTGGTATTCCCCCGGATAAGCTGGAGGAGGTGGCTGGGGAGAGGGAGGTCTGGGCCTCTTTGCTTAGGCTGCTGCCCCCGCGACCCGGCCCCGGATAAAGCGGATGAAGATGGATGGATGGATGGATGGATGGATGGATGACCAGAATCAGGTAATTTCCAGTGTCACTGGCCCTAACCAGTAGCCTACTGGTGTGACAAATTAGAAGCTGGTCCAAGACACAGCAGCGCAGGCAAACAATGTGCATACACTCACAAGCTAAACTTGTCATAGTCCTGGGTCACTGATAGAGTATTTTCAGTTTTGGTTCTTGTTAGTTGGTTCCTGAATATTTATTTTCTAGTGCCTTTAGAGCTTGTCATTTATAGTTTTTGATTTTTGGTTTACTTCTGTTTGTTTCCCTTCATGTCCAGTGTGTCTCTGTCTGATCTCTGTGTCCTCATATTTGTTTACCTCCAGTCTCTCCAGTCATGTCCCAGTTTATGTATGGTCTCTCTGTTTCCGTGGCAGCCTGTGTTCCCTGTCTTGTACGTAGTACGTCCGAAGTCCGGTCCCTGTGTTAGTCCCTTCCTGTTCCTGTAATCTTCTGTGTTTCTTGCCTTTGTCTCTCATGTCTCCATGTCTATTTAGTCCCACTCCCAGTCTCACATTCACATGTCCTAGTCTGAGTCTCAGTGTGTGCTACTTCTTGTTTTATTTTGATTGGCCCCTGTACTTCACTCTCTGCACTAAATTACAAGCGTAATGATTTTCTCATCTTATCTGCAACAGTGCTGCAGTTTATGGTTAGATTTTTTTATGTATAACCATTTTATCTTTATCATCATCAACATATGATAAATTGTGTGTGGTGGAAGAATCATATGATGCATGAAACGCCTCTTTTTAGGTGAATATACATAGAGCCTTAGCAAGCAGTGATAATCACCGTTGTGATACCGGTTATTTCCATTGGAGGTTTTAGGTCATGTCATGCCAGCTAGTGCAAAAAAAAAAGTCTACCTGTGTTACACTATGATCTGATGACCATCTGATCACATTTACCTTCAAACAGCTGAACATGGACGTTGTAAAGAAGCTAACAAAGACTAAAGTTCAAGTTAGCACAGCTCAGAGCCAGCAGATTGTTTGCCTGCTGTGTTGATCATGCTCTCATAGTGTGTCATTACTTCTGGACTGCATTTGCTTAGAGAGAAACAGAACACCATGACACACATTAAACCCCTGCCAAGTCAGCCTTATGCACCACAACACTAAAGACATGAGACTGGCTTATAATTTGGTCCTTTGCTGGGAAGAGTCAAAAGATCAAAGCAGTTATGATTAAAAACTGAAAAAAGAAAATGGGTGACGTCCTGTTATCTGCTGAATTTATAATCATATTGGAAAATGATTCAAGCACCTTACATTTTCTTTCTAGCATATAAATATATTGAACCTGCTTTTTGTTTGGTAAAATAAATCAAGTCATTTTCAGTCAAGTATTTGTACCTCTTTCCAGCAGCAGAGCACTTTTTTTTGGATGTTTCAGTGAGAGAAGATCCTGTAACTTGTTGCAGCTTGGGAAAAATGTCAAAAAGTTCACTGATTTCTTTTATTATAAAAATAATATTTTGCATTGAAGGAAAGTTGACTTTGCAGTCAGGTATATTGGAATAGGATAATAAAATTGCTTTTAATTTGTATGATTTGTAATTTAAATGCTAATTATGTCTACTATCACGCATTACAGGTAGCTCAAGAAGCCATTTTTTTCTGAGCTGCAAGCAATACTGCAGATTATATTATGTGCAAGTGTGATTTCAAAAATCTTATCAATAAATGTGGGCTTTCTGCTTGGCCAGACTCTGAACTTCAAGGTCGCTTTGCTTTACCATCTACTGTGAAAACCCCAGCATATCTTGAACCTATCTGCAGCCCATTCCACTGAACCAAACAGCTTTAACGAAGATATATCTCTTCACAGGGCGGCAAGGTCAAGGATAGAGAGGGCACTTGGCAGCCAGATGCAAACTGTCCTTCCTTCTGCGGCCAAACTGACTGGCTGAGACGACCGAGCTCAAATCTCCCTCTGGATCAACAGAAACAGGACCATGAGTGCAGGCCAAGGGGGAAGAATTCAGATACTGCTTTGGTCACCAGTTAAAAATAACAGTAAGTCCAAAGAAGTTGTAGTAGATGGTAGAATTATAACATAGCAAGAGAATGCCAACAAAGGCATAATTACATTGACAGATTCAAACCTGCAGGCCTATGCAAAACCCATTTAATTATTTTTTGCATTTCCCTTGAAATAATTATATGTACTCCCTCTGTTTCAGCTAAACTATCCCTTACACTCACGGACAAACTGTCATGATCTTCCAGCGCCAGCAAATATGATACAAACTCACATGGTCAATATGGGATGCACAATAGTGTCAACAGTTAGCCTATTCATCAATAAGATACAAAGAAAGAAAGAAATCAGCACAAATTGTCATATAAAAAAAAAAAAATCAATTTAGGCATTTTTCAAGGTAACATGAAAACTGAATGAAATATTGTCAAAATAATTCACAAAGAAAACAGATTAATGGATAATAAATGAAGCCCTTCTAAGAATTTATGGTCAAGTTACATCTGAAGTAGAAAAAATTCCCAGTCATGGTATATAAGTAAAACAAAATAATTTTTTTTTAAACTATTTTAGTTATTTAGAGGAAACTTTTCAAAGTTGTTCCAGACAGAGTATGACCTTAGGGGCTGCACCAAGCCAAACAAAGATAAATATTATTTTGAACTGTGTAACATAATAGTACTTTAATAGAGTCCTAAAATAAAATTATGGAGGCAGAAAGAAAGAAATTGAAACTCTACTAAAGGGAGTGTTCTCCCATTAAAATTATATTTAAAACACTAAGCTGGCCTGGTTTTCTCTACGAGATCACTTCAAAGCTTCAGAATGCTCAATGTAAAGATACTGAGCCCTTTAATTTTAAGCAAGGTCCCAAAAAACATGCAAACATCTGCCCAAGAAAGCATTGCTCCAGAGAGTACAATGCTAAGAGGTCACACAATGGACCTTAAAACCTTAAAAACCAACAATGACAAAAATATCACAAAGAGAGATCTCAACATGCCAGGATCAGAGCATCTCATGGGTAGATGGTATATCTATACATCTATATATCATGAGAGAGACCACAAACCTACCCCTGTGGTACACCATGCTTAATAGATGCAAATAAAGACATACCGTAGCTGTTTATTTGCTCAATTTGTCAGATATTGGGAAAACTATGTGAAGACTGTATGTACTGGATATCCACCACCACAATAGCTGTAGACTTTCCAGTAGCAGGGTTTATTTGAAGCTGACTTGTACTGGTATTCATCCACAATGAGTGCGGTTGGAGTACTTACAAAATACGAACTAAGAAATATTGAGAATGGGCTCAGCAGTAAAAAATAATTTTAGTAGGGGGGCAAAAGTTCTGTAACATGGCTTGAATTCCCAACACAAAAATCACCAGTCTCATGTTGTGGGTCCATTTTGTGTGTGTCAGTAGCTACCTAAATTGGTTAGCTGTTGTGTGTATGCGTGTCTCTGATGTTCCAATAGTTTAGTTTCAATTCAAATTAACATCTCAAAAAGCCAAAGTTAGACCAACAAATAGCATTCCACGAGGTAAAATGACTGTTTTTGTGAAGAAAGTCAGGTGACTTTGATGATGGCAAATTCCTATTGTGTTTTCACCAAATAGATGAACTCGAATCAGCTGTAATGCTGAATGTATACCTTGTACAGTGTGTAGACAAAAGGACAGCAAAGGTGGAGTGTCACGTGTATAAGATTGAAGTGAGAGAGAAAAGTACTGGCACAGCTTAATGAAAGAAATACTTTATGTAATGCAGATATTAAAATGTATTGTTTAAAAGGGGTACCATCTCATCCTAGTCCTATGAAACAGACACTGTGATCCAACCACCCATGGTCTCTTTTGACAATAATTTCTTCTCATTTTGCTTCTCTTTTGCACTGCTGTAAAAGAGCAGTGGAGGTTGAGAAATTAAAGATGGTATTTAGTATGTTAATTAGACATGTGCAGGAGGTGGTTAGTATCAGGTTAAAATGTACTACTCTTGTAGATTCAATAATGTTGAAAGAAAATTCACATCAAAACTGAAGTGGATATACGTCAGAATAGTGTAATCAGAATCAAAATCTCATTTGTTGCCAACTACTTACACAAACAAGGAGTCTTAGTACCATACAATACAATAACACAAAAAAAGAAAATATAAAATACTTACAGAGAAGGGGGACGTGTGAAATCTAAGTGTGAACATCATGTGCAAAGCACTCAACTGCAATGAGTCCAACGTGCAATGTTTTTATAGCGTAGGTGAGTAAGTACGTGTGCTAACGTAGCACATTCATTATAAGGAGTCAGGGTTGAAGTACTAGGCTTTGTTAAGTAGTCGAACTGCTGACAGAAAGAAACTGCTCTTGCAATGTGAGGCATTGGCCCTGATGACCCACAGCCTGCTACCAGTATATCACCAGGGTGAGAGGTGTCAGCAGTAGAGCAGGGCGATATGACCAAAAATATTTATCATGATATACATTTGAAAATTTGCGATAACGGTATAACTGACGATATAATTGACACTAGACAAAATACTTTATAACTCCACAACTTTATTAGTACAAAAAAAACCCCATCAATGTATTTTCACTTAAACAAGCAGATGTTTTTATGTGCATTAAAGTAATATAAAAATTTTACCGTGCAAATGCAAATTCCTTGCTGACAGTTTAACCAAAAAGCATTTCCAGTGGAAATTGGCCAACATATCCTCAGCATAACCATGTATAATATCCACAAAACTTAAAAAGAAGTTATACACACACAATACGGTAATATTATGTTGAAGCACAGTACGTATCACTCCGCGAGGCTCCTGCCTACAATAGCCGTAATGCTCCGGCAATCCATCAAGCGGTGCGGGTTTGTAGCTTAGCAAAGTCGTACTAAAACATCAGTAAACACTGTGTCAGTAAACACAACCAGAATTCGTACATAAGGCACACGGGATTATAAGGGGCACTGTTGATTTTCAAACAAATCAAAGGATTGATTTTAAGTGTGCCGTATTTTCCAAAAAACACGGTAATAACAACGGCCCGCTAGCATGCTCTAGCAAAAATAGTGCTTTGTTGTGTATCTGATGGATGAAATTTAAACCAGTTCCACACCACTGAAGTTGCAGCATTTTTAAAAACCAATTCTGGTTCATCCGTTTCATTCAACGATCCGCGTTTGCCCTTCTCATTCTCCGTCAGCACCATGCTTTTTCCGCCATGTGCGTATGAAAACAAAGGCACTGCACATGCGCATTTTACCCATAGTCTATCGCGATATTTCATTTTCTTATTGTTGCCCAACATTATACCGGTATTACCATGAATGGTATGATATGGCCCAGCCCTAGTCAGCAGCAATCTTTCTTGCTGTTTTGACTCTGAGAGTTAATAGAAATGAAGATTTTTGGGAACAAAGAACATGCTACAACCAAAACTGTGGCCTGAAAATTAAGGCACAAACTGAACCATGGCTTTAGAGAATCGTTACAAACACTAGTTTAAAAATATATTAATACAGCTTAAATGTTAATATATTGTAGAGCCCAGCCCTACTCACAGGTTCAGCAATGTTACAACAGTTGTTTTCCGAGGGGTACAAACATGAACAGATTGATTTCATAACGGTACCTGATAAGACAGAAAACATTTTACTGTGAGACCATTTCTAAGCCAACTCTAGCGAAAATGTACTGCATCACCATGGCAACCAGCAAAATGGATGCAGAGATACCAGTATGAGCAAGGTGTATCATTAGGGAGAGTCCTTAAATAAAGTGATCCTTGTCTCTAAAGGAAGTAGACTGTGAGATACATTCCTACTGACCAGTCTGTCTGTCAAGTGAAATGACTGTCACATACTGGGGCACACACACAGGAGTAAGTGGCCAGTTCTGAGCCACTTGTAGCAATAATGGGAAAAACTGGACTGGTAGTGAAAATCATTTATTCCCAATTAAGGAGGCAGCTGGTTTCACTGTATAAACATGTGAATGCTACTGAACCTTAGCACACCAGAAGTGATATAAAGACAAAAATGTCCAGGATCAAAGCTAATATATGAACTAAAAAAGGTAGTTACTCAGGTAGTGATATAGTTAACCAACAAGTGCCAGAACTGAGAGTACAGATATAAATAAAAAAAAACACCCTGAATTATAATGTACTATGACAAAAAATATTTAATAATTAACTCTTTATTCTAAATGGTGTTTCCACACTGCTGCTTGCAGCTCTGCAAAAAGAATCAGGCTGAATACCAAACTAAGGCTACAGTTCTTTGAATAAAGTGGAAGCTAATCTAGAGCTCCAATAAAGCCATTTAAAGGGAGTCTGGGGAGCCTGGCCAATTAACATGAAATGTCATTAATGCAGCAGCCTTACAGAGTATGAAATGTATTGATCCATTTGCAGATAAATCTCCATTTGCACTTGAATGGACATGAATCACTGTACTTTTTGTCATTCTAATCATAGTTAATGGTAAAGGCCTCCATTCCTGGACAAATGGGGATTTCCATTTGTTCCGCATTGCTGTGTTTGATTCACGCAAGGACTGAGGGGACGTTGATTCTTTCATATGGGCAAACTGGTGACAGAAAACCACTTTGGCACAGATTGATGAAACTGAAAAAAAAAACTATTCTAGAAAGTGAAAATAGTAAAAGAGAAGGTTTAATGCTCCTTATTAATTATAATGTCCTGGGTTTTACCAGCTAAATTATCCCTAACCTTGGGAACAACTCAATAAAAAAGGAAAGAACAATTATTAGTTCTCCATTGAATTTAAGCCTTACCACAGAAACTGTATATTACTTGACATTGATACTCCCTTCAAGACAGGGTGCAATTAGTCTTTTCTGCTCACATACTGTAAAGCCTAACAAATAAAAAAATATATAGATCTAGAGATAAATACTATAAAATGCACCAGCACATACCCTACATCCTGAACTGAGAAGGTACTAGATTACTTGTAGTGCAGTTAAATGCTGTGGGAGGGGAAGGAAAATGCCTGAGACATACAAAATTTAACAGGCCATATGATAATTAAGTCCCCAAATGCTTTGTTTTCTGTCTCACACTGCATGCATCTTCCAATATTTTTGAACAATGCATGCACCTGTAACATCACAATTGCTGAAGAAAAAGGACAACTGCAGGATTTGCTGTACGCGCCTCTGTTACTGACCAGACGGTGCCCCGAGGGTTATTAGGAATTCAAGTCACACAGAGACAATGTGGTGTCACCGAGCAGCAGTCAAGCATTAGGGTTGCTAGCATATAGCGCACAGCTAACAAACAGGGTGAAGAAGCCGGCTGGAGGATCTCCTTACCTTTCAGCACCAGCACCGTTTCAGTACCAGCTGCAGCCTGTCCCTCCGCGCTGCTGCTGCTGGTGGTCGGGGGCTCGTCTCCCTCAAACAGCTGGTTCACCTCCCCCTGCATGTCGGAGGGGCGCCGGTCGCCGTCGCTCTTGGAGACTGTGAACCTCTGGCTCATGGTTGTCGCCGGTGAGACAACAGTCGGGTCTTCTTGTCACGGTGCGGGGTGACGCGGACGGATAAAGACGGTCAAAATGCCCTCACCTGTCTGATTATAGTAGTCCACAGTTACAGTCTATGGAGTTTACCTCCTACTACTCAGTGCTGGACGAGCAGCCGCTCTTTGTTGGTCCATTAGATGTGTAATACCGAGTGGACCATCTCATCAACCGGTGTCTGCCGCTGCTGCGCACCTGGGTCCTAAAGCCGAATATTTATTTTAATAAAAACAGCAAACGTAAACACACATAGTAATGCACGAAACATGATGATTATGATTTTTTTAATGAGCTGGTATTTTTTATTTCTCCTCATTTTATTATAATTTTTCCTATATCTAACACTAAGCAGCTCTTTGTGGCTCTAAATTGGCCGTTGCTGGGCAACCAAAAATCAGTCTCTGACCCAGCTGTGGTAATGTGCTGTAAAGCTGAGGGGATCTTTCCTCAATAATCGTCATACCGCATTAATAAAAAGGAAATTAGAAAAGATACATCAAAAATACATTTCCAGCACTACTAGGATTTTTTTTAAAGAGGATCATTTGCACCTGTTTGGTATAAAAGAACTTAATGAGAGAGAGATATTTTGAGCAATGTATGATAAAGCCATTAGTCTTGCTGTTATTGAAAACACATGATAAAGAAGGCAAAATTTTGACTTCTCGCTTTATTTTGCACCAGGACGCATCATCCCAAACACACCGGCAATGCTGTAAAAGCATTGACAAGATCTGCAAAACTGAACTATTAGTCTTCCCACAGACCAGACCTGGAGGATGATCTTGACACAGAATGGAACAAAAGAAAATAAACATAAAAATTCAGTTCTGACACGAAAGTAAAATTCACGTCAGATCTACTTTAGTTTCAGAAAACCAAGAAAGCAAGGAACAAGACAAACAGTCATCCCATTCATTTTCCTCTTATGGTCTACGGCCATACGCTGATTTCTCCTTAACGGATCTCAAAGCTCTGCCCTCAAATTGGGTCATATTTAAGTATTTTTATCATTTGATCTTTAATTTGTATTTTTCCCCAAATGTATTATTTTATGTTGTAATCTAATGTATTATTCGCCATACATTCGTTCTGCTTTGTTAATCTATTGCGTTGTTGTAAAGTGTTGGTGGATACCATAAAACTGGTTTGTATCGTGCCACCATTTGGCAATGAAAGGTTAAGGTAAGTAAGCAGGACGTGGACTGTTTTGTGACCGTCACAGTTTATAATTGTTTTAGATGTAATATCAGGAAATTGTAAACGTGTCTCCAACTGGAGATGTTTTTTTAGTTTTTGGTTTTGTTTGGAACACCCTCCCCCAAAATTTTTACATCCTCTTCCTTTTTTTTTCTTTTTTCTCTTTTGCTACCAAATGGCATACGAGTTGTCTTCGAAAAGCCTGAGTCATAAACTTTACGTCTTGCAGAAGCGACAAAGAAGGAGAACAGGCAAGTGTCATTACCCATCCTTAAAACACTGGAAGTCCCAGGCTTTTCTAACCCTCTGTCAGCCAAGTGGAAGCTAAATTGGCTAGTCTTTTAGCATCAATTCATATGTAAATTAGGTCGTTACCTGAGAAGTGGGGGAGTGGGGATGTGTGAATGATTGCTGATTTCTAACTGCCATCTGCCTCTTTGTTTGTGTGTGGGGGTGGGGAGCTGCTAAAAGCTGTGAACTTCCTTTTGTGTTGAGGTGGATGCAATTGTCATCTTGTTCAACGCCTTGAACGGTTACTAGGGTTCCATCACTACATGACTGCTGGTCAGCAAACCTGGGAAACCCACAGATCATTCGAACTATGCTGCGAAACCGCTTCCAAGACATCATGCAACACCTACGCTTTGATGACAGGTCCCCCCGCAGTGATCAAGCAAAGACTGATAAGTTCGCTGCAATTTCCAGTGTGTGGGGATCATTTGTCACCAACTGTATCACGTGCTACAACCCTGGTCTACATATCACCATTGATGAACAGCTTTTCCCATCAAAGACTCGGTGCTGTTTCCTGCAGTATATTGCAAGTAAACCAGACAAGTTTGGGATCACGTTTTGGGTGGCTTGCGACCTAAAATCCAAGTACATTTGCAATGTCTTCCCATATCTTGGCAAGGACCCCAATCGTCCCAGTGGGGAGAGACTGTCTGAAAATGTAGTGATGAGGCTGATGGAACCATTCCTAGACAAGGGCAGAAATGTTACCACAATTTCTTCACATTGCTTTCACTTGCGCAAAAACTTCTTAGACGGAAAACCACCATCCTCGGCACAGTCAACAAGAGTCGCTGGGAAATTCCTCAATCCGCTAGACACACAGATCGCAATGAATTCACCACTCAGGTATGTTGCAGGTCTTTTGTGGTTCTATGTTTATGTGTTTCATTGTGTGTAAAAGTGCTATGGAAATAACAATTTATCTTATTTCTTAGGTGTTTTCAACCTCTGCTGCCACGCTGACGGCGAATGCGGCCAAACGGAAGAAGACAGTCTATATTCTTAGCAGCGTGCAGAGCGTGGTTCAGACTGATAACACCACCAAAAGGAAGCCAAACACTGTCGCCGTTTACACCACAACGTGTGGTGTGGATGTGATGGACCAGATGATGCGGGAGTACACTGTCCGCAGAGGAACACGGCGCTGGCCAGTTGCCGTGTTCTATAACATGATTGACATGGCAGCACTGAATGCACATGTGCTGTATCAAGCATGCACCGGGACGAAGGAAAGACGGGTGGACTTCCTGGTGGAGTTTGCAAGAGAGTTGGCTCACTCTCATGTAGCTGGGAAGAAGGCAAGAAAAGAACAGTTGCTTCGGACACAACCCTCCACACCTAGCCCTGGAAAAAGAGCCATGTGTCAGGTCAAACACAAATGCAAGAACAATCATGCCACTGTGCGATGTGTTCACTGCTACAGATACACATGTGGTAAATGCAGACTACAGATACCATGGCAGTGCCAGGATTGTGAGTGATTGCTGAAAATGTTGAAATGTACTCACTCACTTTTTATTATTATTTGTAAATATGTGTACAAATGGTTGGGGTTTTTTTGTACTGTTTTTATCAATAAATCTCAGCAACAAAAAGAAAATACACCCATGTGTGTTGATTACTCCCTAAGATGGCAAACTGAAACACAAGTTTCGACGGAATTTTAATGAAAACAACAGAATTTGAGAACAAACAATGGAATTTGAATAAAAAGAGTAGAATTAGAATGAAATGAATAGAATTTGAATGAAAACAACGGAATTAGAATGAACAGAACAGAATTTGAATCAAAACAATGGAAGTTTAAAACAAACAACAGAATTAGAATGAAAACAACGGAATTAGAATAAACAGAACAGAATTTGAATGAAAACAATGGAATTTGAATGAAAACAACAGAATTTGAATGAAAACAATGGAAGTTTAAAACAAACAACAGAATTAGAATGAAAACAACGGAATTTCAATGAAAACAACAGAATTTGAATGAAAACAACAGAATTAGAATGTACAAAACAGAGTTTGAATGAAAACAATGGAATTTGAATCAAAACAATGGAAATAGAATGAAAAGAACAGAATTTGAATGAAAACAATGGAAGTTTAAAACAAACAACAGAATTAGAATGAAAACAACGGAATTTCAATGAAAACAACAGAATTAGAATGTACAAAACAGAGTTTGAATGAAAACAATGGAATTTGAATCAAAACAATGGAAATAGAATGAAAAGAACAGAATTTGAATGAAAACAATGGAAGTTTAAAACAAACAACAGAATTAGAATGTTCTGTTCATTCTAACGGAATTAGAATGAACAGAACAGAATTTGAATGAAAAGATCAGAATTTGAATGAAAACAATGGAGTTTTAAAACAAACAACAGAATTAGAATGTACAAAACAGAGTTTGAATGAAAACAATGGAATTTGAATCAAAACAATGGAAATAGAATGAACAGAACAGAATTTGAATCAAAATAATGGAATTTGAATGAACATAACAGAATTTGAATGAAAAGATCAGAATTTGAATGAAAACAATGGAGTTTTAAAACAAACAACAGAATTAGAATGAAAACAACGGAATTAACATGAAAACGACGGAATTTTAATGAAAACAACAGAATTTGGGAACAAACAATGGAATTTGAATCAAAACAATGGAAATAGAATGAAAACAACAGAATTTGAATGAAAACAATGGAACACAAGGATTTGCTTCTGGATGAAAATACACCATTTCTAATTCTATATATATATATATATAATTCTTGATGTTCAACTATTTGAATATGGATGTCCAAACTGCCCGATACTCTCAAAAAAAGAGTAAAGCTTGTAACATGAAGACAGCTGACAAGATATTAATCAACATGTCAATCAGCTGAGTGTAAATTGATTCCACCAGAGCTTCTCTATTTTTGTGCATTAATGGATTAATTAACCAACTCATGGTAGCGTTGTGGGGTCTGGCATTCCTACTCACATAGGGACCTTTAAGACTGCATGGCTGTCTGAGGCTGTCTGGTAAGTCTGTCAATAAAATGTTGGTCGCATGTTTCATTTTTGGATTTCAACTTTAGACAGCATAGACCAGCAAATACATATTTTTAAAAACAGACATATACACTGTATTTACTTTCCCACAATTCATTATTTATTGTGATGTTTGTGTGTAAGTAAAGTTACACTTTGGCCTTTGAGAAAAGGCAGGAGACATACTGCATTTTTAAATTCTCTCGTGTCTCTTATTCATATAGCTAATTTTTTCATTGTCACTTTATTTTTTAAGCTATTACTGACTAGAACTTTCACAAGTTTTTACAAGTGTAGTTATTACACCTTTTGGTCCATGAATTAAAGTCAACGCCTTGAACGGTTTTTTTTAGGGAATAGAAAACCAAAATTACCATATTTAAACCCTCTGACATTTACATCTGCTGTTCTTTTGATATTGAAGTAGGTGGACTCATCATAACAATGTCTAAATATGCATTCCACTTTATGTAAAATCATTTACAGAGGTTGTAAATTTCAAATGACTGTCTTTTTGTCCAGATAGGACCCCTGGAAAATTCTGCTGAAACAGTGATTGTTTGAGGAAATGAGTCTTTGGAAGATTGAGTCTTTTGACAGTTGATTCCACACTGAATTTCATAAATGTTTAATAGCAACAGAAATGCGACAGAAAAAATTGGAACACAGCACTTTAGAGCATCCTTAAAATAGACACTGCCCTTACTCTGGACCTCAGCAAGTTGGATGAATAGTAGTTGAGAGGTAAAGGACAGATATAAATGCATTATAATGATATTTTGAATTAATATTCAAATATTGTTCATCTGTAAACTGTAGTATTTATAATTCATTCTACACTCTCTTCAAATCTTTAAACTAAAGACAGCACGGTTTCAAGTGCACATGATTGAAATAAGCAAATATTTATTATAGCGTGTCTCTCTACATTCACCACAAATTACTCCATGTTGACTGCACCCACTGGAAGGCAGCACGGGGGTAATACAAAACTCTGTCTTGTACGCATGTGAAGACCTGTGAGAAGATGTTTAGCACTGCTTGTCGCATATGGGGAATTTCTGAAGAAGCATATTCAGTCTTGCCATCGTCAACTGTGCAGTTCTCGTAGTCTGTATGAAGATAAAAAAAAACAATTAGAAACTGTAGAATGTGCAATTGTGTTATACTGATTGCATTATAATGTTTTGTTTTGTTTTTGTTTTTTTTTTCTAAATGACATCAGAAACAGCAGTATGCGACATTACGTGATGGCAGAGCTTCAGTTCATCCTTTGTCATTTTTTTTTTTTTTTTTTTTAATAAATAGGACAGGGGGAATGAATGAGAGAGAGAGGGGGAGAGAAAGAAAGAAAACCAAAGGGGAGAAGAGACGGTGAGAAGGGGGGGGAAGAGAGAGAAAAAAAAAAAAACTCCTGGGTCACCTGTATGGAGAAAAAAAAAAAAAAAAAAAAAAAAAAAAAAACAAACAGAGGAGACAGCAAACAACAAAGAGCAACATAATAATAGAGAAAACAAAGCAACATCACAATAAACTAGCTAGTCATAGATATCAGTATTTACTAAGTAATAAACGATATTGTGCAGCACGCAAGATAGACAGCGCACAGTGTGCTTTGAGGCAGCAGCCAAGAAAGCTTTAGTCCGCGTCTGTGAATACCCATGTGTGCATACCTGTGTGGATCAGCATGCTTGCATTCCAAAGGTTTCTCCATGTAATGATCTGCTAGGGAGTGTGGGGGGGCCACAGCCCCGTCCTCCAGGGTGTGAAGCGGGTATGGAGGAGATCAAAACTCCAGACATCCAGAGGCCCCCAGAACACAAGAGACCATGGAAGACCAACAGAGGGGCAGCCGCGCCACTGTCCCAGTAAGAGCTGAGGAGAGTCCCAGATGAGGGCTCGCCCAGCAGCCGCGGAGCAGAAGTCAGGGGGAGTTGCAGTGACGCGCCCGTGAGCTCCGCCGGCCCCCAGCTGCGCCTGAGTGACCGAGCCCTAGGCCGAGAGGCCGGGGGCACCCCACCTCCAAAGGGGCCCGAGCGAGCCCCAGGCCCCAGGCCCCGACAAGCGGCCGCCAAGGAGTGAGCCGGTGTGCACCCGGACGCCCACCCCCAGACACAAAGAACCACCAACACACCGACACCTGAGGGAGTCCGCCACCGGCAGGGGAAGTGGTGGTGGGTGGAGATAGGCCTCCAAACCTTGGAGGGCCTGAGGTGTCCCCAGAGAGGTGGCGTCTGATACCCAACCTGACATATAGACACAGACATACAGGCACACACAGACACAAACATCCATTCCCACCCTCATGCTCTCATATGCACTCACTCCACACTCAACCAACGTGGAGACAGACATAAAGAGACGCTGTACACACAATCACACTCCCCAAGCGTACTCTACAAACCGGGTCTAGGTACCCTTGCCCCTGGAGGGGGGAATTGCACCCAGACCCAGGTGGTGTTACCCTTTTCCCTGCGGTGGGGAGAGGCAGACCACCCCGACTCCGCAGCAGCAGGGAGGCCCCACACCCCAGACCGCAGTCGGACGGCCAACTCCTCCTACTAGCCCTCCCGCTCCAGCAGGCCGCAGAGAATGGGGGTGGGAGAAGACTCCAAACCTCCCTCCACCCGCTCATTGTAGTGTTGATGCATATGTGTTCTAAGGTGCAATTAAAACCCAGGAGGGCATGGAGCTACCTGCCAAGGAGCAGCAGGTAAGCGCATAGTCCATTGCATTATAATGTTAAGGAACTGCAGAAAATAAAATGACACGAATCACTCTAAAAGTACACGTTAGCTGTAAAGCCATAAAGGTTTCGTCATATTCTTTTTTCACATCTTACCATGATCAGAACCAAAGATCTGTGGTTTGTACAAGTAACGACATTCTGCTTGTATCTCAAATGCCTCCATCTCATCATCAGTGATGGACATTCGCTTACCTGTTTAAAACATGATTAAATGTCATAATCTGCTATATAATAGCCTGCTAGATAAGTCAGGTAAGAAAGTGCTGTAAAAACATCTGTATTGTAAATATTCAACATATTTTCTTATCACATTTGTCTGGGTCCTTACTTAAAAGCACAAGAATGTCAGTGAAGCCATCTCCCTTTATAACAATACAATCATGGCACCTCCTTTGAAGAAGTATCATTACATTATCACTTTTGGCACCTGTTGTAAAAAGAAGAGTTATTAAAATACATTTAACATTTGAGATTAAATTTTTAACATCAGAATTATAGTATTATAGATACTATCACAAGTGAAGATTATTATTTACACAATAAAAGAATGTGGAAAAAGTCAGAGAAGACAAAAGACAACAAAACTAGTATGCTACCAATTCTTTAAAAGCTTAAAAATTAAACATGTATATGATTTTCATATCTGAATTTTCTCTTTTAGTGCTTTTATGTTTTTATTGATTATTTTGTGAATGTTAAAAGGTTTGAGCACATAATTAATCTGCAGTTAAAAAGTTTAATAGTGACTGAAAGAAACAGACATGAAGAGATTCATAATTAAACTCCAGTGACACAAATGTTTTAATCAAAACTCTTACCCTTGCTGTCAATCTCAGTTATGGTGCTTTTTTCGTAGTGAATTTTTGAAGTTAAATTTTTACACTGCCCAAACCTGATTTAATTAGTAGTCAAAAGATATAAAGAATGAAAAAATAACTTTAAATGACATAATGAAATATGAAGCACAAACACTGGCAAACATACAGTATAAACAACAATTATAAGGAAGAAAATTAGTTACATTTTCAGTGAAAATGTGGCTTCATAGATGTTTGCTTCTTCCATTGCCGTAATGTTCACATAGACACCGAAAGGTAGGACACTGAATGCAGTAGCCCAGCAGCTGTTTGAGGACATGGCTATAAGGTACCATTTCCCAGTCAGCTGAAATGAAGACATTGTTTGTTCATTCGTTATTTTAGTTTTTTTTTTTGTTGCTTTGTAAATGTTTTGCACTAATCTGACACATTTAACACTATTCATGAAATACAAACTTGCACAAATCCATTACATAGGTGCAGTTTCATTTTACTAAAATTCTACTAGCAAATCAGTTTTACAACTATAATCTTAGCTATAAAGGTTTAAAAGAGACTTACATCTTGATCCCTATCTGCTGTTTTTAGATACCTCTCACAGGCCACTGATGAAGGCTGGCACACAGAGATAAAATTCAGCACAAGAACAGCGACACAAAACGCTTTCATCTTGGCTCAGTATGAGTTCACTTCTGCTGATTCTTAGTCTTTTTCGGGTTTATACTGACCAGTTAGTTTTCCCACCCCTATTTAAGAGGAAATGAAGTGAATGACCTCAAATGCCATCATTTCCAGTAAAGACCACATTTACCAATCATCATCTAGGTCACAAACTGATAAACATGTCAGTGTGTGGACAGATAAGTTCAAGGTTAAACCTTCAAAACCTTGATCAAACCTAACATCGTGCCCTGGATCAAAAGTACATACTGATAAGATTTATCAGTATTTTCAGTATGGTGACACTTGAAATATGATAAAACGATGTATCATACTTTACTATGTATACTCAGAATCAGAATCGTGTTTATTGGCCATGTATATGTGCAGACACATACAAGGAATTTGGTTCCGGTAGATGGTAACACGTTCTCTAAAAAAAACTGTGGAGAAAGAAAATTGACATTTCATAAGATGCAGTTTAATTGGTGACAGATGATTGCACATGCTATATTTCTAGCTGTCGATGCAAACTGCTCACTGCATTTGCAGTAATATGAATTTTGTTAACATTTTAAAAGCAGTTTATAGGTCTATCATTAACCACACAATATCCTGTCTGTGTTTGGCAAATGTGTGCATGCTTACTCTTGCAAAATACATTTACTCAAAATGCAAATGGTTTAGAAAAAACACATCAGGGTGCAGGCAGAAATGAATTTGCAGTGGATGACCAAGGCAAGGCAGTAATTTGTTGGCATTTGCAAAAAAAAGGACATAATTGTAGAACACAGTTGAAAGGTTTAAAGATTTTAATAAACAATCTTAAGGAAGCAAAGGGAATAAATATCCTAAGCAACACAGATACTTTGCTGAGATACACACTCTCTGTGTATCTGGATTTTTTCTTTTTCATTTATTAACAGGTATCAGATTCAGGTCAGAGTCTATGAATCAGTTCTATTTTGAGTTTCTCCTCACTTTCTCTTGGACACATTTCCAGTATACTATTGGTAGGAGTGTGTCAGACAGGTTGTAATACATAGATTTCCTTAGAGGAAGGAGGAAACAAACAGGTAAGTACTAGACAAGTTTGCAAACATGCAGATAAATATCACAGAGTAACAAGTAGCCTGAGCTATGGTACCAAGTGGTGGTTTTTGATATGGGCAACATAGGGCATTGCCCAGGGTGGCATCGTGGTAGAGGGGGCATCATGGCATCTGCAAAAAAGAACGTTGCTCACACCCATGCTCCCCGGATGTCATGCCAGTGCATTTTGGGGATTGCATAGGCACCAAACGGTTTTCTATTGCCCATTTGCGAGGAGTAAGGATTTACGAGATACACCTGCTGCTTGCTCCACAGGGAGGAGAGGGGTGGGACAGCAAAGGATTGTCTGGCTGGCTGAAGCAGCATCTAATAACCAGCTTGCTTATGAAACGAAATAAAAGCAAACCAACAAACTAGGCCTGTCAACATTATCGCGTTAATGCTATCATTACAAATAATGCGATAAAATTAATCAATTAATTAATCCAGGGAACGGTTCTGGCTCAGTTCCTCTTCACCATCTGCACTGCAGACATCTCCCACACCGTTCTCTGTGGGGCCTCCATACTGCAGATGACCCTGTCCGAGACGCAGCCCAGAGTTCTCATGTTGATCTGCGCAGGACTTGACAACCCTTGAGCTGATGCCATCTGGACCTGCTGCCTTCTTTGCTCCAGTCGTACTCAGTTCCCTCCTAACCTGGAGGGTTGAGAGAGACAGACTGGAGATGTGTGTTGGTTGTGTACAGGATGCTGTGGTAGGGGTGGGGAGTTGTGAGCGGGGTGAAGGGAGGAGGTGTGAAGTAACTGAGGTGTCAGATGCGCAACAACGGCAGTGGGTGTGGGTGAGTCTGCAGTCGATGTTGAAGACTGCATCCTGGATCAATCAAACCTGTCAAAGAAATGATTCAGTTCATTTGCCCACTGCAGATGTCTCCCACACAGTTCCCTGTGGGGCCTCCGTACTGCAGATGACCCTGTCCGACATGCAGCCCCGAGTTCTCTCATACTATAGTCTGGTGGTGAGGTAGTCCAATATTCATGCTGTGAGGTGATGGTCAATTCCTGAGTTCTCCAGCTTTTTCTTCAGAACTGTGGAAAGAATGGTGTTAAAGGCAATAAAGAAATCAAAGAAAATGATTCTCACAGTGCTCCCAGGGGTCTCCAATCGAGATGGGAACGGTGTAGGAGGTGAATGACAGCATCATCCAATCCAGTGCCAGGCTGGTAGGCAAACTGAAGTGGGTCCAGTGAGGAGCTCACCAGGAGTCAAAGCTGAGACAGGTTCAGGTGTTCCTGGGTCTTCATTGGGTGGGATGTCAGAGCCACTGCCCTGTTGCTGTTGAGGTTCTTGGAATGTGGAGTCTTTGGCACTAGTGGCACACAAGAGGTTTTCCAGAGCTGTGGAACTCTTCCCAGCCTCAGGCTGAAGATGTACTCCATCACCCCACACAATTGATCTGTGCAGGACTTGGCAACCCTTGAGCTGATGCCATCGGGACCCGCTGCCTTCCTGACTCCAGTCATCCTCAGTTCCTTAACCTGGATGGTTGAGAGAGACAGGCTGGAGCCGTGTGTTGGTTGTGTACAGGATGCAGTGGTTAGGGTGAGTAGTAGTGAGCGGGGTGAGGAGAGGAGGTGTGAAGTGAATGAGGTGTCAGAGGTGGGACAGCAGTAGTGGGGGTGGGTGAGTCTGCAGTCGATGTTGAAGACTGCATCCTGGATCAATCAAACCTGTTAAAAGAAATGATGCAGTTCATTTGCCCACCTCACCCCCCCAGGCAGACAGTTGTGATTTTTGTGGCCCGATGGTTCTACCTCACCGACCTACAACAGCATATGAGAACTTAGTGCTGTGTGTCCCTGTGGGGGCAGTACGGGGCCCCCACAGGGAATGGTTCTGCCTCCGTTCCTCTTTACTATCTACTCTGCAGACTTCTCCCAAAACTCCACCCAGTGCTTCCTGCAAAGGTTCTTTGACAGCTCTGCAATAGTCAGCCTCATCACTGATGGTAGCGACAGGGAGTACAGAGAATTTACCCATGACTTTGTGGACTGGTGCCAGCAGAACTACCTCCAGATCAACACTTGTGATCAGATCTTCCCAGGTGAGGGACAGGTGATGAACTGTATACCTCTTTTGCATTGACATACAGTAAGGCTACGTTCACACTGCAGGCGAAAGCACATCAAATCTGATTTTTTTGACCCTATGCGACCCAAATCCAATCATGGTATGACAGTGTGAACGGCACAAATCCGATATTTTCAAATCCGATCTGGGTCACTTTCGTATGTGGTACTGATTCTGATACATATCCGATGTTTTAGAAAGCGACTGCTGCTTGAATGGTCATGTCACATTAAATCCGTCTTTTATGTCACTGACAAAAGACAGACGGCAATTATCAGCTCCGGAGAAGCGCCCAAGAAGACATTGCAAACGCTTCCTGGCCATCCAGTGTAGATGTCAGTGAAACTGTTGGGAAGACAACGTTGGAGAAACGTGAACGTTTTATTTGATTCTGACAGAAATCTGCAACTATCCTTTGAAGCACCGCTCCTCTCTAAAACAGCAATAAGGATAGTTATTAGGTTATTCACATTATTATGTAAATAACAAAATAACAAAGCAAAAATTGGGAAACGTAAAGTCTGAAGTCTTTATATTAAGGGCCATCAGTCAAACAATATTGTTTGGTCTGGGTCTAAACAGAGCGTGTGGTGTCTTCTTTTGCGCATGCGGGCCGCTTTGAGGGTTCACACTAGAGCGCGTTTGCTGTCGCATTATATTTGTAGTGTGAACAAGCAGACAAAAAATTCGTATTTGATCAAAAAAATCGGAATTGAGCATTAAGACCTTCAGTGTGAACGTAGCCCAAGTCTAGTGTTTTATTGTCTCTGGTAGGGCATGACACGTACTGGGTGAAGGTCGGCAGTGTGGAGCCCAGTGATGCGTGTTTATAGTCCCCTGGTATTAAAGAAAGGGCACTCGGAGATTGCAATTGCACTTTGCTGACCACAGAGTGGAGAGAGTCTCAGGCTGCATACACGTTGTCCGAGGGGGGGACATGCACTGTTTTTGCGATAACATGTAAGAATTCTCTGGGCAGTTAGCATGGACGCATGCTAACGGCTAAGAGCTTTCCCAACTTCCGTTCAAGCACTCGTGTATCTTACTAACAGTGTTGGTCAAGTTACTTGAAAAAAGTAATCAGTAACTAATTAGTGATTACTTCCCCCAAAATGTAATCTCGTTACTTTACTGATTACTTATTTTCAAAAGTAATTAGTTACTTTTTAAAAACATGATTTACAACGTGAATAGGTGATAGAGCGATAGATCTTTCAGCCCAATTCTACTTTCTGCCTAATCCATGATATAAAATATAATCAAATGAAAAAAAGTCTCTTTTTAAAATTTGTTTTATTAGTTTTAATCTTTTAACTTTATGCATCAAGGAAAAATGAAATTATATGCAACATTCTCTGAGTGGAAGAAATTTGTTTATTAGCTTTTAAACCTATTTTGGTGGCCTCGAAGATGTTTGCTTTTTCAACTGCTCTAATGTCCAAATCACTACTTAGAAGTGGGGCAGGGATATTCCAGCAGCTGTTTGAGGACATCGCGTACCATTTCCCAGTCAACTGTAATGACATCGCTTTTATTTTGTTTGTTCACGCGTTTCTTTATTTTTGCTTGGCTAATGTTTTGCACTAATCAGACAAATTTAACTCTCTCTGTGAAATAAAAATTGCACAAATCCATTAAATAGGTTCAGTTTCATTTTAGTCTAATAAATCACCTTTAAAACAATAGATTGTTAGCTATAAAGGTTTAAATGAGACTTACATCTTCATCACTCTTTGCCTTCTTTATAGGCATAATTATTCTGCATTTCTGATCAGCGCTCTCCTTGTTCAGCCTGTGAGTTTAGGTGCACAGCCTTGTCTTGGTAGGTTTACAGTTATGCCATACTCCTTCCATTTCTGAATGATCGCTTGAACAGTGCTCCGTGGGATGTTCAAGGCTTGGGAAATCTTTTTGTAGCCTAAGCCTGCTATATTAAATTTCTCAATAACTTTATGCCTGACATGTCTGGTGTGTTCTTTGGACTTCATGGTGTTGTTGCTCCCAATATTCTCTTAGACAACCTCTGAGGCCATCACAGAGCAGCTGTATTTGTACTGACATTAGATTACACACAGGTGCACTCTATTTAGTCATTAGCACTCATCAGGCAACGTCTATGGGCAACTGACTGCACTCAGACAAAAGGGAGCTGAATAATTACGCACACCATACTTTGCAGTTATTTATTTGTAAAAAATGTTTGGAATCATGTATGATTGTCATTCCACTTCTCACGTGTACACCACTTTGTATCGGTCTTTCACGTGGAATTCTAATAAAATTGATTCATGTTTGTGGCTGTAATGTGACAAAATGTGGGAAAGTTCAAGGGGGCCGAATACTTTTGCAAGCCACTGTATGTAGCTTTTACAGGCCAGAAATTCAGCACGAGAACAGCAGCACAAAAAGCTTTTCATCTTGGCTCAGTATGAGATCACTTCTGCTGACTCTTTATACTGAATTTGATTGACCAGTTAGTTTTCCGCCACATTCACATATCCCCTTTTAAGAGGATGCAAATAAATAAAGTGCAAATAAAAATTGGATTACAGTAATGCGCTACAAGTAACTCGTTACTGTAATCCGATTACTTTTCTCAAGTAACAAGTAAAGTAAGGGATTACTATTGCAAAAAGGTAATTAAATTACTGTTACTTTCCCGTAAGCACGCTGTGTTAATGCATTACTAAAATTGTGATTTTTTTTTGTGAGTGTCTCATGGCAATGATGTAAGCGAGTGCGACGTTCATGACAACAGCTGTGTGCAGATCAACAATGGTTAAAAAAATCAAGTGTAGGTAAGCATATGACTGTGCAGCATTTAAAGCGTGGAAGTACTGACCTCACTTTGAGTTTGATTCTGTAAAAAGTGACAAAAACATTAGTTTCCGCTGATCACTGCGTGGGAAGGAAACTTCTTTTTACAGTGAAAACCCCGTAACTTCCTTGCTTGGAAGTTACGGGGTTCTGCTGTTTTACTTGCATCTATTTGAAAGACTGAGTGTAAACACAAAATCATATTTTATTTTATGTGCAGGAATGTGCAGATTGCAATGAAAATGCCTCCACACTAGCGTTTTCAGTCGTTTTCACAGAGTTGTGCATCCACATTGAAACGGTCAGTTGCCCAGAGAGTGCAAAAAATGAGTGCAAACTTTATTTTTTTCTCTTTTCATGTATATCCTACTGTTAAGATGAGTGATTGAAAAAGAAAAACAACAATTTTATAGAGCAAAAAAGAGAAAAGATTTACTGTACATTTACTGTATTTATTTTTATTCTATTTTATTTGTATTTTCCTCAAATGTCTCTCACATCATTTTATAATGTCGATTCAATTCATTGAGGTTTGTGGGAATACGTTTATGCACAGCTTTCTCAAACCACAATTGCAAACTTACCACAACTTAGCATTATAGTTGGTATGAGATGTTTGTGCTGATATGCCGTAAATAGTTTTCTCTAAACACAGCCCTGCATCATAGCCAAAGATCTCCACTTGTTGCCACATTGTTTTAACCCTTTAAAGCCTGAATCATAAAATAATTGGTAGAAATTGTATTTTTTTGAAAATGGTGTTTATTTAATTTTCTTTTGTTTAATTTTGTGTAATTGTTTAAAAAATAAATCACATTCCAATCTCCATATATGACATTTAATTTGTATCATATTTGCTTATCTGATTTTTTTAATTGCTTAAAAATGTATTGTGCAATTTATTTAGGTTTTTCAGGGGGAAAAATTCCCATTGATGATGTTGAAGTCCCAAAAACTGGGGAAAAACTCTATTTTTCAAATGTAATACACCAGGCATTAAAAGGTTAAAAGTCAGTTTAGGATTGACACTCTTCAATCCTAAAGTTTTCTTCTATGTTCTTTTTATAGAGAAGAGTTTTTCTTCTGGCAACTCTTACAAACAAGAGTGGCATCTTCAGCCTTTTTTCAGTTGCGCTGTCATGAACTTTAAGATTTGACATGCTAACTGAGGCCTGTAGCCCTGTTTTTTGCTTTGTGTGTGTGTGTGTTAAACCACATCTGAATATACCAGATGAGCAATAGATGTGGTTGCTGATGATATTTCAATCAAGTGCATCTGATTAGCAGTGCCTGGCTGCTGGAAACGGTAAAGCTGTATGCGGTTTTTCATGGGAGTTCATAGAGTCCTATGCAAACATTCCTTTTCACATGATTGTGTGTATCATTGCGATTTTCTGGGGAGAGTGAGGTTAACCTTCTACCCACACATTCTGCATATCTGCAAAACTACTACTGAGCATCAATGCCCAACACTTCCTTTATCTACTTCAGAGTTCCCTATGAACTTTAAACACATTCACCTGCATGTGCTAGGGTTGGGGGCATGCACTGCGGCTGCTCCCTGTGACTTCCCTTTTAAATGCCTTGATATGCAGAATATCTACATATGCAATCTATGAGGCTGTAATACATATTACATAGGTGTAACAGTGTAACAGTTCAAAATGTTGTTTGTGTACACCATTCGTGTCCTCAAGAAGAAAACACAAGAATACATGCTGCTACTACTACTACCAATAGTAACAATAATGTGCAAAATGTTGTAATTTTGAATAATGAATTATAATAGAATGCAGTGTTTACACAGTTAAGCTCCGGAAACAAATAGCTAACTAAGACACACCAAATGTCATGCTAGAGGCCCTTAAAGAGAGGTTTGTTTTAAGATGTGAAAATTTTGCTCTTAGAAATGGGATGCCATAAGCATGCACATGTACACGCTATTTGTCTTTTTTTTTCAAAGTCAATGTCACCTTCACTGATACAGTATTTATACAGAATCTAAGCTGAGGCAGAGGAAATATATTGCACAATAACAGTCTGTTATACCATCTATCAGTATACCATCTGATTTGCAAAAACATAACACAGAGAGCAAACACCCAAAACGTCCACCCCATTTGTGAGATATCACCTAGGTGTATGTTGTTTCAGGATGTGGGTTTTGTGGCTTGTGTAGCTTCGACATGAGAGATGTTTTTTTAGTTACTCATAATTGCACCAGTGTTTTTTTTTTCTTTTGCATCCTCTTACATGCATATCTATTTGTATGTGTTATTTAAAAAAATTGCTGCTAAGAGACCAAGGACTTCCTCAAATGTTATATAGATTTACATACCACACTGAAGCTCAGACTCACACTCAAATATACTGCACCGTCAACTGACAATCATCAGCCAGATAGAAAGCACAATGAATTTGGGAGTAATGATTTACACCTTGGTTGAAGTGCTTATTGCAGTTAGTTGCTGTCTGGGTAACATGCTGGTCATTTTGGCACTTTGGACCACTAAAAGCATTCAACAGCCAACATTCTGCCTTATTGCATCTCTGGCTATGGCTGATTTTCTGGTTGGATGTGTGGCCATACCATTGGCTGTAGTGGTGGATGGACGGGTGAAGACTTCGTTCAATACGTGTCTCTTCATCAGCTGTGTGGTCATTCTGTTCACCCTCGTTTCAGTTCTGTCTCTGTTGGCTATTTCGCTTGACCGTTTCCTCCGGGTGTATATCCCTCTCAGGTAAGAGTATGGATTAATAAGACACATTTTTTTTAAAAACAAACTAAAATGACTCATAGTTGAATAGTGAACATAGTAATTTAGTAGTAGGAAGTAGTAATTATGGACTTTGTGGTTTATATGGTATGTGTGAATGGGTGGATGACTGGATGTGTAAAGCGCTTTGGGGTCCTTAGGGACTAGTAAAGCGCTATACAAATACAGACCATTTACCATTTACTATATCATTTTATCACATCGACCAGTACTTCACTAACAATTTATTTTGTTTTAAAAAAAATCATTTTATGCTATTTTAATTTTTTTTGTGAGACTATTTTATTGTTTTCATTTTTTAATAGGTACAAAAGGATTGTGACACAGGGACACTCCTGTCTTGTGGTGGCAGCATGTTGGATTGTTGCAATCCCTCTCAGCTTTACTCCCATGCTTGGGTGGTACAACCATCAAACCTTGTCTAATTCAGCCAATTCTACAATTGTCTGCCAGTTTATAGCTGTAATTCCCATGTCATACCTGGTTTATTTCAGTTTTTTTTCCCTGAATCTGATACCTCTGTTGGTAATGGCCACGTTGTATACCCATGTTTTCTGTATTATAAAAGGACACCTTCAAGGGAAACCAGGCAGTGGTGCTCAAAAACTGTCTCAGAACTACCTAAGAAAAGAGAAAAAGCTGGCAGGATCTCTAGCTCTGGTCTTCGCCCTGTTTGCCCTGTGCTGGCTGCCGCTTCACATAATGAACTGCCTTGTTTATTTTGGTGAGGTGACAAATATACCACCAATAGTTTTATATATAGGTATTATTCTGTCTCATGCTAACTCAGCGGTCAATCCAGTTGTGTATGCATTCAAAATACAAAAAATCAAGAAAGCTTATCTGAAGATCTGGAGAAAGTGTGTTTCACGTGTTGCTGAAAATCAAGAATCCTTGACAAGCCAAATGACAGACAAAAGATCCAGCAGTCACATTGTGTCAAATGACTGAAGGCAGATTTCTGTTTTCTTGCCTTTTTGTTCTAATTATAAGGCTGATTTTTTGTTGTCTTTTCCCCCCGATTATATCTAAGTATAAGGATTAGTATATTTTGTTTCATTGACTTGTGTACTTTATTCAAGTATTACTATAAAACAAAGTACTTTTTGTGATATCTGATTGGTTTGTTTTATCATATTTTAAAATCTCTATGCTGCATCTAGTTTTTTTTTTATACAACATGTAAATTTTGTATTTGCTGCTTTGTTGGTTTTCATGCATTTTTTAAAACTATATTGTCTTTAAGATTTTATCTTTGTATTGAAGATTTAAGGAAATCCTTACTCACATCTGGAACTATGCAGCACAGGAAACAACTGTACGTGCACTTAATTTTGTATTACCAAAGTAGATTAAAGCCTAAGAGGAAGTGAGACATTCAACTGACAACTACATTCATGAGCGGTCTCCGAGTTCCACTTTAAAATTTTCGTATCATGTCAAGCACATTTTTAGTTTGTCCAAGATGGTTGTCAGTGCAACCAAATAGTTTATCACATGCTGCATGTGATACAGAGATATATATTTAACAATTTCCTCATTTAAGCAGATAGAAAGGTTTATAGTCATTCTGTGTTGAACATATGTGATTTATCCTGATTATGGAAGAATAAGCAACATTAAAGTCCATGCCACACTCCCATTTCAGTGTTCACATTAAGTTTTGTAAATTGTTCAAAAAAGCTGGAGCATTGTGTCTGAAAGCACAAGCTGTTTATGAATTGGTTATAAGAGGAATTATAATGCACTTAAAATTTCTCTTCATTATGAAGTTTCTCTGCAGGAAAACTGGGTCATCTTTTGTAGCAAGAAAAGAAAAGAATAGTGCAGATGGCCATAGCGAATGTGACCATGATGCCATTATTTCACAAACAAAAATAACTATAAAAATATTTTTTTTAAATCAGAGATAACCTCCAGCCCAGTGGAAGAGAATGGATTCATGGGTTTCTCATAAATGCACGGCACAATTTATGCACATTTTCTATTCAAACCTCAAAGTTACTTTCCTAAACCTTTGCAGCTCTGCAAAAATCACAACAAACATAAAGATAATAAACCAAAATTCTTGGTGTTCTAAATGACAATCCATATAGCTCATAAGGATTTGAGAAATATTTATTGAAATGTAAAAGCAAAGAAAAGCAACTTACTGTTAAGAATTTGTGGAAAATATAAAAACAATAATATCTGTTTTTATCCTTTTACTTTTGATTTTACAACAACAGTTACAATAAGCCATCATTTCTGTTCAAATGTTGGAGCCAAGGAGTCTTTTAAGAGCTAAAAGCACCAATTTCTGGCTATATGAAACTTAAAATAAGACAAAACTAAGAAAAGAAATTTAGAACCTAAAATAAATGCATCAAATGTGGTTCCAAAATAGGTTACAAACCAATCTGTGATTGTTTTTTACAGTTACACCACAAATTATCATGGTAAACATAATACCTGGTTTGCACTATTATCCTATCATTGATATTTAGTTGTTTGTTATTTGTATTACATGGTTCGAAACACTGATGTCTATATGGAGCCTCATAGAACTGCTAGCATGGCTATGGCCTCACACATAAATTGCAAAGAAATTTTTAACATACATGGACGTACAGACTTTTATTTAAAAAACTTTTTCTTCTAAATGAAGAAAAAAAAAGCTCAATTCAGTAATTAAAAGAGGCATTCATATATAGATTAAAAGTCATATTTAGATATGAAAATAAAGTTCAGCATGCACTGGACATTTAGTTCTTAAAACAATGAGGGGTAATATGAAATAAAACCCTCTGCCATGCATTTGGTTAACAAGTGATATGTGGTTTTCATCCTTTCAAGCGTCTTCTGAAAGAAACTCAGAAGCACTTCGCTTAATTTATCCTCATCCATATCTTCGTCAAATTGCACACACTTTTCATAATCTGTATATGGAATATAGGAAAGGAAATGACAATGAAATGTTAAAACTTAAACTGATTTATATATGCACACTCAAAAGTGACACAGAGTGTGCTACACCATCATAAAATCATCATGCTGCCCAAAAGACATAAAAACACATTTTTGAAAGAGGAAAGAGGATCATTTACATATGTGCTATCTGTTCCTTTTTTTTTTGGTTGCTGTAAAAGTCTCACCATGATCAGTGTTGAGGAGTTGGGGTTTAGACCATCCCAGACACTCTGCCTGTGTCTCAAACTCCGTCAGCTCAGCAGCAGAAACAGCTGTTCGTCTACCTGGTGAAGCAGTGCGACATCTGAGATAAAAGGCCTGTGATAATATGATGGATTGTATTGAACCTTGTATTTCTCACAGCGTGCATTTTGCTTTTTGTTTAACTACAACAGGAAATTACAAATTATGAATGGTCTAAAAGCCCCCAGCCCTGCCACCTTACTGAAGAGCAAAAGATGACTTTTATCCTCTTTAGAGACGAGGCAGTCAGGACAGCCAGTGTGCAGCAGCACGTCTGGTTGATCAACTGTGGCATCTGTTGGAATCATTAAAGTAATTTAAAGTATTTAAATGGTAGTAATATATTAAATTGTTATTGAACTACAGCTTGTAGTCAGAGTATATTTAAAAGAAAAACCTCTTACTTTCACTGTCGAGTTCAAATATGCTGCTGTTTGCATAGAGAAATGTTGAGGTTCCATTGATACAAACTCCATTCCTGCAACATTCATCATTACAGATTTAACACCTGAAAGAACACCTGAACAATGTTACCATGTTAAATGCTATTAATTTAACTAAAAAACAAAAAATAAAACATTACTTACGCTTTCAAATAAGTAGTATCACCATAGAGGTTTGGTTCGCCCTTAGAAATTACATCCACTGCGGCACTTGGGGAAAATAAAGCACTGACTAATGTTGAAGACAGGCAAAACTCTGTGGACACAGCTATAAAGTGCCACCTCCCAATCAGCTGAAATAAAATTTATTTTGTTGTTTCAGTAACATTAAATTTAAAAACTGTACTTTTGAGTTAAAATATATATTTATAATTTTAATAAATGACAAATTAAAAAGGCATGAACATTCTTTTGTATCGAAAAAATATCAAACCGTGACACCAAAGTATTGAACTGAACCGAACCGTGAATTTCTGTGACGCCGAGACAAATTCCACTAGTGGAACACAGCCACAGAAACAGAAGCCATTCGTAACAGCAAAACTGCAGACGTGGAAGCAGAGCAACTACAGACGAAAGCTTCGACCTGTTTCACCAATGTAAAGCCCCCAGCATCCAACATCAACATGGAGGGGAGGAAGGCACTCACATCACATAGCAATCACAAGAACATTATCATCCTTCCAGCAGACAAGAGTTTCTGCATGGTTTTGCTAAACCAGAAAGACCATCATGAGAAAAACTGTGTCACTGCTCAGTGACAAAAATACTTATGACCCCCTGAAACAAAACCTAGGAAGTGGTTACAGGAAGAGGGTGATAGATTGCCTGAAGCAGTTAGAACAAGACAATGTTATTGACTGGACCTCATACCACAGGCTATGCCCAGGGGAATCTACAAAGATACATAAACAGGGTGTACCTTTAAGACCAATTGTCTGTACTATCAACTCAGTCACCTATAACATCTCAAAGTTTCTGGCTTTGATCCTCAACCCGCTGGTAGGCAGCTCTGAACACCACGTCCAGAAGACCTTGGATTTTGTTGAGAAGGTGAGAGATGTTATTATGGGGGCAGATGAAACAATAGTTTTGTACAATGTTACAATGACTCTTCACTTGTGTTCTAGTCACTGAAGCATTGGAGGTAGTCCGTAAGAGATTACAGGATGAGCCCAACTTCAGTAGCAGAACCACAGCACCGACCGGTTGTATTTGCTTTTGGAACTGTGTCTTAATTCCACCTATTTCACATACAAGGGTCAGTACTACAGGCAGAAACATGGGTGTGCCATGGGTTCCCCAGTTTCGCCCATTGTGGCCAATTTGTACATGGAAGAAATGGAAAAGAGGGCTTTGTTACACTGTTCCAAAAAATAGTAATGTCAAATTATTTTACTATGTATTTTACAGTTGTGTACTGTTTTTCTAGAATATCATTACATTTACATAAGTAGACTGTGATCTGACACGTCAAATGTAAAATAACATAACATCACTGTAAATGTAATGAAACACAATTTACTTGTTTTTTAAATATATTTTTTTGTACATATGCATATTTAGATTGTAAAAATACATCCAGAAATGTCTCCCATCATGCCTTGGGACATGTGCTGTTGTTTAGATGTTCTTGTTGTTTAGATGTACAGACAGAGGCTGAAGCTCTCCAAACCTGTCGTGAGGACAAAAAAACTGTGGAGCAACGAGGCTGTGGAGGAGCTTCGCACGTGTTTGGAGTCTACAGACTGGGACACATTGAAGGCTGCTTCTAACAGCTTGGACGAGTTTACGGACACTGTCACCTCCTATATCCACTTCTGTGAGGACAGCATTGTGCCATCACGCACCAGGGTGAGTTATAACAATGACAAACCCTGGTTTACTCCTAAACTCAAAAAGCTGTGGCTGGAAAAGAGAAAGGCATTCAGAAGCGGAGACAGGAACTGCTACAGAGAGGCCAAGTACAGGTTCACTAAAGAAGTGGACATTGCTAAACATCAGCACTCTGAGAAGATGCAGCAGCAGATCTCAAAGAATGACTCGGCCTCTGTGTGGAAAGGTTTTAGGAATATCACAAACTACAAGCCTAAAACCCCCCACTCCACTGATGACGTGCTCTTGGCCAACACCCTTAACGACTTCTACTGCCGTTTTGACGAGCCATCAGGCAGCCTTCACACCTCCAACGGCCCCAACAATAGAGGCACTTTGGACACTAATTCCCCCACCTCTCCCCCCTCCATAGAGCCATCACCACCTTCAAACTGTTCACCTACAACACCCCCCTCCTCACCCCACACAAAAGAGGATTTCACACCACCTCCTCCCACCACAACTCTTCATATTCATGAAGCAGATGTGAGGAAGCAGTTTAAGAGTCTGAATGCTCGAAAAGCTCCCAGACGGTGTGTCTCCTGCCACCCTCAGACACTGTGCAAACGAGCTGGCCCCAGTGTTTTCTGGCATTTTCAACTCCTCACTGCAGGCATGTCATGTGCCTGCCTGCTTCAAGTCCTCTACCATAATCCCTGTCCCCAAGAAACCTAGAATCACTGGACTAAATGACTACAGACCCGTGGCTCTGACATCTGTGGTCATGAAGTCATTTGAGCGCCTAGTTCTCTCCCATCTCAAGACCCTCACGGCCCCCCTCCTGGACCCCCTGCAGTTTGCATACAGAGCCAACAGGTCTGTAGATGACGCCATCAACATGGCCCTACACTTCATCCTGCAGCATCTGGACTCCCCAGGAACCTACGCCAGGATCCTGTTTGTGGACTTCAGCTCTGCCTTCAACACCATCCTTCCAGACCATCTCTGAGGCAAGCTTTCCCAGATGAATGTGCCTGATCCCATCTGCCGGTGGATCACTGACTTCCTGACGGACAGGAAGCAGCATGTGAGGCTGGGAAAGAATGTCTCGGACTCCCGGACCATCAGCACCGGCTCCTCTCAGGGCTGTGTTCTTTCTCCTCTGCTCTTCTCCCTGTACACCAACTGCTGCACCTCCACCCACCAGTCTGTCAAGATAATCAAGTTTGCAGATGACACCACCGTTATTGGGCTCATCTCGGACGGGGATGAGTCTGCCTACAGGAGGGAGGTTGAACGTCTGGTGTCTTGGTGCAGCCACAACAACCTGGTGCTGAATGCCCAGAAGACAGTGGAGATTATTGTGGACTTCAGGAAGCACACAGCCCCACTCCCCCCCATCATCCTGACTGACACCCCCATCACCTCTGTGGACTCATTCCACTTCCTGGGTACCACCATCACTCAGGACCTGAAGTGGGAGCCCACCATCACCTCCGTCATCAAGAAAGCCCAGCAGAGGATGTACTTCCTGAGGCAGCTGAAGAAATTCAACCTGCCAACACGGACGATGATGCAATTCTACACCGCAATCATCGAGTCCATCCTCACCTCCTCCATCACCGTGTGGTACGCTGGAGCCACTATCAGGGACAAACAGAGACTGCAGCGTGTTGTGCGCTCTGCTGAGAAGGTGATTAGCTGTAGACTCCCATCTCTACAGGACCTGTACACCTCCAGGACACTGCGGCGTGCAGCTCGGATCTCAGCTGACCCTTCTCACCCTGGACACAGTCTGTTTGACCTGCTCCCCTCAGGCAGGAGGCTCCGGTCCATTCGCACCAGAACCTCTCGCCATAAGAACAGTTTCTTCCCCTCTGCTGTTGGACACATGAACAATAAACGTACGACTGTTCCCACCACTAACACATGACCCTACGCTGTGTTCACTGCATCATTCCATGTTTTGGCACTGATCACCACCTGCACTCATGTATATATCTTTCTACGTAGCACTTTTAATTCTTATTCTTACTTTTATTTTTTCATGTCTATTTAAGCGCAATTTATGACAGTATGTTTGCACAAGAATTTCACTCACATGTGCTGTACCAATGTACCTGCACATGTGATGTGACAATAAAAGTGATTTGATTTGATTTGATTTGAAGCACCGCAGCAATTTCCTAATGTTGTAAACCTGCTCAACATTTGGCAGTAAAACCCTTTCTGATTCTGATTGTTTTATTGTTTATGGTTGCGTTACTTTTAACTGTTATCTTGAATGTTGTGTTTACGCCGTGGTGCAGAGTCACTGACAGTTGTTGTTTTGCAGAGAGAGTGCTGTACCATGAGTGACTTCTGTTGTGCTGTTGTTGAACCTTGAGGCACATTGTAGCACCGGCAAAGGTTTTAACAAAGAGCTCCCCCTACCAGCTTAGGGTTAAATAACAAGCTCATTCTCTCTCTGTGAGCTTCTTTGTTAAGATTTCTCTGTATGCCGCAATATAAAACATTGCACGGACACGCTGTGCTAATTATATATTTTGAAAAAGAAATGTAGAGGTAGGAATTGCAATTAATCTAAATAACATGACGCTAAGCATCGGCCAATGAATGTGAACTAACAACAACAAGGTCGCGGGTATGGCTGCGACCGTAGGAAAAAACCCTAATGTGAAGGTATTTTACTGTGAATTTGATAGTAATGTTCTGTTCTTCTAGAAGAAGACTTTGATTTCACATTTTGAATGTAAATTAACGTTAAATCACTGTAATGTAATACAACATAATTGTCATGATTATTAAATGTATCTGTCTGTACATATGCATATTTAGATTGTTAAAATACATTCACAAATGTATCATGATTTCACAAATATCTGTCCGTTATTTGAAAGATTTAACTGTTGAATTCAAATGTAATGCTATGGAAAAGTATATAACATGATCCCTCTAAGCTTGTGTTACATCACATAAGTATTATTATCATTGGTAGTTAGGGCGTTCGTGGCTCAAGAGTTGGCAGTTCGCCTTGTGATCAGAAGATTGCCGTTTCGCGCCCCAGCTCGGACACTCTCCGTCGTTGTGTCCGTGGTCAAGACTCTTCACCTACCGCCTACTAGTGATGGCCAAAGGGGCCGATGGTGCGATATGGCAGCCTGGCCTCTGTCAGTCTGTCCCAGGGCATGCAATCGATTATTATTTAAACCAACTGTATATTTCTGTACATTTACATATTATGCTTCATATTTCCCCATTCTGTGACCTTGTTTATAGGTAATTTCATTGTTTGATCACGTAAAAATGTTCCTAATTTAAAAGCACTTGGAAAAGGCAGAATCCCATGTCAAATTAGCGCAACAAACTCTATTTTCATTACTGAAAATGACCGTGAAAATGATCATGAAAGTGGCCACTTTCATGAGCAATGTTCCCTCTAAGCTGCGCACGTGCGCAATTGCGCACTGCCTGTACAGTCTCTGAACACAAAAAAAATCTAACCTGAATTGAAATTAAAATTAATACTTTAACAATTCTGTTTTGCAGTGTTAGTCAGTAAGTGACTGGCTGCTCCCATTTGGGAACGATGCCACCTTATCCCATAGTCCAGCCAATAATGCCTATATGCGCAGCCAATCAACGTCGTTGACAGGCTATAACAGCGTCCTTATGTGCCGACACCGGTGTTTTAGCTGGCAAAGGGCGTGGCTGATGTGGAGTGAAGCCACGTTAATGACAACGTGTACAACCATTGGAGATGTGAGCAGGACAGACGGACGGGACAATTGACGGAAAACGTGTGGACTTTATACCAGTTTTTAAATTGTGTTGATAGGCCACGTAAAACCAGAGTTGTGATAAAAAAAAAATGCAATGTTTGGTTTTCTTCCTGAATACTGTCGTTGTTTATATTTACTGCAGGAAGAAACGGTTAAATCGGCGTTTTATAAGAAAAAAGGCTCGAAAGCACTCTCCGCCTGTGAACAAAAACAAACCCCACCCCCCTCTGCCTTTCTTATTCGTCCAATCAAATTCGTCGACCAATCAAAAAATGATATGGCAACGTGGCATCTAGTTGTTAAGAAACGGGGGAAGTTTTAGGAGTGACTGCGGTGTTTTGAGATGTGAGAGATTTGTGACGTTTAGCGCAAATCTTGTGTCGTTAGTGTGTAGTGTAGTCAATAGTTTTGTTGTGTGTGTCAGAACAATGAGGCGACTGCTGAATGTTACAGACTGATACAGGAGTGATACATCTACTCTGTCAGGCCTGCAGGTATCAGGCTGTTGTTCTCCTTTATCTCATAATGGACAGGAATTATTTTTTGGAGTGGCACAAATAATTTGTGTGGCATCAGATTTGATGCAGAACAGCTGATTGTTCTGTAAATAGTTTGAAATGTTTATTTAAAAATGCCTTGGCTGCATTTAAAAAAAATAGCTGCAAAAAACTTTGTTTGCCAAACTCTGTTACTTTTTTGAAGAAGTAACTATATAATTAATTGGCCAGCATTGGTCATTATATACTGTATTTTGGAAACAGAGTTACAGACTCTCTCCCAGACCACAGACTCATAATACAAGTCAGAGCTTTATAAAAATAAAAAAAAAAGTTGTGTTTTCGAAATTGGAGTTCAAGTTATTTTTACTTCCAATAGAGCTAACATACTACACAGGTCATGAACAAGATTTTTTTTACATTTTCATTGTAAATGGGCTAAAGCAGTTAATTAAAAGTAGTCTAACATAAATGTAAACGCTGTAATTTGATTATTTTAATAAACCATATAACTTGGATGGATTCGATGCTGGCGTGACCACAGTGCACACGTCTGATGTCGCTCACAGTGGTCCAAGGGATCGCTCAGGGAGTTTGTGTGTTCGCTCAGACACGTGAAAAATTAGAGGGAACATTGTTCATGAGTAAATCATATAAGGCTTACATGATTTACTCATGAAAGTGGCCACTTTCTCAATACTTTCATATATTGTTTTAGTAAGTGTCCAAAACACACACGTTTCATTTATATAACTTTTCAAGGGATCTTATATCTGTTTTCACTCTTGTATGGTTTTCATACAAGTTTCACACAAGACAGATACAAACTTTATAAGATTTATATATATCTTTTCCATATGGGTAGAGCCGGCTCCTTGAAGTGAATAACGGAAGCCGGCTCCTTATTGGGAGCCATGTGTTTTTTTTCTTTCTCTCACCCTCTCTCTTTCTTTTTTTTTACTTCACGCCGCTTGTGATTGGCCAATATGTGTTTGTGCCTTGTGTTTGCGCTGAGCAGAGGGGGAAGGGGTGGTAGTTACACTCACAGCAGCAGTAGCACATGAACAGTGCAGGAGGAAGAGAGAGAAAGAGAGCCAGGGGCAACAACAAGAGTCAACATTGACACGTTAGAAAGGTATAGTCAAGAAAATGAGTGACACCAAGAAAAGAAGCAAAATCTAGAATAATTTCAGTTTGGTTTGCAGTGTTTTGTGTTCTTCACTTTAAATTTGTTTAAAAGGAAAAAGTTGAAAGTTGAAATAGTTAAAAGTTGAATTGTAAATAGTTGTTTTTTGTGTTTTATAATTTGTTTTTTACATTTTATGTGGAATGAATAAATAAATCCATCCATCCACTTCTCCTTTCAGAGTCGCGGGAGCACTGGAGCCTGTGCCAGCTGTCTTAGGGTGAGAGGCAGGGTACACTCTGGACAGGTCGCCAGTCTGTCGCAGGGCTAACACACAGACAACCAATCATACTCACATTCACTCCCATGGGCAATTTAGTGTTTTCAGTTGACCTAACCCCAGCAGCCATAGCTGGAATGGCCAACGGGCATACCGGGCATTTGACCGGTGGGCCGATGGTGATTTTTCATTTTTATGGGCCGATGTTTTTTGTTTGTTTGTTTGTTTTTTGTAACAGCACAAACAATAAAAGGTGGTGGATTGGCCAGATGCTGGTCGATGTGTAAAAATAACTCAGTTGTTTGGTGGTGGCTATGGTGGAGCTTCCACAGAGGCAACAGGTGGATGAGGGAAAGTGGAGGCAGGAGGAGGAGAGACCTGACGCGGCCGCCGGGCCGAGTATCAGGTGTACTGAACTTCAGGTAAGAAGTTATGACCTGCAGTCGATCTGGGTCAGATATAAACCAAGTTTAGGTGGAGTTTATTTTCGTTGTGCTGACTTTTTACAGTCAGTTACAATAACTCGTACTGCGTACTAGCTAGCATGACGGAGTTTCTATATAGCTGGGTGGGTGCTTTGATGTTACTAATAGTGAACTTTATTTTATTCATAAGGTTAGTAGTGTTGCCAACCGTCCCGTAAAAAACGGAATCGTCCCGTATTCAGAGAAAATATTACGCGTTTCGTTGAGAAAGAACACAGTTTGTCCTGTACTTCAGCTACAATGGAAAAGACACAAAGCTGGAGTTATTCTGTGTTTACACCGCACAGCTGCTGCTTCTTCTCTCATTCTCTCCCCCTCTTGTTGCTACTTCAATCATGAAACTGATCAATGATCAGCTGATCAGTTTTTCTCTCTTGTTTGTTTATCGCCCACTTTGCGCCAGAAACAGGAAACCAGCGGTTGTCGCGCTAAACAACAGCAGCACGTTTAAGCTTGATCAGCTGTTGTTAGAATTTATTTAATATTAATTTCTAGTTTTCAAGCTGCTGGTCATGATATCGGTTTGGATATGTGGTGAGAGGAAAACATGAAGATGAAACCAGGAGATGTCCTTACTGAAACATCAGAGCTGAACAGGTGATGGAGAAACAGGTTTACCTTTTAGGTGACATGGATGAGTTGAAGGGAAGTTATGAACTGTTTCTGAGAGACAAATAACACCAGGATCCTTTGTAGCTGACAACTGGTAACTGCAGGGGCGGGTCTAGCAAAGTTTTGCCAGGGGGCCAGGTAGGGCATTAACAGGGAAAGGGGGGCACAAAGAAATACTTTTCTTTCTTCTTCTCATTTAAAATATCTCACTTTTATTAAATAATTATCTGAATCTTACAACCAAAGTTTTTATCTGAAGTAAAATGTATAGAAATCATACATATACCAACAAGACAGTGTACATCACTGTTACAACAGTGTTTGTTTTCATTCAAAGGCTCTATGGCTTTAATACCTGGTGGGCCGGTCTCTAGTCAAAATGCCGATTTTTTTGTCCCAGTCCAGCCCTGCCAGTAACTGCATGTCTTTGGACTGTGGGAGGAAGCCGGAGTGCCCTGGGAGAATAAAAATAATAGCCGATCTAGGAGAGAAGGACAACTGCTGCCTGATCCCTTATGTGTCAGAAGTATTGGAACAGTTGAGACACATTTTTTCTAAACACCATGGGCCAAAAATTGATCTACCCCAACGATCGGGTCCCCTGACACAAACAGAGTAATATAGTGCACGCTGTTAAGTGCAAGGAGGATTGTCATGATTTATACATTGGGCAAACTCTGGTATAGCAGCTGGCACAACACAGAAGACCTGACTAGTCGGGCCAGGACTTCACACTCTATTTCCTTCAACAGGCCAGGTGGACACTCTTTCAATGATGAGGATGTACACATCCTGGACAGGGAGGAACGCTGGTTTGAGCGAGGAGTCAAGGAGACCATTTATGTGAAAAGGGAAAGGCCATCTCTGAATCGCGGAAGGGGCCTAAGGGTGCCATCTTACAATGCTGGCCTCACAACCCATTGTTCATTCAGTGGGGTAGATTTAGTCATTGTGCAAATGTACTCTTTAGGTTGGGGAAACCTGCAGTCAGCTGAGATTAAAGAAATGACTTGGATGAGTGATGAAATGTTTCTCCCGCTTAAAGCGCTACATCCAGATGAACAGAATCAACGTCTTGGGATAAAGAAGTGACAGGAGAAGCAGCCTTCAGCCATACCGTGAGTGTTAATATCAGTGCACGACAACAACCAGTTTATTGAAGAACATTTGTGACATTAAAATAAGATTATTTTTAAACTATGCTGTCATATTACCTTAATAAGAACTTAGCTAGACAGCCAGATCCACATCTGAGTCTGACTAACAAGACAGGGGACGCAAAAATGAACACAATGCAAAAGACAAGTGATTGTTACAATTAAACAGGAAATCACTAACACGCAGAGAGAGAGAGACAGACAGACAGACAGACAGACACATGGACAAAATAAGAACTGCCTAAACTAAACAAGGACCAGAGAACTAAGAAAACTCAGAAGCATAACGAAATAACACACTCAGGAAATAAACCTAAATAAACCAGTCCAGAAATAACTAACAGTCTCATGCAAAGACAAAATACTGTCATGGCGACAGACCACTGTCAGACCACTGTCACCATGACCACATAACATTTTGAATAAGGTAAACTTGTAAAAATAAAAATAAAAATCCATAAAAGTCTTTTGTAAAACAGAAATTAAATGTAAAAATGTGTAATATGATTTTTAAAAGCAAGTCTATTTAGAGTTTTTTCCCCTTAAAGTCTTTTCTATGTTAAACCAAAATTCAAATAAAGCAGTAAAGGCTGTAACCTGAAAAATTCAGTTCTGAAAATACAGTTCCTTATAATAAATAAAATCTGAACAAATTATTAATTTAATTTGGATTTTATCAGTGTTGAACAAAAAGTGGACCTGAGACGGCATAAAATCAAAGTATCCAACAAATTTAAGTAATTCAATTTAGTGGTTGTACATGGAAGGTCAGTCAGCTTGACAAATAACAGTCAAAAAGCAAAGTTCAAAAAGAAGAAAACATTCATGTTAAAACAGCCAAAAATAGTTAAGATGTAACCACACAGTCAGTCTGTAATCTAAAGGATGAATACACAAACCATAAACTGAAATAACAGTTTTATAGCTACTGAACTTCACCTTTTTATGGTCACTGTGTTTATTTAACAAGGAACCTTGGAAGGTTGATTTAAATTAAATATTTCCTTCACTTACTAAAATCCTATGAGCAATGTGTCCCATACCAACATATTTGCCCCACGTTTGCCCTACGACAGCAATGACAGCAAAAACAAACCAAAACAAAACCCCCTCTCTATTGCCCCCTAGTGTCTGACTGCAGTGTAGATCATAACCTCACTGTGATTTTGGTTTCATTGCACTAGTTTTCTTATAAGTTTGTTTTTATCACTAACATAATATATTTACCCAGAATAGGGAAATCCCTCGGTTGTTAATTCAAGAAGTATTGTAGTTCAGACATTGCTTCTGCTTGTTTGATTGTATTAATGGAAGGATGCTAAGATGTGCAGCAGGAAGCCAAAGATGAGACACTGATACTGTTTATATTAGAAACAGAGAAAGGCCATGGAGCCAACCCTGCTGTTGTTCCTCACATCTCTGTGTGGTGTATTTCAAGCATCATCATACACGTAATAATGTTGGCCCCGTAATAATATTGAAACTGACCAATTCTACTGTCACGACATGATAACTTTACAATGCGGAGAAAAAAGAATGTTTCTTTTTATTTATAGTATGATGCGATTCCATACTAGATTATTGACGAATGTGAGTTGTTGTTATTCAGCCTGCTATGTGCCCCTTTTCAAAAGCTAGTTATACAATATATAAAACTCTTCCAAACTTCGACCCCCAAAAAACTGATGTCATGCTTTCTCCCAAAACTCATCAGTTTTCAACTCAGACTACAGTCCTACACACCAACACCCTCTATACCCCTCTATTAATTTACATATGAACAAAAAGCAAATACAAAAACCAACCCAAAGAGACTTTAAAGCGATCTCCGCATGATTCTACTGTAGAAACATGAACAGGTAGAAATGGAGCCTGCAAGTCTCTGTTTTTGTTACCTGCTGTATATTCAAATCAATTCAATTTTATTTATATAGTGCCAAATCCCAACAGCAGATTTATATTGTACAGTAGATACAGAGAAAAATCCAACAATCATATGACCCCCTATGAGCAAGCACTTTGGCGACAGTGGGAAGGAAAAACTCCCTTTTAACTGGAAGAAACCTCCGGCAGAACCAGGCTCAGGGAGGGCCGGGGCCATCTGCTGCAACCGGTTGGGGTGAGAGAAGGAAGACAGGATAAAAGACATGCTGTGGAAGAGAGACAGAGATTAATAACAGACATGATTCAATGCAGAGAGGTCTGTTAACACATAGTGAGTGAGAAAGGTGACTGGAAAGGAAAAACTCAATGCATCATGGGAATCCCCGGCAGCCTACGTCTATTGCAGCATAGCTAAGGGAGGATTCAGGGTCACCTGGTCCAGCCCTAACTATATGCTTTAGCAAAAAGGAAAGTTTTAAGCCTAATCTTAAAAGTAGAGAAAGTGTCTGGAAGCTGGTTCCACAGAAGAGGGGCCTGAAAACTGAAGGCTCTCCCTCCCATTCTACTTCTAAATACTCTAGGAACAACAAGCCTGCAGTGCGAGAGCGAAGTGCTCTAATAGGGTGATATGGTACTACAAGGTCCTTAAGACAGTGGTTCCCAAACTTTTTTTTGCTGCGCCCCCCTTTGTTTTACAAGAAAAATGTTCGCGCCCCCCTCGCGCGCGCACACGCACGCACGAACATATCCTCCAACCACACACACCCATATTTTTCTCCATTGCGGTTTATTTCACACCTCAAACATTTAGTAAACAGTTAAGCAAATACAAGTAATATGCAATAAATTGCAGGTGGTAAGGAAATAAACTACTAACTCTTTTAAGCTACGTCCGCACCTACACGGGTATTTTTGAAAACGCAGCTGTTTCGTCCACACGTAAACGGCGTTTGGAATCACTCCTTAAAACTCCCTTTTTTCGTTTACGTGTGGACGAGGAATACAGAGTTCATCACGCAACGTCAAAGGTATGTGCCTTTTTTCACGTCACGCTGTGCGCCACGTAATTGTTTACATGAGATGAATTGCAGAATGGGAGACAGAGACAAAATACTGTTAATCTGACAATCTTCAGGTTTTACGCGCAGTTACTGTCCCTCCATTTACAAAGGCAGAGGCGTCACGGTGTAATTATTTTACATGTAGTTGTTTTTTTTCCTGTGTAATAATATTCAACATTGCTATCAATAAAATTTTCAATCCCTCTGCAAAATGGGTTCAAAAACATAAACAACTGTTGGATGCTGTTTGTCCGTGATTTGTACAGGGGGAAGAAATCGTAGCAGGATCAGCCTGATGTTATTTGTATCCCGCTGTAACTTTACTGTGTAAAGAGCTAACATCTCCAAAATGTCAGGAGTAGTTAGTCATTACAACAAGTGTTTGTGAACTAAAAATCAAGAATGTGGGATACTGTTTGATTTGAAGAGCCCAGCGCTGCTCGTGACGAAGGAAAGACCAATTCTGCAGGGGAGACCTACCTTGGCACTTGTGCAGGTGAAACCAAAGGGAAGATATGCTTCACCATATTTTCTAGTCTTTGGCTTAGAATGAAGTTGGTTTGGAAACATATTTAGCTATGCTTCATCTCCTGATTTGCGTTTGTGGAGGCGCCCCGTGCTAGCAGTGTCCAAGCTTTGGTTTGTTTTTTTTTCTCTTCCTTTTCATAGCGCCCCCCCTCCTAGGGGGCGGGCCCCACACTTTGGGAAGGTCTGCCTTAAGATATGATGTAATATATCCGCTCTGGCTGCTGCTGCTTGCTTTTACAGCTGGACTTTGAACCTAATCACCTCATCTAAGTATTATAAGTGCTGTAGGAGTCAAGCTGTGTTTTATTAACCAGCATAGTGTAACAGTTAGTGTAACAGTAGATGATGTTTAACACTTTTACAGCTGTACTTTGAACCGAATTATCCCATCGAAGTATTACATGGGCTGTGAGAGTCAAGCTTTTGTGCTGCTTTTGTGTTTTATTAACCAGTCTAGAAGTTGAGCTGATTCACAGTGTTGCTGCGCTTCTTCATTGTTTCGTGTGAACTCTTCTCCGTGAAGGATCAACCTGTGTAAGTTCACTAACGTAAAGCAGAGGTAATTGTGCGATTGTAATCTGGCTAGCAGACAAATTTATTACACAGCAACTCATATAGTCACTATAGTCACTTTTTTGTTTTTTAACCAGCAACAATTGCCTCAAGATAATTTGTATAATACAAGAGAGGTGATAGGATCTGGAAATTCCTTGTTTATGGTAGCTAAATGTTATATTAAACACAACCATAAACAGTGCTACAGATAAGCAGACTTAATAAAATCAAATTAAACTAGAAAAATTTGCATTTCCTGCGAAAATGCAGTGTGGATGCTTTAAAGCTGAAGCTGTATGCAAAAAGTAGCTGAAAAAGCTGAAAAGTTGCAGAAATTGTAAAAACTTTGCAGAAGCAAAAGAAGTTTGCTAAAATGGAATAACTTAGCAGAACTGCAATATCTTAGAGGAAACATAATACTTGGCAGAGATACAATAGCATAGCAGAATTTAGCAGAAATATTGTAACTTACCAGAAACATGATAACTTCTCAAAAATACAAGAATTTAGGAGAAATAGTATAAGATAACAGAAAGAATATATTTAGCCAAAAATGCTTAAACATTACAGAAACACTATGATTTAGAAAAATAGTACAACAGAGCAGAAATATTGTGATTTACCAGAGACACTGTGATGAACTATGAATATTGTAATTTTAAATTAAGACTATGTTTTAGCACAAATATTATAATTTGGCAGAAATACTATAATTTAGCAGAAATACTATATTAAGCACAAATCCTATAAAAAGCAGAAATGGTATGATTAAGCATAAATACTACATTTAGTAGAAATACTTTGTTTTAGCACAAATCCCATAAAAAGCAGAAATACTGTACTATGATTTAGTAGAAAAACTATAATTAATCAGAAATACTAAATTTAGCAGAAATACTATATTAAGCACAAATCCTATGAAAAGCAGAAATAATATGATTAAGCATAAATACTACATTTAGCAGAAATACTATATTAAGCACAAATCTTATAAAAAGCAGAAATACTATATTAAGCACAAATCCTATAAAAGCAGAAATAGTATATTAAGCACAAATCTTATAAAATAGCAGAAATAGTATGATTTAGCACAATAGTAATAAGTTAAACAGAAAAATTGGAAAAGCAAAATGGACAGCTGAAAAAATGCTGAACATGCTGAGGGTCCCTCAAATATACTTGTTAAATGACAAAAATCTGAAAAAAAATTTATGACAGCCACACAATTACAAATATGTACACATGAGGAAACACACATGCACAGAGAGACACACACACAAGATCCAATTCAGTCAACCAGTCTAACTATATTCAATTTAAATCCTACAATGACATGCTGCCAAATAAGGGCAGGGTCCTCTCTCTCCCACTAAACACACACACACACACACACACACACAGAGGGAGAGAGCTGCCGAATTTAAATCCACCAATCAGAGTGGCTATTTACGTTTTCCCGCCAAAACAGGTGCATCTTTTTACACACGCAGCACATAGAGGTACAGGATTATTGCAGTCTATTTCTCATAGTGAGGACTCCCCTCAAACAAATGACCATAATTTCCTAACTGTAGGGGCTAGAGCGGTCATTCTTACACCATTTTGTTCAGAAGAGATGGGGGAATCTTCAAGTGTTGACAATTTATCATTCAAATATGAATTTTTAGAGATATATGACATGGATGACTTGTTGACTTAGAAGCCACGAATTCCCCAATATGCAAATTTGAATACCTGGAGCCCACATACATGATTGGCTGGCTGGGAAGCTGTGCAGGCCCTGATTTGTGGATTTGAATTCCTCAGCCCTCAGATATGATTGGCTGGCTTAGAAGCCATGAAGGCCCCAATATGCAAATTTGAATGCCTCAGGACACATATATGATTGGCTGGGAAGCCGTGCAGGCCCTGATTTGAAAATTTGAATTTCTCAGTCCTCACAGACGATTGGCTGCCTGGGGACCTGGCAGAAATATATAGAAATACTATGATTAAGCATAAATACTACATTTAGTACAAATACTATGTTTTAGCACAAATACTATAAAAAGCAGAAATACTATAATTTAGCAGAAATACTATATTAAGCACAAATCCTATAAAAAGCAGAAATAGGATGATTAAGCATAAACACTACATTTAGTAGAAATACTATGTTTGAGCAAAAATCCTATAAAAAGCAGAAATACTATATTAGGCACAAATCCCATAAAAAGCAGAAATAGTATGATTAAGCATAAATACTACATTTAGTAGAAATACTATGTTTTAGCACAAATAGTATAAAAAGCAGAAATATTGTAATTTAGCAGAAATACTATATTAGGCACAAATCTTATAAAATAGCAGAAATAGTATGATTTAGCACAATAGTAATAAGTTAAACAGAAAAATTGGAAAAGCAAAATGGACAGCTGAAAAAATGCTGAACATGCTGAGGGTCCCTCAAATATACTTGTTAAATGAAAAAATCAGCAAAAAAATGCACAGGGAGAGAGAAGTAAGTTTCTAGGTCAGCCTGGGAGCTGCTGAATTTGAATCCACCAATCAGAGAGCCTGTGTACTTTTTCCCGCCAAAACAGGTGCATCTTTTTACACACGCAGCAGAGAGAGGCACAGGATTATTGCAGCCTATTTCTCATAGTGAGGACTCCCCTCAAACAAATGACCATAATTTCTAAACCGTAGGGGCTAGAGCGGTCATTCTTACACCGTTTTGTTCAGAAGAGATGGGGGAATCTTCCAGTGTTAACAATTTCTCATTAAAATGTGAATTTTTAGAGATATACGACATGGATGACTTGTTGACTTAGAAGCCACGAATTCCCCCAATATGCAAATTTGAATGCCTGAGGCCACATATATGATTGGCTGGCTGGGAAGCCGTGCAGGCCCTGATTTGTGGATTTGAATTCCTCAGCCCTCAGATATGATTGGCTGGCTTAGAAGCCATGAAGGCCCCAATATGCAAATTTGAATGCCTCAGGACACATATATGATTGGCTGGGAAACCGTGCAGGCCCTGATTTGAAAATTTGAATGTCTAAGTCCTCACAGAGGATTGGCTGCCTGGGGACCTGGCAGAAATATATAGAAATACTATGATTAAGCATAAATACTACATTTAGTAGAAATACTATGTTTTAGCACAAATACTATAAAAAGCAGAAATACTATAATTTAGCAGAAATACTATATTAAGCACAAATCCTATAATAAGCAGAAATACTATATTAGGCACAAATCCTATAAAAAGCAGAAATAGTATGATTAAGCATAAATACTACATTTAGTAGAAATACTATGTTTTAGCACAAATAGTATAAAAAGCAGAAATATTATAATTTAGCACAAATAGTATAAAAAGCAGAAATATTATAATTTAGCACAAATAGTATAAAAAGCAGAAATACTACATTTAGTAGAAATACTATGTTTTAGCACAAATACTATAAAAAGCAGAAATACTATAATTTAGTAGAAATACTATATTAAGCACAAATCCTATAAAAAGCAGAAATACTATATTAGGCACAAATCCTATAAAAAGCAGAAATACTATATTAGGCACAAATCCTATAAAAAGCAGAAATACTATATTTAGCAGAATAGTAATAACTTACAAAATTACAAATATGGAGGCATATTGGAACAGAAATGCACAGAGGGACACACAAACACAGGCTCTAATCCAGTCAACCAGTCTAACTATATTCAATTTAAATCCTACAATGACATGCTGCCAAATAAGGGCAGGGTCCTCTCTCTCCCACTAAACACACACACACACACACACACACACACACACACAGACAGACACAGAGGGAGAGAGCTGCCGAATTTAAATCCACCAATCAGAGTGGCTGTTTACGTTTTCCCGCCAAAACAGGTGCATCTTTTTACACACGCAGGACAGAGAGGCACAGGATTATTGCAGCCTATTTCTCATAGTGAGGACTCCCCTCAAACAAATGACCATAATTTCCTAACCGTAGGGGCTAGAGCGGTCATTCTTACACCGTTTTGTTCAGAAGAGATGGGGGAATCTTCCAGTGTTAACAATTTATCATTAAAATATGAATTATTAAAGATATTAGACTTCTAATGCACCATAACTGAGCAGAGCGAAGCAAAAACTGCCTTGACTTGCCCTCAAACAACGCTTTCTAACTCTAAATCTATTTGGAGTATCGATATCATTCTTTCACCGTAAGAGACAGCAGGCTTTGGTGAACAGTCATAGAAATTTTCAGGTCTCTGTGGAAATCCAACAAAAAGTTATGACGAGAGAAAAAAGTGGTTCATTTCCACAGTTTGAAATCTGAAGAAATCTGAGCGAAGGACAAATTTCCTACCCTCAAACAAGTCCAACTCATTTCAGAACGGTAATAGGTGAGAAAGAAATTCTTGAATTGTGAGCGTCAGGAGTGTCTGAAGATATACGGGGACAAGCCTCATGTCTTAACTTTGCTTCGTTAAGGAGATATGACGATTCGAATATGCCTCTCATTACAGAAATGCAGCGATGATTTTGAACAAGCTCTCCATTCACTTTATATGGAGAGTTTTCTGACCTTGTGTTAGTCTGAGGAGATTTGCCAAAATTCTATAAATCCCACAACAATGATGGTGACATTTTCTGAAAGCCAGCAAAAATACCTACGTTTTGATGTATAATTTGTGGAAGTTGAGTGAAAATTGAGCAAGTAGCAGGAAGTTGTTCGGACATGAAGTGAAAATTGCAAAACCTTCAGTGGCACACTGGAAGCCAAGAGCATAGCAACCATAACAACACATGTATTTTGTGAAAAATCACAATTTTGCAACTCAAAACTTTAAGAGGCATAAAAGTAAAACAGTAAAACATTTGAAAAAGCTGAATCATACCTGAATAGCCCAATAATTTGTGAACATTTTAAAATTTGAATGGTTGTTCTAGGTGAAAGTATGAGGAAGTAGTTAAGTTTCAAAAACAAGCAAAATTTAGCAGAATTGCAGAAGTTTCCCATTCATTTCAATGGGACAAATTAAAGGAAAAAAGCTTAATATTTTAAAAAGTATAATAGTTAAAAATAGCAAAAATCGTAGCAGGAATTAGCAAAAATAGCAGAATAGTTTAAAATTTGAACGGTGAAAATCGGCTGAAAATTGTGGAAGTAGTTTAACGGCGAAAAGTGTACGGAAGCAACTAGAATAATAACTAGAAAAATTTGCATTTCCTGCGAAAATGCAGTGTGGATGCTTAAAGCTGAAGCTGTATGCAAAAAGTAGCTGAAAAAGCTGAAAAGTTGCAGAAATTGTAAAAACTTTGCAGAAGCAAAAGAAGTTTGCTAAAATGGAATAACTTAGCAGAACTGCAATATCTTAGAGGAAACATAATACTTGGCAGAAATACAATAGCATAGCAGAATTTAGCAGAAATATTGTAACTTACCAGAAACATGATAACTTCTCAAAAATACAAGAATTTAGGAGAAATAGTATAAGATAACAGAAAGAATATATTTAGCCAAAAATACTTAAACATTACAGAAACACTATGATTTAGAAAAATAGTACAACAGAGCAGAAATATTGTGATTTACCAGAGACACTGTGATGAACTATGAATATTGTAATTTTAAATTAAGACTATGTTTTAGCACAAATATTATAATTTGGCAGAAATACTATAATTTAGCAGAAATACTATATTAAGCACAAATCCTATAAAAAGCAGAAATGGTATGATTAAGCATAAATACTACATTTAGTAGAAATACTTTGTTTTAGCACAAATCCCATAAAAAGCAGAAATACTGTACTATGATTTAGTAGAAAGACTATAATTAATCAGAAATACTAAATTTAGCAGAAATACTATATTAAGCACAAATCCTATGAAAAGCAGAAATAGTATGATTAAGCATAAATACTACATTTAGCAGAAATACTATATTAAGCACAAATCTTATAAAAAGCAGAAATACTATATTAAGCACAAATCCTATAAAAGCAGAAATAGTATATTAAGCACAAATCTTATAAAATAGCAGAAATAGTGTGATTTAGCACAATAGTAATAAGTTAAACAGAAAAATTGGAAAAGCAAAATGGACAGCTGAAAAAATGATGAACATGCTGAGGTTCCCTCAAATATACTTGTTAAATGACAAAAATCAGCAAAAAAATTTATGACTGCCACACAATTACAAATATGTACACATGAGGAAACACACATGCACAGAGAGACACACACACAAGATCCAATTCAGTCAACCAGTCTAAATATATTGAATTTGAATCTTACAATGGGATCATCCCATTAAAAGGCTTTCTCTCTCTCTCTCTCTCTGTCACACACACACACAAACACACACACACACACACACACACACACACACACACACACACACACACACACACACACACACACAGGGAGAGAGAAGTAAGTTTCTAGGTCAGCCTGGGAGCTGGTGAATTTGAATCCACCAATCAGAGAGGCTGTGCACTTTTCCCCACCAAAACAGGTGCATCTGTTTACACACGCAGCAGCACAGAGAGACACAGGATTTTTGCAGTTTATTTCACATAGTGAGGATTCCCCTCAAACAAATGACCGTAATTTCCTAACCGTAGGGGCTAGAGCGGTCATTCTTAAACCGTTTTGTTCAGAAGAGATGGGGGAATCTTCAAGTGTTGACAATTTAATATTAAAATATGAATTTTTAGAGATATATGACATGGATGACTTGTTGACTTAGAAGCCACGAATTCCCCAATATGCAAATTTGAATGCCTGAGACCACATATGTGATTGGCTGGCTGGGAAGCTGTGCAGGCCCTGATTTGTGGATTTGAATTCCTCAGCCCTCAGATATGATTGGCTGGGAAACTGTGCAGGCCCTGATTTGAAAATTTGAATGTCTCAGTCCTCACAGAGGATTGGCTGCCTGGGGACCTGGCAGAAATATATAGAAATACTATTATTAAGCATAAATACTACATTTAGTAGAAATACTATGTTTTAGCACAAATACTATAAAAAGAAGAAAAACTATAATTTAGCAGAAATACTATATTAAGCACAAATACTATAAAAAGCAGAAATACTATAATTTAGAACAAATAGTATAAAAAGCAGAAATACTATAATTTAGCAGAAATACTATGTTAGGCACAAATCCTATAAAAAGCAGAAATACTATAATTTAGCAGAAATACTATGTTAGGCACAAATCCTATAAAAAGCAGAAATACTATAATTTAGCAGAAATACTATATTAGGCATAAATCCTATGAAAAGCAGAAATAGTATGATTTAGCAGAAATACTGTATTTAGCACAAGTACCGAAAAGTACCAGAAATACTATGATTTAGCAGAATAGTAATAACTTATTGAAACACAAATGCACAGAGGGACACACAAACACAGGCTCTAATCCAGTCAACCAGTCTAACTATGTTCAATTTAAATCCTACAATGACATGCTGCCAAATAAGGGCAGGGTCCTCTCTCTCCCACTAAACGCACACACACACACACACACACACACACACACACACACAGACACACACACACACACAGGGAGAGAGGACTAAGTTTCTAGGTCAGCCTGGGAGCTGCTGAATTTGAATCCACCAATCAGAGAGGCTGTTTACATTTTCCCGCCAAAACAGGTGCATCTTTTTACACACGCAGCACAGAGACATAGACCTGCTTCTTTCAGTTTATTTCACATAGTGAGGATTCCCCTCAAACAAATGACCATAATTTCCTAACCATAGGGGCTAGAGCGGTCATTCTTACACCGTTTTGTTCAGAAGAGATGGGGGAATCTTCAAGTGTTGACAATTTATCATTAAAATATGAATTTTTAGAGATATATGACATGGATGACTTGTTGACTTAGAAGCCACGAATTCCCCAATATGCAAATTTGAATACCTGGAGCCCACATACATGATTGGCTGGCTGGGAAGCTGTGCAGGCCCTGATTTGTGGATTTGAATTCCCCAGCCCTCAGATATGATTGGCTGGCTTAGAAGCCATGAAGGCCCCAATATGCAAATTTGAATGCCTCAGGACACATATATGATTGGCTGGGAAACCGTGCAGGCCCTGATTTGAAAATTTGAATGTCTAAGTCCTCACAGAGGATTGGCTGCCTGGGGACCTGGCAGAAATATATAGAAATATATAGAAATACTATGATTAAGCATAAATACTACATTTAGTAGAAATACTATGTTTTAGCACAAATACTATAAAAAGCAGAAATACTATAATTTAGCAGAAATACTATATTAAGCACAAATCCTATAAAAAGCAGAAATAGGATGATTAAGCATAAACACTACATTTAGTAGAAATATTATGTTTGAGCAAAAATCCTATAAAAAGCAGAAATACTATATTAGGCACAAATCCCATAAAAAGCAGAAATAGTATGATTAAGCATAAATACTACATTTAGTAGAAATACTATGTTTTAGCACAAATAGTATAAAAAGCAGAAATACTGTAATTTAGCAGAAATACTATATTAGGCACAAATCTTATAAAATAGCAGAAATAGTATGATTTAGCACAATAGTAATCAGTTAAACAGAAAAATTGGAAAAGCAAAATGGACAGCTGAAAAAATGCTGAACATGCTGAGGGTCCCTCAAATATACTTGTTAAATGAAAAAATCAGCAAAAAAATGCACAGGGAGAGAGAAGTAAGTTTCTAGGTCAGCCTGGGAGCTGCTGAATTTGAATCCACCAATCAGAGAGCCTGTGTACTTTTTCCCGCCAAAACATGTGCCTCTTTTTACACACGCAGCACAGAGAGGCACAGGATTATTGCAGCCTATTTCTCATAGTGAGGACTCCCCTCAAACAAATGACCATAATTCCCAAACCGTAGGGGCTAGAGCGGTCATTCTTATACCGTTCTGTTCAGAAGAGATGGGGGAATCTTCCAGTGTTTACAATTTATCATTAAAATATGAATTATTAAAGATATTTGACTTCTAATGCACCATAACTGAGTAGAGCGAAGCAAAAACTGCCTTGACTTGCCCTCAAACAACGCTTTGTAACTCGAAATCTATTTGGAGTATCGATATCATTCTTTCACCGTAAGAGACAGCAGGCTTTGGTGAACAGTCATGGAAATTTTCAGGTCTCTGTGGAAATCCAAAAAAAAATTATGACGAGAGAAAAAAGTGGTTCATTTCCAGAGTTTTAAATCTGAAGAAATCTGAGCGAAGGACGAATTTCCTACCCTCAAACAAGTCCAACTCATTTCAGAACGGTAATAGGTGAGAAAGAAATTCTTGAATTGTGAGCGTCAGGGGTGTCTGAAGATATTCGGGGACAAGCCTCATGTCTTAAAGTCGCTTCGTTAAGGAGATATGACGATTCGAATATGCCTCTCATTACAGAAATCCAGCGATGATTTTGAACAAGCTCTCCATTGACTTTATATGGAGAGTTTTGAGACCTTGTGTTGGTCTGAGGAGATTTGCAAAAATTCTATAAATCCCACAACAATGATAGTGACATTTTCTGAAAGCCAGCAAAAATACCTACGTTTTGATGTATAATTTGTGGAAGTTGAGTGAAAATTGAGCAAGTAGCAAGAAGTTGTTCGGACATGAAGTGAAAATTGCAAAACCTTCAGTGGCACACTGGAAGCCAAGAGCATAGCAACCATAACAACGCATGTATTTTGTGAAAAATCACAATTTTGCAACTCAAAACTTTAAGAGGCATAAAAGTAAAACAGTAAAACATTTGAAAAAGCTGAATCATACCTGAATAGCCCAATAATTTGTGAACATTTTAAAGTTTGAATGGTTGTTCTAGGTGAAAATATGAGGAAGTAGTTAAGTTTCAAAAACAAGCAAATTTTAGCAGAATTGCAGAAGTTTCCCATTCATTTCAATGGGACAAATTAAAGGAAAAAAGCTTAATATTTTAAAAAGTATAATAGTTAAAAATAGCAAAAATCATAGCGTAAATTAGCAGAAATAGCAGAATAGTTTAAAATTTGAACGGTGAAAATCGGCTGAAAATTGTGGAAGTAGTTAAGTGCCAAAAAGTGTACGGAAGCAACTAGAATAATAATAATAACTAGAAAAATTTGCATTTCCTGCGAAAATGCAGTGTGGATGCTTAAAGCTGAAGCTGTATGCAAAAAGTAGCTGAAAAAGCTGAAAAGTTGCAGAAATTGTAAAAACTTTGCAGAAGCAAAAGAAGTTTGCTAAAATGGAATAACTTAGCAGAACTGCAATATCTTAGAGGAAACATAATACTTGGCAGAAATACAATAGCATAGCAGAATTTAGCAGAAATATTGTAACTTACCAGAAACATGATAACTTCTCAAAAATACAAGAATTTAGGAGAAATAGTATAAGATAACAGAAAGAATATATTTAGCCAAAAATACTTAAACATTACAGAAACACTATGATTTAGAAAAATAGTACAACAGAGCAGAAATATTGTGATTTACCAGAGACACTGTGATGAACTATGAATATTGTAATTTTAAATTAAGACTATGTTTTAGCACAAATATTATAATTTGGTAGAAATACTATAATTTAGCACAAATACTATAAAAAGCAGAAATACTATATTAAGCACAAACCCTATAAAAAGCAGAAATACTGTACTATGATTTGGTAGAAAAAACTATAATTAATCAGAAATACTATATTTGGCAGAAATACGGTATTTGGCACAAATCTTATAAAATAGCAGAAATAGTATGATTTAGCACAATAGTAATAACTTAAACAGAAAAATTGGAAAAGCAAAAATGGACAGCTGAAAAAATGATGAACATGCTGAAGGTCCCTCAACTATACTTGTTAAATGAAAAAAATCAGCAAAAAAATCTATAACAGCCACACAATCACAAATATGTACACATAAGAAAACACACATGCACAGAGAGACACACACACAAGATCCAATTCAGTCAACCAGTCTAAATATATTGAATTTGAATCTTAGAATGAGATCATCCCATTAAAAGCCTTTCTCTCTCTCTCTCTCTCTCTCTGTCACACACACACACACACACACACACACACACACACACACACACAGGGAGAGAAAAGTGAGTTTCTAGGTCAGCCTGGGAGCTGCTGAATTTGAATCCACCAATCAGAGAGCCTGTGCACTCTTTCCCTCCAAAACAGGTGCATCCTTTTTACACACGCAGCACAGAGAGACACAGGATCATTGCAGTCTATTTCTCATAATGACGACTCCCCTCAAACAAATGACCATAATTTCCTAACCGTAGGAGCTAGAACGGTCATTCTTACACCGTTTTGTTCAGAAGAGATGGGGGAATCTTCAAGTGTTGACAATTTATCATTAAAATATGAATTTTTAGAGATATATGACACGGATGACTTGTTGACTTAGAAGCCACGAATTCCCCAATATGCAAATTTGAATACCTGGAGCCCACATACATGATTGGCTGGCTGGGAAGCTGTGCAGGCCCTGATTTGTGGATTTGAATTCCTCAGCCCTCAGATATGATTGGCTGGCTTAGAAGCCATGAAGTCCCCAATATGCAAATTTGAATGCCTCAGGACACATATATGATTGGCTGGGAAACCGTGCAGGACCTGATTTGAAAATTTGAATGTCTAAGTCCTCACAGAGGATTGGCTGCCTGGGGACCAGGCAGAAATATATAGAAATACTATGATTAAGCATAAATACTACATTTAGTAGAAATACTATGTTTTAGCACAAATCCTATAAAAAGCAGAAATACTATATTAAGCACAAATCCTATAAAAAGCAGAAATAGTATGATTAAGCATAAATACTACATTTAGTAGAAATACTATGTTTTAGCACAAATAGTATAAAAAGCAGAAATACTATAATTTAGCAGAAATACCATATTAAGCACAAATCATATAAAAAGCAGAAATACTATATTAAGCACAAATTCTATAAAAAGCAGAAATACTATATTAAGCACAAATCCTATTAAAAGCAGAAATACTATATTAAGCACAAATCTTATGAAATAGCAGAAACAGTATGATTTAGCACAATAGTAATAAGTTAAACAGAAAAATTGGAAAAGCAAAATGGACAGCTGAAAAAATGCTGAACATGCTGAGGGTCCCTCAAATATACTTGTTAAATGAAAAAATCAGCATAAAAATGCACAGGGAGAGAGAAGTAAGTTTCTAGGTCAGCCTGGGAGCTGCTGAATTTGAATCCACCAATCAGAGAGCCTGTGTACTTTTTCCCGCCAAAACAGGTGCATCTTTTTACACACGCAGCAGAGAGAGGCACAGGATTATTGCAGCCTATTTCTCATAGTGAGGACTCCCCTCAAACAAATGACCATAATTTCCTAACCGTAGGGGCTAGAGCGGTCATTCTTACACCGTTTTGTTCAGAAGAGATGGGGGAATCTTCCAGTGTTAACAATTTATCATTAAAATGTGAATTTTTAGAGATATACGACATGGATGACTTGTTGACTTAGAAGCCACGAATTCCCCCAATATGCAAATTTGAATGCCTGAGGCCACATATATGATTGGCTGCCTGGGAAGCCGTGCAGGCCCTGATTTGTGGATTTGAATTCCTCAGCCCTCAGATATGATTGGCTGGCTTAGAAGCCATGAAGGCCCCAATATGCAAATTTGAATGCCTCAGGACACATATATGATTGGCTGGGAAACTGTGCAGGCCCTGATTTGAAAATTTGAATGTCTCAGTCCTCACAGAGGATTGGCTGCCTGGGGACCTGGCAGAAATATATAGAAATACTATTATTAAGCATAAATACTACATTTAGTAGAAATACTATGTTTTAGCACAAATACTATAAAAAGAAGAAAAACTATAATTTAGCAGAAATACTATATTAAGCACAAATCCTATAAAAAGCAGGAATACTATAATTTAGAACAAATAGTATAAAAAGCAGAAATACTATAATTTAGCAGAAATACTATGTTAGGCACAAATCCTATAAAAAGCAGAAATACTATAATTTAGCAGAAATACTATGTTAGGCACAAATCCTATAAAAAGCAGAAATACTATAATTTAGCAGAAATACTATATTAGGCATAAATCCTATGAAAAGCAGAAATAGTATGATTTAGCAGAAATACTGTATTTAGCACAAGTACCGAAAAGTACCAGAAATACTATGATTTAGCAGAATAGTAATAACTTATTGAAACACAAATGCACAGAGGGACACACAAACACAGGCTCTAATCCAGTCAACCAGTCTAACTATGTTCAATTTAAATCCTACAATGACATGCTGTCAAATAAGGGCAGGGTCCTCTCTCTCCCACTAAACACACACACACACACACACACACACACACACACAGGGAGAGAGGACTAAGTTTCTAGGTCAGCCTGGGAGCTGCTGAATTTGAATCCACCAATCAGAGAGGCTGTTTACGTTTTCCCGCCAAAACAGGTGCATCTTTTTACACACGCAGCACAGAGACATAGACCTGCTTCTTTCAGTTTATTTCACATAGTGAGGATTCCCCTCAAACAAATGACCATAATTTCCTAACCATAGGGGCTAGAGCGGTCATTCTTACACCGTTTTGTTCAGAAGAGATGGGGGAATCTTCAAGTGTTGACAATTTATCATTAAAATATGAATTTTTAGAGATATATGACATGGATGACTTGTTGACTTAGAAGCCACGAATTCCCCAATATGCAAATTTGAATACCTGGAGCCCACATATGTGATTGGCTGGCTGGGAAGCTGTGCAGGCCCTGATTTGTGGATTTGAATTCCTCAGCCCTCAGATATGATTGGCTGGCTTAGAAGCCATGAAGGCCCCAATATGCAAATTTGAATGCCTCAGGACACATATATGATTGGCTGGGAAACCGTGCAGGCCCTGATTTGAAAATTTGAATGTCTCAGTCCTCACAGAGGATTGGCTGCCTGGGGACCTGGCAGAAATATATAGAAATACTATTATTAAGCATAAATACTACATTTAGTAGAAATACTATGTTTTAGCACAAATACTATAAAAAGCAGAAATACTATAATTTAGCAGAAATACTATATTAAGCACAAATCCTATAAAAAGCAGAAATAGGATAATAAAGCATAAACACTACATTTAGCAGAAATACTATGTTTGAGCAAAAATCCTATAAAAAGCAGAAATACTATATTAGGCACAAATCCCATAAAAAGCAGAAATAGTATGATTAAGCATAAATACTACATTTAGTAGAAATACTATGTTTTAGCACAAATAGTATAAAAAGCAGAAATATTGTAATTTAGCAGAAATACTATATTAGGCACAAATCTTATAAAATAGCAGAAATAGTATTATTTAGCACAATAGTAATAAGTTAAACAGAAAAATTGGAAAAGCAAAATGGACAGCTGAAAAAATGCTGAACATGCTGAGGGTCCCTCAAATATACTTGTTAAATGAAAAAATCAGCAAAAAAATGCACAGGGAGAGAGAAGTAAGTTTCTAGGTCAGCCTGGGAGCTGCTGAATTTGAATCCACCAATCAGAGAGCCTGTGTACTTTTTCCCGCCAAAACATGTGCCTCTTTTTACACACGCAGCAGAGAGAGGCACAGGATTATTGCAGCCTATTTCTCATAGTGAGGACTCCCCTCAAACAAATGACCATAATTTCCAAACCGTAGGGGCTAGAGCGGTCATTCTTACACCGTTTTGTTCAGAAGAGATGGGGGAATCTTCCAGTGTTTACAATTTATCATTAAAATATGAATTATTAAAGATATTTGACTTCTAATGCACCATAACTGAGTAGAGTGAAGCAAAAACTGCCTTGACTTGCCCTCAAACAACGCTTTGTGACTTGAAATCTATTTGGAGTATCGATATCATTCTTTCACCGTAAGAGATAGCAGGCTTTGGTGAACAATCATGGAAATTTTCAGGTCTCTGTGGAAATCCAACAAAAAGTTATGACGAGAGAAAAAAGTGGTTCATTTCCACAGTTTGAAATCTGAAGAAATCTGAGCGAAGGACGAATTTCCTACCCTCAAACAAGTCCAACTCATTTCAGAACGGTAATAGGTGAGAAAGAAATTCTTGAATTGTGAGCATCAGGGGTGTCTGAAGATATTCGGGGACAAGCCTCATGTCTTAACTTTGCTTCGTTAAGGAGATATGACGATTCGAATATGCCTCTCATTACAGAAATCCAGCGGTGATTTTGAACAAGCTCTCCATTCACTTTATATGGAGAGTTTTCTGACATTGTGTTGGTCTGAGGAGATTTGCGAAAATTCTATAAATCCCACAACAATGATAGTGACATTTCCTGAAAGCCAGCAAAAATACCTACGTTTTGATGTATAATTTGTGGAAGTTGAGTGAAAATTGAGCAAGTAGCAAACAGTTGTTCGGACATGAAGAGAAGACTGCAAAACCTTCAGTGACACACTGGAAGCCAAGAGCATAGCAACCATAACAACGCATGTATTTTGTGAAAAATCACAATTTTGCAACTCAAAACTTTAAGAGGCATAAAAGTAAAACAGTAGAAGATTTGAAAAAGCTGAATCATACCTGAATAGCCCAATAATTTGTGAACATTTTAAAATTTGAATGGTTGTTCTAGGTGAAAATATGAGGAAGTAGTTAAGTTTCAAAAACAAGCAAATTTTAGCAGAATTGCAAAAGTTTCCCATTCATTTCAATGGGACAAATTAAAGGAAAAAAGCTTAATATTTTAAAAAGTATAATAGCAAAAAATACCAAAAGTCATAGCGCACATTAGCAGAAATAGCAGAATAGTTTAAAATTTGAACGGTGAAAATCGGCTGAAAATTGTGGAAGTAGTTAAGTGCCAAAAAGTGTACGGAAGCAACTAGAATAATAATAAAGAATAAAGAGAAACAGGAACTCAATAGTGTGGATGCTTAAGCATCCACACAATAACTAGAAAAATTTGCATTTCCTGCGAAAATGCAGTGTGGATGCTTAAAGCTGAAGCTGTATGCAAAAAGTAGCTGAAAAAGCTGAAAAGTTGCAGAAATTGTAAAAACTTTGCAGAAGCAAAAGAAGTTTGCTAAAATGGAATAACTTAGCAGAACTGCAATATCTTAGAGGAAACATAATACTTGGCAGAAATACAATAGCATAGCAGAATTTAGCAGAAATATTGTAACTTACCAGAAACATGATAACTTCTCAAAAATACAAGAATTTAGGAGAAATAGTATAAGATAACAGAAAGAATATATTTAGCCAAAAATACTTAAACATTACAGAAACACTATGATTTAGAAAAATAGTACAACAGAGCAGAAATATTGTGATTTACCAGAGACACTGTGATGAACTATGAATATTGTAATTTTAAATTGAGACTATGTTTTAGCACAAATATTAATTTGGCAGAAATACTATAATTTAGCAGAAATACTATATTAAGCACAAATCCTATAAAAAGCAGAAATGGTATGATTAAGCACAAATACTACATTTAGTAGAAATACTTTGTTTTAGCACAAATCCCATAAAAAGCAGAAATACTGTACTATGATTTAGTAGAAAAACTATAATTAATCAGAAATACTAAATTTAGCAGAAATACTATATTAAGCACAAATCTTATAAAATAGCAGAAATAGTATGATTAAGCATAAATACTACATTTAGCAGAAATACTATATTAAGCACAAATCTTATAAAATAGCAGAAATAGTATGATTTAGCACAATAGTAATAAGTTAAACAGAAAAATTGGAAAAGCAAAATGGACAGCTGAAAAAATGCTGAACATGCTGAGGGTCCCTCAAATATACTTGTTAAATGACAAAAATCTGCAAAAAAATTTATTACAGCCACACAATCACAAATATGTACACATGAGGAAACACACATGCACAGAGAGACCCACACACAAGATCCAATTCAGTCAACCAGTCTAAATATATTGAATTTAAATCTTAGAATGAGATCATCCCATTAAAAGCCTTTCTCTCTCTCTCTCTCTCTCTCTGTCACACACACACACAAACACACACACACACACACAGGGAGAGAGAAGTAAGTTTCTAGGTCAGCCTGGGAGCTGGTGAATTTGAATCCACCAATCAGAGAGGCTGTGCACTTTTCCCCACCAAAACAGGTGCATCTGTTTACACACGCAGCAGCACAGAGAGACACAGGATTTTTGCAGTCTATTTCTCATAGTGACGACTCCCCTCAAACAAATGACCGTAATTTCCTAACCGTAGGGGCTAGAACGGTCATTCTTACACCGTTTTGTTCAGAAGAGATGGGGGAATCTTCAAGTGTTGACAATTTAATATTAAAATATGAATTTTTAGAGATATATGACATGGATGACTTGTTGACTTAGAAGCCACGAATTCCCCAATATGCAAATTTGAATGCCTGAGACCACATATGTGATTGGCTGGCTGGGAAGCCGTGCAGGCCCTGATTTGTGGATTTGAATTCCTCAGCCCTCAGATATGATTGGCTGGCTTAGAAGCCACGAAGGCCCCAATATGCAAATTTGAATGCCTCAGGACACTTATTTGATTGGCTGGGAAACTGTGCAGGCCCTGATTTGAAAATTTGAATGTCTCAGTCCTCACAGAGGATTGGCTGCCTGGGGACCTGGCAGAAATATATAGAAATACTATTATTAAGCATAAATACTACATTTAGTAGAAATACTATGTTTTAGCACAAATACTATAAAAAGAAGAAAAACTATAATTTAGCAGAAATACTATATTAAGCACAAATCCTATAAAAAGCAGAAATACTATAATTTAGAACAAATAGTATAAAAAGCAGAAATACTATAATTTGGCAGAAATACTATGTTAGGCACAAATACTATAAAAAGCAGAAATACTATAATTTAGCAGAAATACTATATTAGGCATAAATCCTTTGAAAAGCAGAAATAGTATGATTTAGCAGAAATACTGTATTTAGCACAAGTACCGAAAAGTACCAGAAATACTATGATTTAGCAGAATAGTAATAACTTATTGAAACACAAATGCACAGAGGGACACACAAACACAGGCTCTAATCCAGTCAACCAGTCTAACTATATTCAATTTAAATCCTACAATGACATGCTGCCAAATAAGGGCAGGGTCCTCTCTCTCCCACTAAACACACACACACACACACACACACACACAGGGAGAGAGGACTAAGTTTCTAGGTCAGCCTGGGAGCTGCTGAATTTGAATCCACCAATCAGAGAGGCTGTGCACTTTTCCCCACCAAAACAGGTGCATCTGTTTACACACGCAGCAGCACAGAGAGACACAGGATTTTTGCAGTCTATTTCTCATAGTGACGACTCCCCTCAAACAAATGACCGTAATTTCCTAACCGTAGGGGCTAGAACGGTCATTCTTACACCGTTTTGTTCAGAAGAGATGGGGGAATCTTCAAGTGTTGACAATTTAATATTAAAATATGAATTTTTAGAGATATATGACATGGATGACTTGTTGACTTAGAAGCCACGAATTCCCCAATATGCAAATTTGAATGCCTGAGACCACATATGTGATTGGCTGGCTGGGAAGCCGTGCAGGCCCTGATTTGTGGATTTGAATTCCTCAGCCCTCAGATATGATTGGCTGGCTTAGAAGCCACGAAGGCCCCAATATGCAAATTTGAATGCCTCAGGACACTTATTTGATTGGCTGGGAAACTGTGCAGGCCCTGATTTGAAAATTTGAATGTCTCAGTCCTCACAGAGGATTGGCTGCCTGGGGACCTGGCAGAAATATATAGAAATACTATTATTAAGCATAAATACTACATTTAGTAGAAATACTATGTTTTAGCACAAATACTATAAAAAGAAGAAAAACTATAATTTAGCAGAAATACTATATTAAGCACAAATCCTATAAAAAGCAGAAATACTATAATTTAGAACAAATAGTATAAAAAGCAGAAATACTATAATTTGGCAGAAATACTATGTTAGGCACAAATACTATAAAAAGCAGAAATACTATAATTTAGCAGAAATACTATATTAGGCATAAATCCTTTGAAAAGCAGAAATAGTATGATTTAGCAGAAATACTGTATTTAGCACAAGTACCGAAAAGTACCAGAAATACTATGATTTAGCAGAATAGTAATAACTTATTGAAACACAAATGCACAGAGGGACACACAAACACAGGCTCTAATCCAGTCAACCAGTCTAACTATATTCAATTTAAATCCTACAATGACATGCTGCCAAATAAGGGCAGGGTCCTCTCTCTCCCACTAAACACACACACACACACACACACACACACAGGGAGAGAGGACTAAGTTTCTAGGTCAGCCTGGGAGCTGCTGAATTTGAATCCACCAATCAGAGAGGCTGTTTACGTTTTCCCGCCAAAACAGGTGCATCTTTTTACACACGCAGCACAGAGACATAGACCTGCTTCTTTCAGTTTATTTCACATAGTGAGGATTCCCCTCAAACAAATGACCATAATTTCCTAACCATAGGGGCTAGAGCGGTCATTCTTACACCGTTTTGTTCAGAAGAGATGGGGGAATCTTCAAGTGTTGACAATTTATCATTAAAATATGAATTTTTAGAGATATATGACATGGATGACTTGTTGACTTAGAAGCCACGAATTCCCCAATATGCAAATTTGAATACCTGGAGCCCACATACATGATTGGCTGGCTGGGAAGCTGTGCAGGCCCTGATTTGTGGATTTGAATTCCTCAGCCCTCAGATATGATTGGCTGGCTTAGAAGCCACGAAGGCCCCAATATGCAAATTTGAATGCCTCAGGACACATATATGATTGGCTGGGAAACCGTGCAGGCCCTGATTTGAAAATTTGAATGTCTAAGTCCTCACAGAGGATTGGCTGCCTGGGGACCTGGCAGAAATATATAGAAATATATAGAAATACTATGATTAAGCATAAATACTACATTTAGTAGAAATACTATGTTTTAGCACAAATACTATAAAAAGCAGAAATACTATAATTTAGCAGAAATACTATATTAAGCACAAATCCTATAAAAAGCAGAAATAGGATGATTAAGCATAAACACTACATTTAGTAGAAATATTATGTTTGAGCAAAAATCCTATAAAAAGCAGAAATACTATATTAGGCACAAATCCCATAAAAAGCAGAAATAGTATGATTAAGCATAAATACTACATTTAGTAGAAATACTATGTTTTAGCACAAATAGTATAAAAAGCAGAAATACTGTAATTTAGCAGAAATACTATATTAGGCACAAATCTTATAAAATAGCAGAAACAGTATGATTTAGCACAATAGTAATAAGTTAAACAGAAAAATTGGAAAAGCAAAATGGACAGCTGAAAAAATGCTGAACATGCTGAGGGTCCCTCAAATATACTTGTTAAATGAAAAAATCAGCAAAAAAATGCACAGGGAGAGAGAAGTAAGTTTCTAGGTCAGCCTGGGAGCTGCTGAATTTGAATCCACCAATCAGAGAGCCTGTGTACTTTTTCCCGCCAAAACATGTGCCTCTTTTTACACACGCAGCACAGAGAGGCACAGGATTATTGCAGCCTATTTCTCATAGTGAGGACTCCCCTCAAACAAATGACCATAATTCCCAAACCGTAGGGGCTAGAGCGGTCATTCTTACACCGTTTTGTTCAGAAGAGATGGGGGAATCTTCAAGTGTTGACAATTTATCATTAAAATATGAATTATTAAAGATATTTGACTTGTAATGCACCATAACTGAGTAGAGCGAAGCAAAAACTGCCTTGACTTGCCCTCAAACAACGCTTTGTAACTCGAAATCTATTTGGAGTATCGATATCATTCTTTCACCGTAAGAGACAGCAGGCTTTGGTGAACAGTCATGGAAATTTTCAGGTCTCTGTGGAAATCCAAAAAAAAATTATGACGAGAGAAAAAAGTGGTTCATTTCCAGAGTTTTAAATCTGAAGAAATCTGAGCGAAGGACGAATTTCCTACCCTCAAACAAGTCCAACTCATTTCAGAACGGTAATAGGTGAGAAAGAAATTCTTGAATTGTGAGCGTCAGGGGTGTCTGAAAATATTCGGGGACAAGCCTCATGTCTTAAAGTCGCTTCGTTAAGGAGATATGACGATTCGAATATGCCTCTCATTACAGAAATCCAGCGATGATTTTGAACAAGCTCTCCATTGACTTTATATGGAGAGTTTTGAGACCTTGTGTTGGTCTGAGGAGATTTGCAAAAATTCTATAAATCCCACAACAATGATAGTGACATTTTCTGAAAGCCAGCAAAAATACCTACGTTTTGATGTATAATTTGTGGAAGTTGAGTGAAAATTGAGCAAGTAGCAAGAAGTTGTTCGGACATGAAGTGAAAATTGCAAAACCTTCAGTGGCACACTGGAAGCCAAGAGCATAGCAACCATAACAACGCATGTATTTTGTGAAAAATCACAATTTTGCAACTCAAAACTTTAAGAGGCATAAAAGTAAAACAGTAAAACATTTGAAAAAGCTGAATCATACCTGAATAGCCCAATAATTTGTGAACATTTTAAAGTTTGAATGGTTGTTCTAGGTGAAAATATGAGGAAGTAGTTAAGTTTCAAAAACAAGCAAATTTTAGCAGAATTGCAGAAGTTTCCCATTCATTTCAATGGGACAAATTAAAGGAAAAAAGCTTAATATTTTAAAAAGTATAATAGTTAAAAATAGCAAAAATCGTAGCGTAAATTAGCAGAAATAGCAGAATAGTTTAAAATTTGAACGGTGAAAATCGGCTGAAAATTGTGGAAGTAGTTAAGTGCCAAAAAGTGTACGGAAGCAACTAGAATAATAACTAGAAAAATTTGCATTTCCTGCGAAAATGCTGTGTGGATGCTTAAAGCTGAAGCTGTATGCAAAAAGTAGCTGAAAAAGCTGAAAAGTTGCAGAAATTGTAAAAACTTTGCAGAAGCAAAGGAACATTGCTAAAATGTAATAATTTAGCAGAACTGCAATATCTTAGAGGAAACATAATACTTGGCAGAAATACAATAGCATAGCAGAACTTAGCAGAAATATTGTAACTTACCAGAAACATAACTTCTCAAAAATACAAGAATTTAGGAGAAATACTATAAGATAACAGAAAGACTATATTTAGCCAAAAATACTTAAACATTACAGAAACACTATGATTTAGAAAAATAGTACAACAGAGCAGAAATATTGTGATTTACCAGAGACACTGTGATGAACTATGAATATTGTAATTTTAAATTGAGACTATGTTTTAGCACAAATATTATAATTTGGCAGAAATACTATAATTTAGCAGAAATACTATATTAAGCACAAATCCTATAAAAAGCAGAAATGGTATGATTAAGCACAAATACTACATTTAGTAGAAATACTTTGTTTTAGCACAAATCCCATAAAAAGCAGAAATACTGTACTATGATTTAGTAGAAAAACTATAATTAATCAGAAATACTAAATTTAGCAGAAATACTATATTAAGCACAAATACTATAAAAAGCAGAAATAGTATGATTAAGCATAAATACTACATTTAGCAGAAATACTATATTAAGCACAAATCCTATAAAAGCAGAAATAGTATATTAAGCACAAATCTTATAAAATAGCAGAAATAGTATGATTTAGCACAATAGTAATAAGTTAAACAGAAAAATTGGAAAAGCAAAATGGACAGCTGAAAAAATGCTGAACATGCTGAGGGTCCCTCAAATATACTTGTTAAATGACAAAAATCTGCAAAAAAATTTATTACAGCCACACAATCAAAAATATGTACACATGAGGAAACACACATGCACAGAGAGACCCACACACAAGATCCAATTCAGTCAACCAGTCTAAATATATTGAATTTAAATCTTAGAATGAGATCATCCCATTAAAAGCCTTTCTCTCTCTCTCTCTCTCTCTCTCTCTCTCTCTCTCTGTCTCACACACACACACACACACACACACACACACACACACACACAGGGAGAGAGAAGTAAGTTTCTAGGTCAGCCTGGGAGCTGGTGAATTTGAATCCACCAATCAGAGAGGCTGTGCACTTTTCCCCACCAAAACAGGTGCATCTGTTTACACACGCAGCAGCACAGAGAGACACAGGATTTTTGCAGTCTATTTCTCATAATGACGACTCCCCTCAAACAAATGACCGTAATTTCCTAACCGTAGGGGCTAGAACGGTCATTCTTACACCGTTTTGTTCAGAAGAGATGGGGGAATCTTCAAGTGTTGACAATTTAATATTAAAATATGAATTTTTAGAGATATATGACATGGATGACTTGTTGACTTAGAAGCCACGAATTCCCCAATATGCAAATTTGAATGCCTGAGACCACATATGTGATTGGCTGGCTGGGAAGCCGTGCAGGCCCTGATTTGTGGATTTGAATTCCTCAGCCCTCAGATATGATTGGCTGGCTTAGAAGCCACGAAGGCCCCAATATGCAAATTTGAATGCCTCAGGACACTTATTTGATTGGCTGGGAAACTGTGCAGACCCTGATTTGAAAATTTGAATGTCTCAGTCCTCACAGAGGATTGGCTGCCTGGGGACCTGGCAGAAATATATAGAAATACTATGATTAAGCATAAATACTACATTTAGTAGAAATACTATGTTTTAGCACAAATATTATAAAAAGAAGAAAAACTATAATTTAGCAGAAATACTATATTAAGCACAAATCCTATAAAAAGCAGAAATACTATAATTTAGCAGAAATACTATATTAGGCATAAATCCTATGAAAAGCAGAAATAGTATGATTTAGCAGAAATACTGTATTTAGCACAAGTACCGAAAAGTACCAGAAATACTATGATTTAGCAGAATAGTAATAACTTATTGAAACACAAATGCACAGAGGGACACACAAACACAGGCTCTAATCCAGTCAACCAGTCTAACTATATTCAATTTAAATCCTACAATGACATGCTGCCAAATAAGGGCAGGGTCCTCTCTCTCCCACTAAACACACACACACACACACACACACACACACACACACACACACACACACACACACACACACACAGACAGACACAGAGGGAGAGAGCTGCCGAATTTAAATCCACCAATCAGAGTGGCTGTTTACGTTTTCCCGCCAAAACAGGTGCATCTTTTTACACACGCAGCAGCACAGAGAGGCACAGGATTATTGCAGCCTATTTCTCATAGTGAGGACTCCCCTCAAACAAATGACCATAATTTCCTAACCGTAGGGGCTAGAGCGGTCATTCTTACACTGTTTTGTTCAGAAGAGATGGGGGAATCTTCCAGTGTTAACAATTTATCATTAAAATGTGAATTTTTAGAGATATATGACATGGATGACTTGTTGACTTAGAAGCCACGAATTCCCCAATATGCAAATATGAATGCCTGAGACCACATATATGATTGGCTGGCTGGGAAGCCGTGCAGGCCCTGATTTGTGGATTTGAATTCCTCAGCCCTCAGATATGATTGGCTGGCTTAGAAGCCATGAAGGCCCCAATATGCAAATTTGAATGCCTCAGGACACATATATGATTGGCTGGGAAGCCGTGCAGGCCCTGATTTGAAAATTTGAATTTCTCAGTCCTCACAGAGGATTGGCTGCCTGGGGACCTGGCAGAAATATATAGAAATACTATGATTAAGCATAAATACTACATTTAGTAGAAATACTATGTTTTAGCACAAATACTATAAAAAGCAGAAATACTATAATTTAGCAGAAATACTATATTAAGCACAAATCCTATAAAAAGCAGAAATAGGATGATTAAGCATAAACACTACATTTAGTAGAAATACTATGTTTGAGCAAAAATCCTATAAAAAGCAGAAATACTATATTAGGCACAAATCCCATAAAAAGCAGAAATAGTATGATTAAGCATAAATACTACATTTAGTAGAAATACTATGTTTTAGCACAAATAGTATAAAAAGCAGAAATATTGTAATTTAGCAGAAATACTATATTAGGCACAAATCTTATAAAATAGCAGAAATAGTATTATTTAGCACAATAGTAATAAGTTAAACAGAAAAATTGGAAAAGCAAAATGGACAGCTGAAAAAATGCTGAACATGCTGAGGGTCCCTCAAATATACTTGTTAAATGAAAAAATCAGCAAAAAAATGCACAGGGAGAGAGAAGTAAGTTTCTAGGTCAGCCTGGGAGCTGCTGAATTTGAATCCACCAATCAGAGAGCCTGTGTACTTTTTCCCGCCAAAACATGTGCCTCTTTTTACACATGCAGCACAGAGAGGCACAGGATTATTGCAGCCTATTTCTCATAGTGAGGACTCCCCTCAAACAAATGACCATAATTTCCAAACCGTAGGGGCTAGAGCGGTCATTCTTACACCGTTTTGTTCAGAAGAGATGGGGGAATCTTCCAGTGTTTACAATTTATCATTAAAATATGAATTATTAAAGATATTTGACTTGTAATGCACCATAACTGAGTAGAGCGAAGCAAAAACTGCCTTGACTTGCCCTCAAACAACGCTTTCTAACTCGAAATCTATTTGGAGTATCGATATCATTCTTTCACCGTAAGAGACAGCAGGCTTTGGTGAACAATCATGGAAATTTTCAGGTCTCTGTGGAAATCCAACAAAAAGTTATGACGAGAGAAAAAAGTGGTTCATTTCCACAGTTTGAAATCTGAAGAAATCTGAGCGAAGGACGAATTTCCTACCCTCAAACAAGTCCAACTCATTTCAGAACGGTAATAGGTGAGAAAGAAATTCTTGAATTGTGAGCGTCAGGGGTGTCTGAAGATATTCGGGGACAAGCCTCATGTCTTAACTTTGCTTCGTTAAGGAGATATGACGATTCGAATATGCCTCTCATTACAGAAATCCAGCGGTGATTTTGAACAAGCTCTCCATTGACTTTATATGGAGAGTTTTCTGACCTTGTGTTAGTCTGAGGAGATTTGCGAAAATTCTATAAATCCCACAACAATGATAGTGACATTTCCTGAAAGCCAGCAAAAATACCTACGTTTTGATGTATAATTTGTGGAAGTTGAGTGAAAATTGAGCAAGTAGCAAACAGTTGTTCGGACATGAAGAGAAGACTGCAAAACCTTCAGTGACACACTGGAAGCCAAGAGCATAGCAACCATAACAACGCATGTATTTTGTGAAAAATCACAATTTTGCAACTCAAAACTTTAAGAGGCATAAAAGTAAAACAGTAGAAGATTTGAAAAAGCTGAATCATACCTGAATAGCCCAATAATTTGTGAACATTTTAAAGTTTGAATGGTTGTTCTAGGTGAAAATATGAGGAAGTAGTTAAGTTTCAAAAACAAGCAAATTTTAGCAGAATTGCAGAAGTTTCCCATTCATTTCAATGGGACAAATTAAAGGAAAAAAGTGGAATATTTTAAAAAGTATAATAGTTAAAAATAGCAAAAATCATAGCGTAAATTAGCAGAAATAGCAGAATAGTTTAAAATTTGAACGGTGAAAATCGGCTGAAAATTGTGGAAGTAGTTAAGTGCCAAAAAGTGTACGGAAGCAACTAGAATAATAATAATAATAATAAAGAATAAAGAGAAACAGGAACTCAATAGTGTGGATGCTTAAAGCATCCACACAATAATAATAATAAAGAATAAAGAGAAACAGGAACTCAATAGTGTGGATGCTTAAAGCATCCACACAAATATGTACACATGAGGAAACACACATGCACAGAGAGACCCACACACAAGATCCAATTCAGTCAACCAGTCTAAATATATTGAATTTAAATCTTAGAATGAGATCATCCCATTAAAAGCCTTTCTCTCTCTCTCTCTCTCTCTCTGTCACACACACACACAAACACACACACACACACAGGGAGAGAGAAGTAAGTTTCTAGGTCAGCCTGGGAGCTGCTGAATTTGAATCCACCAATCAGAGAGGCTGTGCACTTTTCCCCACCAAAACAGGTGCATCTGTTTACACACGCAGCAGCACAGAGAGACACAGGATTTTTGCAGTCTATTTCTCATAGTGACGACTCCCCTCAAACAAATGACCGTAATTTCCTAACCGTAGGGGCTAGAACGGTCATTCTTACACCGTTTTGTTCAGAAGAGATGGGGGAATCTTCAAGTGTTGACAATTTAATATTAAAATATGAATTTTTAGAGATATATGACATGGATGACTTGTTGACTTAGAAGCCACGAATTCCCCAATATGCAAATTTGAATGCCTGAGACCACATATGTGATTGGCTGGCTGGGAAGCCGTGCAGGCCCTGATTTGTGGATTTGAATTCCTCAGCCCTCAGATATGATTGGCTGGCTTAGAAGCCACGAAGGCCCCAATATGCAAATTTGAATGCCTCAGGACACTTATTTGATTGGCTGGGAAACTGTGCAGGCCCTGATTTGAAAATTTGAATGTCTCAGTCCTCACAGAGGATTGGCTGCCTGGGGACCTGGCAGAAATATATAGAAATACTATTATTAAGCATAAATACTACATTTAGTAGAAATACTATGTTTTAGCACAAATACTATAAAAAGAAGAAAAACTATAATTTAGCAGAAATACTATATTAAGCACAAATCCTATAAAAAGCAGAAATACTATAATTTAGAACAAATAGTATAAAAAGCAGAAATACTATAATTTGGCAGAAATACTATGTTAGGCACAAATACTATAAAAAGCAGAAATACTATAATTTAGCAGAAATACTATATTAGGCATAAATCCTTTGAAAAGCAGAAATAGTATGATTTAGCAGAAATACTGTATTTAGCACAAGTACCGAAAAGTACCAGAAATACTATGATTTAGCAGAATAGTAATAACTTATTGAAACACAAATGCACAGAGGGACACACAAACACAGGCTCTAATCCAGTCAACCAGTCTAACTATATTCAATTTAAATCCTACAATGACATGCTGCCAAATAAGGGCAGGGTCCTCTCTCTCCCACTAAACACACACACACACACACACACACACACAGGGAGAGAGGACTAAGTTTCTAGGTCAGCCTGGGAGCTGCTGAATTTGAATCCACCAATCAGAGAGGCTGTTTACGTTTTCCCGCCAAAACAGGTGCATCTTTTTACACACGCAGCACAGAGACATAGACCTGCTTCTTTCAGTTTATTTCACATAGTGAGGATTCCCCTCAAACAAATGACCATAATTTCCTAACCATAGGGGCTAGAGCGGTCATTCTTACACCGTTTTGTTCAGAAGAGATGGGGGAATCTTCAAGTGTTGACAATTTATCATTAAAATATGAATTTTTAGAGATATATGACATGGATGACTTGTTGACTTAGAAGCCACGAATTCCCCAATATGCAAATTTGAATACCTGGAGCCCACATACATGATTGGCTGGCTGGGAAGCTGTGCAGGCCCTGATTTGTGGATTTGAATTCCTCAGCCCTCAGATATGATTGGCTGGCTTAGAAGCCACGAAGGCCCCAATATGCAAATTTGAATGCCTCAGGACACATATATGATTGGCTGGGAAACCGTGCAGGCCCTGATTTGAAAATTTGAATGTCTAAGTCCTCACAGAGGATTGGCTGCCTGGGGACCTGGCAGAAATATATAGAAATATATAGAAATACTATGATTAAGCATAAATACTACATTTAGTAGAAATACTATGTTTTAGCACAAATACTATAAAAAGCAGAAATACTATAATTTAGCAGAAATACTATATTAAGCACAAATCCTATAAAAAGCAGAAATAGGATGATTAAGCATAAACACTACATTTAGTAGAAATATTATGTTTGAGCAAAAATCCTATAAAAAGCAGAAATACTATATTAGGCACAAATCCCATAAAAAGCAGAAATAGTATGATTAAGCATAAATACTACATTTAGTAGAAATACTATGTTTTAGCACAAATAGTATAAAAAGCAGAAATACTGTAATTTAGCAGAAATACTATATTAGGCACAAATCTTATAAAATAGCAGAAACAGTATGATTTAGCACAATAGTAATAAGTTAAACAGAAAAATTGGAAAAGCAAAATGGACAGCTGAAAAAATGCTGAACATGCTGAGGGTCCCTCAAATATACTTGTTAAATGAAAAAATCAGCAAAAAAATGCACAGGGAGAGAGAAGTAAGTTTCTAGGTCAGCCTGGGAGCTGCTGAATTTGAATCCACCAATCAGAGAGCCTGTGTACTTTTTCCCGCCAAAACATGTGCCTCTTTTTACACACGCAGCACAGAGAGGCACAGGATTATTGCAGCCTATTTCTCATAGTGAGGACTCCCCTCAAACAAATGACCATAATTCCCAAACCGTAGGGGCTAGAGCGGTCATTCTTACACCGTTTTGTTCAGAAGAGATGGGGGAATCTTCCAGTGTTTACAATTTATCATTAAAATATGAATTATTAAAGATATTTGACTTGTAATGCACCATAACTGAGTAGAGCGAAGCAAAAACTGCCTTGACTTGCCCTCAAACAACGCTTTGTAACTCGAAATCTATTTGGAGTATCGATATCATTCTTTCACCGTAAGAGACAGCAGGCTTTGGTGAACAGTCATGGAAATTTTCAGGTCTCTGTGGAAATCCAAAAAAAAATTATGACGAGAGAAAAAAGTGGTTCATTTCCAGAGTTTTAAATCTGAAGAAATCTGAGCGAAGGACGAATTTCCTACCCTCAAACAAGTCCAACTCATTTCAGAACGGTAATAGGTGAGAAAGAAATTCTTGAATTGTGAGCGTCAGGGGTGTCTGAAAATATTCGGGGACAAGCCTCATGTCTTAAAGTCGCTTCGTTAAGGAGATATGACGATTCGAATATGCCTCTCATTACAGAAATCCAGCGATGATTTTGAACAAGCTCTCCATTGACTTTATATGGAGAGTTTTGAGACCTTGTGTTGGTCTGAGGAGATTTGCAAAAATTCTATAAATCCCACAACAATGATAGTGACATTTTCTGAAAGCCAGCAAAAATACCTACGTTTTGATGTATAATTTGTGGAAGTTGAGTGAAAATTGAGCAAGTAGCAAGAAGTTGTTCGGACATGAAGTGAAAATTGCAAAACCTTCAGTGGCACACTGGAAGCCAAGAGCATAGCAACCATAACAACGCATGTATTTTGTGAAAAATCACAATTTTGCAACTCAAAACTTTAAGAGGCATAAAAGTAAAACAGTAAAACATTTGAAAAAGCTGAATCATACCTGAATAGCCCAATAATTTGTGAACATTTTAAAGTTTGAATGGTTGTTCTAGGTGAAAATATGAGGAAGTAGTTAAGTTTCAAAAACAAGCAAATTTTAGCAGAATTGCAGAAGTTTCCCATTCATTTCAATGGGACAAATTAAAGGAAAAAAGCTTAATATTTTAAAAAGTATAATAGTTAAAAATAGCAAAAATCGTAGCGTAAATTAGCAGAAATAGCAGAATAGTTTAAAATTTGAACGGTGAAAATCGGCTGAAAATTGTGGAAGTAGTTAAGTGCCAAAAAGTGTACGGAAGCAACTAGAATAATAACTAGAAAAATTTGCATTTCCTGCGAAAATGCAGTGTGGATGCTTTAAGCTGAAGCTGTCTGCAAAAACTAGCTGAAAAAGCTGAAAAGTTGCAGAAATTGTAAAAACTTTGCAGAAGCAAAAGAAGTTTGCTAAAATGTAATAACTTAGCAGAACTGCAATATCTTAGAGGAAACATAATACTTGGCAGAAATACAATAGCATAGCAGAACTTAGCAGAAATATTGTGATTTACCAGAGACACTGTGATGAACTATGAATATTGTAATTTTAAATTAATACTATGTTTTAGCACAAATACTATCATTTGACAGAAATACTATCATTTGGCAGAAATACTATGTTTCAGCACAAATACTCTGGTTTAGCACAAATATTATAACATAGCATAAATACAATTATATAGCAGAAATGCTATATTTAGAAAGAAAAATATAATATAGTAGAAATAGTATGATTTAGCAGAAATACTGTATTTAGCACAAGTACCAAAAAGTAGCAGAAATACTATGATTTAGCAGAAATACTATGATTGAGCAGAAGTACTAAGATGTAGTAAAAGTACTTTGATTTAACAGAAATACAATTATAGAGGAGTAATACTTTAAAATGGGAGAAATATTGATACACACACACATACACAGAGCCTAAAGGGAAGAGTATTTGTGCCATGGAGTGTTAAGAATGTGAGGTCCATATTAGAAAAGCTGGTAAAATCATAACAGTTTGCAGAATTGTAATAAATGATGAATATGAATTACTGGTCTGTGACAGTGTATTAATTTGTAGGGAAAAAAACATGTTGACCAAGGTGGAATCGAACCCACGATCTTTAGCTTGCAGACCCGTGTCATTACCAACTGCGCCACTGGGAAAGAGAGGAGCCGTCTTGAAAAACAGGGTGATGAGGAGTCAGAATTAGATCGCGGTGAGAGGCGAAAAACGCCGTTTTTTGGAGTTACAAAACGTTGTGTAACTCAAAAACTAGGTGGACTAGAGGCATATTTCTTGTGCTGGGTGAATCAGCGGACTTTGGTGTACTTTGACTGCGATTTTCATTGCTCTTTGTACAACCGTCGCTGAGATATGACGAGAGAGGAAACGGAAGACCTCAGACATGATTGGCTGGCTGGGAAGCCGTGCAGGCCCTGATATGTGATATGTGTCTGAGTTCGCACAGAGGATTGGCTGCCTGGCAGAAATATATAGAAATAGTATGATTAAGCATAAATACTACATTTAGCAGAAATACTATATTAAGCACAAATCCTATAAAAAGCAGAAATAGTATATTAAGCACAAATCCTATAAAAAGCAGAAATACTATATTAAGCACAAATCCTATTAAAAGCAGAAATAGTATATTAAGCACAAATCTTATAAAATAGCAGAAATAGTTTTATTTAGCACAATAGTAATAAGTTAAACAGAAAAATTGGAAAAGCAAAATGGACAGCTGAAAAAATGCTGAACATGCTGAGAGTCCCTCAAATATACTTGTTAAATGAAAAAAATCAGCAAAAAAAATATATAACAGCCACACAATCAGAAATATGTACACAGAAGGAAACACACATGCACAGAGAGACACACACACACAAGATCCAATTCAGTCAACCAGTCTAAATATATTGAATTTGAATCTTAGAATGAGATCATCCCATTAAAAGCCTTTCTCTCTCTCTCTCACACACGCACACACACACACACACACACACACACACACACACACACACACACACACACACACACACACAGGGAGAGAGAAGTAAGTTTCTAGGTCAGCCTGGGAGCTGCTGAATTTGAATCCACCAATCAGAGAGGCTGTTTACGTTTTCCCGCCAAAACAGGTGCATCTTTTTACACACGCAGCACAGAGACATAGACCTGCTTCTTTCCGTTTATTTCACATAGTGAGGATTCCCCTCAAACAAATGACCATAATTTCCTAACCATAGGGGCTAGAGCGGTCATTCTTACACCGTTTTGTTCAGAAGAGATGGGGGAATCTTCAAGTGTTGACAATTTATCATTAAAATATGAATTTTTAGAGATATATGACATGGATGACTTGTTGACTTAGAAGCCACGAATTCCCCAATATGCAAATTTGAATACCTGGAGCCCACATACATGATTGGCTGGCTGGGAAGCTGTGCAGGCCCTGATTTGTGGATTTGAATTCCTCAGCCCTCAGATATGATTGGCTGGCTTAGAAGCCATGAAGGCCCCAATATGCAAATTTGAATGCCTCAGGACACATATATGATTGGCTGGGAAGCCGTGCAGGCCCTGATTTGAAAATTTGAATGTCTCAGTCCTCACAGAGGATTGGCTGCCTGGGGACCTGGCAGAAATATATAGAAATACTATGATTAAGCATAAATACTACATTTAGTAGAAATACTATGTTTTAGCACAAATACTATAAAAAGCAGAAATACTATAATTTAGCAGAAATACTATATTAAGCACAAATCTTATAAAAAGCAGAAATAGGATGATTAAGCATAAACACTACATTTAGCAGAAATACTATGTTTGAGCAAAAATCCTATAAAAAGCAGAAATACTATATTAGGCACAAATCCCATAAAAAGCAGAAATAGTATGATTAAGCATAAATACTACATTTAGTAGAAATACTATGTTTTAGCACAAATAGTATAAAAAGCAGAAATATTGTAATTTAGCAGAAATACTATATAAGGCACAAATCTTATAAAATAGCAGAAATAGTATTATTTAGCACAATAGTAATAAGTTAAACAGAAAAATTGGAAAAGCAAAATGGACAGCTGAAAAAATGCTGAACATGCTGAGGGTCCCTCAAATATACTTGTTAAATGAAAAAATCAGCAAAAAAATGCACAGGGAGAGAGAAGTAAGTTTCTAGGTCAGCCTGGGAGCTGCTGAATTTGAATCCACCAATCAGAGAGCCTGTGTACTTTTTCCCGCCAAAACATGTGCCTCTTTTTACACACGCAGCACAGAGAGGCACAGGATTATTGCAGCCTATTTCTCATAGTGAGGACTCCCCTCAAACAAATGACCATAATTTCCAAACCGTAGGGGCTAGAGCGGTCATTCTTACACCGTTTTGTTCAGAAGAGATGGGGGAATCTTCCAGTGTTAACAATTTATCATTAAAATATGAATTATTAAAGATATTTGACTTGTAATGCACCATAACTGAGTAGAGCGAAGCAAAAACTGCCTTGACTTGCCCTCAAACAACGCTTTCTAACTCGAAATCTATTTGGAGTATCGATATCATTCTTTCACCATAAGAGACAGCAGGCTTTGGTGAACAATCATGGAAATTTTCAGGTCTCTGTGGAAATCCAACAAAAAGTTATGACGAGAGAAAAAAGTGGTTCATTTCCACAGTTTGAAATCTGAAGAAATCTGAGCGAAGGACGAATTTCCTACCCTCAAACAAGTCCAACTCATTTCAGAACGGTAATAGGTGAGAAAGAAATTCTTGAATTGTGAGCGTCAGGGGTGTCTGAAGATATTCGGGGACAAGCCTCATGTCTTAACTTTGCTTCGTTAAGGAGATATGACGATTCGAATATGCCTCTCATTACAGAAATCCAGCGGTGATTTTGAACAAGCTCTCCATTGACTTTATATGGAGAGTTTTCTGACCTTGTGTTGGTCTGAGGAGATTTGCAAAAATTCTATAAATCCCACAACAATGATGGTGACATTTTCTGAAAGCCAGCAAAAATACCTACGTTTTGATGTATAATTTGTGGAAGTTGAGTGAAAATTGAGCAAGTAGCAGGAAGTTGTTCGGACATGAAGTGAAAATTGCAAAACCTTCAGTGGCACACTGGAAGCCAAGAGCATAGCAACCATAACAACACATGTATTTTGTGAAAAATCACAATTTTGCAACTCAAAACTTTAAGAGGCATAAAAGTAAAACAGTAAAAGATTTGAAAAAGCTGAATCATACCTGAATAGCCCAATAATTTGTGAACATTTTAAAGTTTGAATGGTTGTTCTAGGTGAAAATATGAGGAAGTAGTTAAGTTTCAAAAACAAGCAAATTTTAGCAGAATTGCTGAAGTTTCCCATTCATTTCAATGGGACAAATTAAAGGAAAAAAGCTTAATATTTTAAAAAGTATAATAGTTAAAAATAGCAAAAGTCATAGCGCACATTAGCAGAAATAGCAGAATAGTTTAAAATTTGAACGGTGAAAATCGGCTGAAAATTGTGGAAGTAGTTAAGTGCCAAAAAGTGTACGGAAGCAACTAGAATAATAATAATAACTAGAAAAATTTGCATTTCCTGCGAAAATGCAGTGTGGATGCTTAAAGCTGAAGCTGTATGCAAAAAGTAGCTGAAAAAGCTGAAAAGTTGCAGAAATTGTAAAAACTTTGCAGAAGCAAAAGAAGTTTGCTAAAATGGAATAACTTAGCAGAACTGCAATATCTTAGAGGAAACATAATACTTGGCAGAAATACAATAGCATAGCAGAATTTAGCAGAAATATTGTAACTTACCAGAAACATGATAACTTCTCAAAAATACAAGAATTTAGGAGAAATAGTATAAGATAACAGAAAGAATATATTTAGCCAAAAATACTTAAACATTACAGAAACACTATGATTTAGAAAAATAGTACAACAGAGCAGAAATATTGTGATTTACCAGAGACACTGTGATGAACTATGAATATTGTAATTTTAAATTAAGACTATGTTTTAGCACAAATATTATAATTTGGCAGAAATATTATAATTTAGCAGAAATACTATAAAAAGCAGAAATACTATAATTTAGCAGAAATACTATATTAAGCACAAACCCTATAAAAAGCAGAAATACTGTACTATGATTTGGTAGAAAAAACTATAATTAATCAGAAATACTATATTTGGCAGAAATACGGTATTTGGCACAAATCTTATAAAATAGCAGAAATAGTATGATTTAGCACAATAGTAATAACTTAAACAGAAAAATTGGAAAAGCAAAAATGGACAGCTGAAAAAATGATGAACATGCTGAAGGTCCCTCAACTATACTTGTTAAATGAAAAAAATCAGCAAAAAAATCTATAACAGCCACACAATCACAAATATGTACACATAAGAAAACACACATGCACAGAGAGACACACACACAAGATCCAATTCAGTCAACCAGTCTAAATATATTGAATTTGAATCTTAGAATGAGATCATCCCATTAAAAGCCTCTCTCTCTCTCTCTCTCTCTCTCTGTCACACACACACACACACACACACACACACACACACACACACACACACACACACACAGGGAGAGAAAAGTGAGTTTCTAGGTCAGCCTGGGAGCTGCTGAATTTGAATCCACCAATCAGACAGAGAGCCTGTGCACTCTTTCCCTCCAAAACAGGTGCATCCTTTTTACACACGCAGCACAGAGAGACACAGGATCATTGCAGTCTATTTCTCATAATGACGACTCCCCTCAAACAAATGACCATAATTTCCTAACCGTAGGAGCTAGAACGGTCATTCTTACACCGTTTTGTTCAGAAGAGATGGGGGAATCTTCAAGTGTTGACAATTTATCATTAAAATATGAATTTTTAGAGATATATGACACGGATGACTTGTTGACTTAGAAGCCACGAATTCCCCAATATGCAAATTTGAATACCTGGAGCCCACATACATGATTGGCTGGCTGGGAAGCTGTGCAGGCCCTGATTTGTGGATTTGAATTCCTCAGCCCTCAGATATGATTGGCTGGCTTAGAAGCCATGAAGGCCCCAATATGCAAATTTGAATGCCTCAGGACACATATATGATTGGCTGGGAAACCGTGCAGGCCCTGATTTGAAAATTTGAATGTCTAAGTCCTCACAGAGGATTGGCTGCCTGGGGACCTGGCAGAAATATATAGAAATACTATGATTAAGCATAAATACTACATTTAGTAGAAATACTATGTTTTAGCACAAATACTATAAAAAGCAGAAATACTATAATTTAGCAGAAATACTATATTAAGCACAAATCCTATAAAAAGCAGAAATACTATATTAAGCACAAATTCTATAAAAAGCAGAAATACTATATTAAGCACAAATTCTATAAAAAGCAGAAATACTATATTAAGCACAAATCCTATTAAAAGCAGAAATACTATATTAAGCACAAATCTTATGAAATAGCAGAAACAGTATGATTTAGCATAAATACTACATTTAGTAGAAATACTATGTTTTAGCACAAATAGTATAAAAAGCAGAAATATTATAATTTAGCACAAATAGTATAAAAAGCAGAAATATTATAATTTAGCACAAATAGTATAAAAAGCAGAAATATTATAATTTAGCACAAATAGTATAAAAAGCAGAAATACTACATTTAGTAGAAATGCTATGTTTTAGCACAAATACTATAAAAAGCAGAAATACTATAATTTAGTAGAAATACTATATTAAGCACAAATCCTATAAAAAGCAGAAATACTATATTAGGCACAAATCCTATAAAAAGCAGAAATACTATATTAGGCACAAATCCTATAAAAAGCAGAAATACTATGTTAGGCACAAATCCTATAAAAAGCAGAAATACTATATTTAGCAGAAATACTATATAGGCACAAATCCTATGAAAAGCAGAAATATTACTATTCTGCTAAATCATACTAACTTACAAAATTACAAATATGGAGGCATATTGGAACACAAATGCACAGAGGGACACACAAACACAGGCTCTAATCCAGTCAACCAGTCTAACTATATTCAATTTAAATCCTACAATGACATGCTGCCAAATAAGGGCAGGGTCCTCTCTCTCCCACTAAACACACACACACACACACACACACACACACACACACACACACACACAGAGGGAGAGAGCTGCCGAATTTAAATCCACCAATCAGAGTGGCTGTTTACGTTTTCCCGCCAAAACAGGTGCACCTTTTTACACACGCAGGCACAGAGAGGCACAGGATTATTGCAGCCTACTTCTCATAGTGACGACTCCCCTCAAACAAATGACCATAATTTCCTAACCGTAGGGGCTAGAGCGGTCATTCTTACACCGTTTTGTTCAGAAGAGATGGGGGAATCTTCCAGTGTTTACAATTTATCATTACAATATGAATTATTAAAGATATTTGACTTCAAATGCACCATAACTGAGTAGAGCGAAGCAAAAACTGTCTTGACTTCCCCTCAAACAACGCTTTGTAACTCGAAATCTATTTGGAGTATCGATATCATTCTTTCACCGTAAGAGACAGCAGGCTTTGTTGAACAGTCATGGAAATTTTCAAGTCTCTGTGGAAATCCAACAAAAAGTTATGACGAGAGAAAAAAGTGCTTCATTTCCACAGTTTGAAATCTGAAGAAATCTGAGCGAAGGACGAATTTCCTACCCTCAAACAAGTCCAACTCATTTCAGAACGGTAATAGGTGAGAAAGAAATTCTTGAATTGTGAGCGTCAGGGGTGTCTGAAGATATTCGGGGACAAGCCTCATGTCTTAACTTTGCTTCGTTAAGGAGATATGACGATTCGAATATGCCTCTCATTACAGAAATCCAGCGGTGATTTTGAACAAGCTCTCCATTCACTTTATATGGAGAGTTTTCTGACATTGTGTTGGTCTGAGGAGATTTGCGAAAATTCTATAAATCCCACAACAATGATAGTGACATTTCCTGAAAGCCAGCAAAAATACCTACGTTTTGATGTATAATTTGTGGAAGTTGAGTGAAAATTGAGCAAGTATCAAACAGTTGTTCGGACATGAAGAGAAGACTGCAAAACCTTCAGTGACACACTGGAAGCCAAGAGCACAGCAACCATAACAACGCATGTATTTTGTGAAAAATCACAATTTTGCAACTGAAAACTTTAAGAGGCATAAAAGTAAAACAGTAGAAGATTTGAAAAAGCTGAATCATACCTGAATAGCCCAATAATTTGTGAACATTTTAAAATTTGAATGGTTGTTCTAGGTGAAAATATGAGGAAGTAGTTAAGTTTCAAAAACAAGCAAATTTTAGCAGAATTGCTGAAGTTTCCCATTCATTTCAATGGGACAAATTAAAGGAAAAAAGCTTAATATTTTAAAAAGTATAATAGCAAAAAATACCAAAAGTCATAGCGCACATTAGCAGAAATAGCAGAATAGTTTAAAATTTGAACGGTGAAAATCGGCTGAAAATTGTGGAAGTAGTTAAGTGCCAAAAAGTGTACGGAAGCAACTAGAATAATAATAATAAAGAATAAAGAGAAACAGGAACTCAATAGTGTGGATGCTTAAAGCATCCACACAATAACTAGAAAAATTTGCATTTCCTGCGAAAATGCAGTGTGGATGCTTTAAAGCTGAAGCTGTATGCAAAAAGTAGCTGAAAAAGCTGAAAAGTTGCAGAAATTGTAAAAACTTTGCAGAAGCAAAAGAAGTTTGCTAAAATGGAATAACTTAGCAGAACTGCAATATCTTAGAGGAAACATAATACTTGGCAGAGATACAATAGCATAGCAGAATTTAGCAGAAATATTGTAACTTACCAGAAACATGATAACTTCTCAAAAATACAAGAATTTAGGAGAAATAGTATAAGATAACAGAAAGAATATATTTAGCCAAAAATACTTAAACATTACAGAAACACTATGATTTAGAAAAATAGTACAACAGAGCAGAAATATTGTGATTTACCAGAGACACTGTGATGAACTATGAATATTGTAATTTTAAATTAAGACTATGTTTTAGCACAAATATTATAATTTGGCAGAAATACTATAATTTAGCAGAAATACTATATTAAGCACAAATCCTATAAAAAGCAGAAATGGTATGATTAAGCATAAATACTACATTTAGTAGAAATACTTTGTTTTAGCACAAATCCCATAAAAAGCAGAAATACTGTACTGTGATTTAGTAGAAAAACTATAATTAATCAGAAATACTAAATTTAGCAGAAATACTATATTAAGCACAAATACTATGAAAAGCAGAAATAATATGATTAAGCATAAATACTACATTTAGCAGAAATACTATATTAAGCACAAATCTTATAAAAAGCAGAAATACTATATTAAGCACAAATCCTATAAAAGCAGAAATAGTATATTAAGCACAAATCTTATAAAATAGCAGAAATAGTATGATTTAGCACAATAGTAATAAGTTAAACAGAAAAATTGGAAAAGCAAAATGGACAGCTGAAAAAATGCTGAACATGCTGAGGGTCCCTCAAATATACTTGTTAAATGACAAAAATCTGCAAAAAAATTTATGACAGCCACACAATTACAAATATGTACACATGAGGAAACACACATGCACAGAGAGACACACACACAAGATCCAATTCAGTCAACCAGTCTAACTATATTCAATTTAAATCCTACAATGACATGCTGCCAAATAAGGGCAGGGTCCTCTCTCTCCCACTAAACACACACACACACACACACACACACACACACAGAGGGAGAGAGCTGCCGAATTTAAATCCACCAATCAGAGAGCCTGTGTACTTTTTCCCGCCAAAACAGGTGCATCTTTTTACACACGCAGCAGAGAGAGGCACAGGATTATTGCAGCCTATTTCTCATAGTGAGGACTCCCCTCAAACAAATGACCATAATTTCCTAACCGTAGGGGCTAGAGCGGTCATTCTTACACTGTTTTGTTCAGAAGAGATGGGGGAATCTTCCAGTGTTAACAATTTATCATTAAAATGTGAATTTTTAGAGATATACGACATGGATGACTTGTTGACTTAGAAGCCACGAATTCCCCAATATGCAAATTTGAATGCCTGAGGCCACATATATGATTGGCTGCCTGGGAAGCCGTGCAGGCCCTGATTTGTGGATTTGAATTCCTCAGCCCTCAGATATGATTGGCTGGCTTAGAAGCCATGAAGGCCCCAATATGCAAATTTGAATGCCTCAGGACACATATATGATTGGCTGGGAAACCGTGCAGGCCCTGATTTGAAAATTTGAATGTCTAAGTCCTCACAGAGGATTGGCTGCCTGGGGACCTGGCAGAAATATATAGAAATACTATGATTAAGCATAAATACTACATTTAGTAGAAATACTATGTTTTAGCACAAATACTATAAAAAGCAGAAATACTATAATTTAGCAGAAATACTATATTAAGCACAAATCCTATAAAAAGCAAAAATAGTATGATTAAGCATAAACACTACATTTAGTAGAAATACTATGTTTGAGCAAAAATCCTATAAAAAGCAGAAATACTATATTAGGCACAAATCCCATAAAAAGCAGAAATAGTATGATTAAGCATAAATACTACATTTAGTAGAAATACTATGTTTTAGCACAAATAGTATAAAAAGCAGAAATACTGTAATTTAGCAGAAATACTATATTAGGCACAAATCTTATAAAAAAGCAGAAATAGTATATTAAGCACAAATCCTATAAAAGGCAGAACTAGTATATTAAGCAGAAATCTTATGAAATAGCAGAAATAGTATGATTTAGCACAATAGTAATAACTTAAACAGAAAAATTGGAAAAGCAAAATGGACAGCTGAAAAAATGCTGAACGTGCTGAAGGTCCCTCAACTATACTTGTTAAATGAAAAAAATCAGCAAAAAAATCTATAACAGCCACACAATCACAAATATCTACACATAAGGAAACACACATGCACAGAGAGACACACACACAAGATCAAATTCAGTCACCCAGTCTAAATATATTGAATTTGAATCTTACAATGAGATCATCCCATTAAAAGGCTCTCTCTCTCTCTCTCTCTCTCTCCCTGTCACACACAGACACACACACACACACACACACACACACACACACACACACACACACACACACAGGGAGAGAGAAGTAAGTTTCTAGGTCAGCCTGGGAGCTGCTGAATTTGAATCCACCAATCAGAGAGGCTGTGCACTTTTCCCCACCAAAACGGGTGCTTCTGTTTACACACGCAGCACAGAGAGACACAGGATTATTGCAGTCTATTTCTCATAGTGACGACTCCCCTCAAACAAATGACCATAATTTCCTAACCGTAGGGGCTAGAATGGTCATTCTTACACCGTTTTGTTCAGAAGAGATGGGGAAATCTTCAAGTGTTGACAATTTATCATTAAAATATGAATTTTTAGAGATATATGACATGGATGACTTGTTGACTTAGAAGCCACGAATTCCCCAATATGCAAATTTGAATGCCTGAGGCCACATATATGATTGGCTGGCTGGGAAGCTGTGCAGGCCCTGATTTGTGGATTTGAATTCCTCAGCCCTCAGATATGATTGGCTGGCTTAGAAGCCATGAAGGCCCCAATATGCAAATTTGAATGCCTCAGGACACATATATGATTGGCTGGGAAACCGTGCAGGCCCTGATTTGAAAATTTGAATGTCTCAGTCCTCACAGAGGATTGGCTGCCTGGGGACCTGGCAGAAATATATAGAAATAGTATGATTAAGCATAAATACTACATTTAGTAGAAATACTATGTTTTAGCACAAATACTATAAAAACCAGAAATACTATAATTTAGCAGAAATACCATATTAAGCACAAATCATATAAAAAGCAGAAATACTATATTAAGCACAAATTCTATAAAAAGCAGAAATACTATATTAAGCACAAATCTTATAAAATAGCAGAAACAGTATGATTTAGCACAATAGTAATAAGTTAAACAGAAAAATTGGAAAAGCAAAATGGACAGCTGAAAAAATGCTGAACATGCTGAGGGTCCCTCAAATATACTTGTTAAATGAAAAAATCAGCATAAAAATGCACAGGGAGAGAGAAGTAAGTTTCTAGGTCAGCCTGGGAGCTGCTGAATTTGAATCCACCAATCAGAGAGCCTGTGTACTTTTTCCCGCCAAAACATGTGCCTCTTTTTACACACGCAGCACAGAGAGGCACAGGATTATTGCAGCCTATTTCTCATAGTGAGGACTCCCCTCAAACAAATGACCATAATTTCCAAACCGTAGGGGCTAGAGCGGTCATTCTTACACCGTTTTGTTCAGAAGAGATGGGGGAATCTTCCAGTGTTTACAATTTATCATTAAAATATGAATTATTAAAGATATTTGACTTCTAATGCACCATAACTGAGTAGAGCGAAGCAAAAACTGCCTTGACTTGCCCTCAAACAACGCTTTGTGACTTGAAATCTATTTGGAGTATCGATATCATTCTTTCACCGTAAGAGACAGCAGGCTTTGGTGAACAATCATGGAAATTTTCAGGTCTCTGTGGAAATCCAACAAAAAGTTATGACGAGAGAAAAAAGTGGTTCATTTCCACAGTTTGAAATCTGAAGAAATCTGAGCGAAGGACGAATTTCCTACCCTCAAACAAGTCCAACTCATTTCAGAACGGTAATAGGTGAGAAAGAAATTCTTGAATTGTGAGCGTCAGGGGTGTCTGAAGATATTCGGGGACAAGCCTCATGTCTTAACTTTGCTTCGTTAAGGAGATATGACGATTCGAATATGCCTCTCATTACAGAAATCCAGCGGTGATTTTGAACAAGCTCTCCATTGACTTTATATGGAGAGTTTTCTGACATTGTGTTGGTCTGAGGAGATTTGCCAAAATTCTATAAATCCCACAACAATGATAGTGACATTTCCTGAAAGCCAGCAAAAATACCTACGTTTTGATGTATAATTTGTGGAAGTTGAGTGAAAATTGAGCAAGTAGCAAACAGTTGTTCGGACATGAAGAGAAGACTGCAAAACCTTCAGTGACACACTGGAAGCCAAGAGCATAGCAACCATAACAACGCATGTATTTTGTGAAAAATCACAATTTTGCAACTCAAAACTTTAAGAGGCATAAAAGTAAAACAGTAGAAGATTTGAAAAAGCTGAATCATACCTGAATAGCCCAATAATTTGTGAACATTTTAAAATTTGAATGGTTGTTCTAGGTGAAAATATGAGGAAGTAGTTAAGTTTCAAAAACAAGCAAATTTTAGCAGAATTGCAGAAGTTTCCCATTCATTTCAATGGGACAAATTAAAGGAAAAAAGCTTAATATTTTAAAAAGTATAATAGTTAAAAATACCAAAAGTCATAGCGCACATTAGCAGAAGAAGCAGAATAGTTTAAAATTTGAACGGTGAAAATCGGCTGAAAATTGTGGAAGTAGTTAAGTGCCAAAAAGTGTACGGAAGCAACTAGAATAATAATAATAAAGAATAAAGAGAAACAGGAACTCAATAGTGTGGATGCTTAAAGCATCCACACAATAATAAAGAATAAAGAGAAACAGGAACTCAATAGTGTGGATGCTTAAAGCATCCACACAATAATAATAATAAAGAATAAAGAGAAACAGGAACTCAATAGTGTGGATGCTTAAAGCATCCACACAATAATAAAGAATAAAGAGAAACAGGAACTCAATAGTGTGGATGCTTAAAGCATCCACACAATAATAAAGAATAAAGAGAAACAGGAACTCAATAGTGTGGATGCTTAAAGCATCCACACAATTACAAAAAAGGAAACTAAGTAAAAAACTAAAAATAATTTTCCTTAAGGGTCATGCTTAGTAATGTAGTGTAAATAACAACAGCATTTCTCACTGTTTTATGATTTTCCTTGTAGTTACTTTCGTCATGCAGCTGGTGATCCGTCGGTACCGTCCTGCAGACAAGGACACAGTGCTCACCCTCTTCAGTACTGGCACCTTGGAGCATATCCGTCCATGTTTCTATAACGCCATGACCAGTCCCCTTTACCTCACCATCACCCCGACTCTGTGTGTTGTTGGTTATCTCCTTGGCTCTGTGTTTGGGGCTGTGCTGTTCCCAGCAGCTTGGGTAGGTCTCATCTACTGCTGCTGTCATGAAGTATATGCATACTACGTCAGGTATAAACTTCGCACCGACATGCAGGACATCCCTGGGAACTTCCTCAGCAGACCTGATGACTGTTTCTGGGTGGCTGAGGCTGAGGTTGGAGCGAGAGCCCAGGTTGTTGGTATGGTGGCTGTGGTAGCTAAACACAGTGGGACAGAAAAGTATGGGGAAATGTTCAGAATGATCATTTTCCCACAGTATAGACGGATGGGCCTCGGCTTTAGGTTGACTCAGACCGCGGTTGACTTCTGTAAAGAACGGGGCTTCTCCAAGGTGGTGTTGGAGACTAGCTCCACCCAAATGGCAGCTGTGGCCCTGTACAGCAAAGTGGGGTTTAACCGTGTCCAGTCTCATATCAAAGCACAGGCAGCTCATTGGATCATTTCACTGGCCAGGGTCACGATTATAAGGATGGAAAAATACTTGTAAATGTAAAATAACACTCATCAGCAATGTGTTGTTTTCATGCTTGGCTCCTCTTTAACAGTGGTTTAATATTTGGCAATGGTTAAACTTGACTGTAACCAAAACCCTCTGGTTTAGGTGTGAAAAAATGCCAAATTTGATGTACACTGTAGGACTCTATGAACAGATATGAATGTAAGGAGCAAGATGTTGTTACTAAAAACTTTCTGGTTTCCTCCCACTACACCATGATTCACTAACAGTTAATCCTTACAATGTGTACTTTTCAGTGATGATTTCACATAATCAGTTGTACTGACCACTTTTAACTGTTTTAATTAATAAATTATTTTTATTAAAAAAAAAAAAAGAAAGTGAAAAAAAATACGTTTCAAAATCTCCGTATACGCCCACAGGCGTTAGTAGTTGTAACAAATAGTGTTTGAAAATTCATCATTCTTATTATGCGAGAGATAACGTCTAATGTATAATGTCTAAATGTTTTTCTATTAATTACCAATATTTGGAGAAACATTTTAAAATACAGTACACACAACATATTGTAAGCACATGATACAAAGTATGTAAAAATCTTAATAACAAGGATTTTAATTTGCTTATGAAATGAAGATTTGATTTTTAAATTCAGTATGTTGTACCCAAATCTATACTGTGGATATGGATGTGAACAGCAGAGGGCGCTACTGACCTGACTAACACTGAAGCTCCTTTGATGAAAATAATTTATTTCTGATATTATACAGCATTCACTTCCTTTTCTACAAGGAAGTATTAGATGTTTAAAATATAACTGCACCATAAACAGTGCTGGAAAGTAAATACAGTACATTTGCTAATATGCCGTTTAAACTCAAGTTTTACATCTAGAATATGTTGTGATTGGCTATGATGCAGCATGTGAAACAATAACAAATGAGCTAGTGCACGGCAGTTCATGGGTAATCAAAATCGTTTGAAACTCACTGACTGCTGTAGATGCTGTGCATTAAAACTTCCAACATTTTAAAATATGATTTGATTTGTCATTTGTCACAATAGAAAGGAAAATAATAGTATCTCCTGTGAAAGTCCATTAATAATAACTTTGATTTGTATAGCGCCTTTCAAAAAACCCCAAGGATGCTTAGCTAAAAAGCTAGAGGTTGAAGGTTTTGTTGAAGAGATGAGGTTTGAGAAGTCCCATGGATGAGGACCGTAGCATCCGAGACTGTGTGTATGGTTCCAGGAGGTCAGAGACATATTGAGGTGCCAGGGCATTGAGGGATTTGTAAGTGAGAAGAAGAATCTCGTAAGTAATGTGTGACTTGACCGGAAGCCAGTGGAGATTAATGAGGGTGTGGGTAATATGTTCCCAGAGCTTAGTGCCTGTTAGAAGCCTTCCAGACTGTTAAAAGCCTTCTGGACATACTGGAGGCTATCCAGGGCTTTAGTGGAAATCCCAAACAGGACTGCATTTCAGTAGTCCAGCTTGGTGGTGACAAATGCATGGATGAGTCTCTGCTATAGAGTCAGTGAGTGATGCCCGAATTCAAGAGATGTTCATTAGGTGGAAAAAAGCTGCTTAGGTGACAGATTTGACATAAGCACGGAATGAAAGAGTGGAGTCTAAATTGACACCCAGATTGCAAACCTCAGAGGGAGGTTAAATAAGGAAGCCGTCTATGTCAATGCGTACAGTGGCTTGCAAAAGTATTCGGCCCCCTTGAACTTTCTCACATTTTGTCACATTACAGCCACAAACATGAATCAATTTTATTGGAATTCCACATGAAAGACCAACACAAAGTGGTGTACACGTGAGAAGTGGAACGAAAATCATACATGATTCCAAACATTTTTTACAAATAAATAACTGCAAAGTGGGGTGTGCGTAATTATTCAGCCCCCTTTGGTCTGAGTGCAGTCAGTTGCCCATAGACATTGCCTGATGAGTGCTAATGACTAGAGTGCACCTGTGTGTAATCTAATGTCAGTACAAATACAGCTGCTCTGTGACGGCCTCAGAGGTTGTCTAAGAGAATATTGGGAGCAACAACACCATGAAGTCCAAAGAACACACCAGACAGGTCAGGGATAAAGTTATTGAGAAATTTAATATAGCAGGCTTAGGCTACAAAAAGATTTCCCAAGCCTTGAACATCCCACGGAGCACTGTTCAAGCGATCATTCAGAAACGGAAGCGTGCACTGCACAAAGTTGGCCTTTATGGAAGAGTGGCAAGAAGAAAGCCATTGTTAACAGAAAACCATAAGAAGTCCCGTTTGCAGTTTGCCACAAGCCATGTGGGGGACACAGCAAACATGTGGTGCTCTGGTCAGATGAGACCATAATGGAACTTTTTGGCCAAAATGCAAAGCGCTATGTGTGGCGGAAAACTAACACTGCACATCACTCTGAACACACCATCCCCACTGTCAAATATGGTGGTGGCAGCATCATGTTCTGGGGGTGCTTCTCTTCAGCAGGGACAGGGAAGCTGGTCAGAGTTGATGGGAAGATGGATGGAGCCAAATACAGGGCAATCTAGGAAGAAAACCTCTTGGAGTCTGCAAAAGACTTGAGACTGGGGCGGAGGTTCATCTTCCAGCAGGACAAGGACCTGAAAACTGCTGTTCACAAATGCTGTCCATCTAATCTGACTGAGCTGGAGCTGTATATATATATATACATATAAATGGTAAATGGCCTGTATTTGTATAGCGCTTTACTAGTCCCTAAGGACCCTAAAGCGCTTTACATATCCAGTCATCCACCCATTCACACACACATTCACACACTGGTGATGGCAAGCTACATTGTAGCCACAGCCACCCTGGGGCGCACTGACAGAGGCGAGGCTGCCGGACACTGGCGCCACCGGGCCCTCTGACCACCACCAGTAGGCAACGGGTGAAGTGTCTTGCCCAAGGACACGACCGAGACTGTCCAAGCCAGGGCTCGAACCGGCAACCTTCCGATTACAAGGCGAGCTCCCAGCTCTTGAGCCACGATCGCCCATATATATATATATATATATATATATATATATATATATATATATATATATATACACACACACACACACACACACACACACACACACACACACACACATATATATATATATATATATATATATATATATATATATATATATACACACACACACACACACACACACACATATATATATACACACACACACACACACACACACATATATATATATATATATATACGTGTGTATATATACACTCTGCAAAAGTTTTAGGCAGGTGTGAAAAAATGCTGTAAACAAAGAATGCTTTCAGAAATATAAATGATTGTTTATTGTCCCCAAATGTATTCTGCAGTAGGACGACGACCCCAGACATAAAGCCAAAGTCATTAAGAACTATCTTCAGTGTAAAGAAGAACAAGAAGTACTGGAATTGATGGTATGGCCCCCACAAAGCCTTGATCACAAAAACATTTAGTGTGACTGGGATTACATGAAGAGACAGAAGGATGTGAGGAAGGATGCATCCACAGAAGATCTGTGGGTAGTTCTCCAAAATGTTTGGAGCAACCTATCAGCCGAGTTCCTGTGGGCAAGTGTGCCCAGAAGAACTGATGCTGTTTTAAAGGCAAAAGGTGGTCACACCAAATATTGATTTGATTTAGATTTCTCTTTTGTTCATTCACTGCATTTTGTTGATTGATGAAAATAAATGATTGACACTTCTATTTTTGAAAGCATTCTTTGTTTACAGAATTTTTTCCTCACCTACATTAAAAATGTTTGCACAGCATAACCACTTTTGGGGTTGTTAATCATGAAAAGTAGTGTACAATGTCTGTAGACCGTACAGGTAATGTATTAGACATGTATTACTTTTCTTAAATTAATCACCTGCCAAAGAAAGTAGTTTGGTACACTATTTTTTTACATTACTTTCCTGTTACTCCATAAAATGGCCTGAAATGCACTGTCACATAATTACCAGATAACATTATAAACCTAAGGTTACAGTCCCACACACCAACATAAATCCTTATTCAAATGAGGACACATATAGAATCCCTTTTGCAGTGTTTATGAACACAAAGTTGACAACACAAAGCAAATATGAAAACCAGCCCGAAGAGACTGTAAAGCGATCTCCACATGATACTACTGTCGAAACATGAATTTTGATGTTTTATTCTTCCCACAGATAACAGAAGAATCTTTGTTACACAAGAAATGGCATAAGTGCAAATCCCTTTTTAGCAGATTATCTTTCTTTTTAATATACAACACTGGCAACTACGTTAACAGTGGACTATGCAGCTCACTTCATAAGTATAAATTAGGACTGAGATGACATGAGCCCCTCCTTTACGTTGGTTGCCAACCGCCGTTAAACACAAAGAAGAAGAAGCCATGAGCTGTATTTCAGTTTTTTGATGGTAACTCACAGAAATATTGATTGCGAGTTGTTCACACTGTCGCCAGCGTTCACATGCTCTCTGCAGATAGACTGGCCAGCCCCCAGATAGACTGCAAAAGCGCTACTCCCGCTGAACCATAATTTCCGCGATTTTTGACACTTCCGCGTTGCCTTCGTTTTTCGGCCCCGCAGGTTGTTGGAAGGTTGTGATTTCTGCAGGATAATGGCGTGGATTAGGAAAACTTTCTGCATGGTTGACTTTGTGTAACATTTTTGTGTAACAGTAGAGGATGTTTAACACTTTTACAGCTGTACTTTGAACCGAATCATCCCATCGAAGTATTACATGGGCTTTGAGAGTCAAGCCTTTGTGCTGCTTTTGTGTTTTATTAACCAGTCTAGAAGTTGAGCTGATTCACGGTGTTGCTGCGCTTCTTCATTGTTTCGTGTGAACTCTTCTCATGAAGGATCAACCTGTGCAAGTTCACTAACGTAAGGCAGAGGTAATTGTGCGATTGTAATATGGCTAGCAGACAAATGTGTTACACAGCAACTCATATAATCGCTTCTTGTTTCGTTTTTTTATTAAGTTGGGTAAGGTCTGTTAGAGAGCTGTTGATGGTGCACGAACGGGCCTGTGCTGTTGCTGAATGATAGTGATGTGCGGATCGATCCTGAAATATCGATTCCTCCGATACCAATCATTTATGTTCTAGAATCGATTCTCACATTAAAATATCGATATTTTAGTAATTTAGGGTAAATTTGTAGTTTATCATTAACAGGAACACAGTGGAAAGAAACTATAACATTCGGATTGTCTACATTCAAAGGAACTACTTCCTCTTCCGCCTTTCATAGTCATTTGCGAAATAGGCTGTCTGTTTCGCAGCCCCTTGGCGTGCGCACTCACAACAATGACTGAGCGTAATTGGAGTCATGTGCGAACCTATTTTACCTCCACAAAAACTGAGACGTGGTTTGCCATACATGTGGGGAAAAAAAGGTGAGGTGTTGTGGCCACACTAGGGAGACATTCAAAAATGCTGTTGGGGTGGGGATAAATACATTTTACAGTGTTTATTTATCGGATAAAATACGTTAAATGTCCGGATACAGCGGGGGTGTCCAAATTCAGAGGCTGCTTCCACCCGAGGACCCGGGCCTTCGCGGTCTAAAGAAAGACGGGTATACGGCACGAGCTCCCTCGGTGGAGTGAAACTGCCGTCTGCTCCTTGCTATCTAAAATATAACCGGACGCTGGCGTAAACTCTCGACCGTCTCACACTTCTGTTTAATCAGTTTTCAGTTTGACGTTTATTCAGCTGTGTGAAAACCAGGGGCGGAGCGTGGGGGTGGCTTACTGGGCTTAAGCCCGGGTTGTTTTGTCAGAAGCCCGGGGTATTTTGGAGTGCAATTTTTTCATAGTTAGATGCCTGGCTGACAACTGTATAAAACAAAAAGTACACACAATATTCGAAGCACATAGTGCACACTGTGGGAATTTACGACTGTGCGTGAATCCCCCCCTGATATTGGTATGATCCAAGCTCAGGCACTAAGCGACTGAGCGAGGGGGCGGGGCAGCTGCTTCCCGTCAGTGCGCTGTTGGAGAGACGGAGCCAGCCATACTAAGGAGAGCTTAAGTTTGACCAGGTACCAAAGCAAATCATTCGTACCGTACAAATAATGTAAATATGACGGTGCATCACGAAAGATTGATATCAAACTGATCACTTGACCAATAGTTACTTGCTCTTCAAGTGAATCAACAAATGGCGAAATGAAAAGCCGAACAAATGCTATTTTTTTTTTTTAGAGAGTCTTAGCTTACGTGTGTTTATTTCATATTTTCAGTTCTTACCCTCCCCGACTAAATCGGTTTCAGTTATGTACTGAAATATAAGAATGGACATTAGAGGCTTCTTTCAAAGAAAAACTCAGGTAAATGTTATTTTATATATTATGCTTTGTATGTTGTTCAGTATATTTGTATGCAAAACAAGAGGAATTTCAGTACACAGCAGGATATTCACATTTGTAACCAGATATTTACACTTTAGGGAGAAAACATAAAACATTTTTACTGCACAACATCAATTTAGAGTAAACTTTTGTTTTAGATAAATATTGAAATATCTTTTGAATTAGTTAAATGTCACAATAAAGAGAGACAGAGCTTTCTGTTTTTTATCACTTTCATCAAATTTAGGAGTACATGTACACTAAGTTTATTGTTAATTAATAAGAAAACTCCAGACGATTCCATTCTGAGCTGAAGAAGCTTCTGATAGGTTAGTAGAGTCCATGTGAGTAAACAGGTGGCACAGCTGTGGATGCATATAAGGCAAAACACAGAGCCTGTTTCTGTGACATGGGAAAATCAAGAGATGTCAACCAAAACACCAGGAAAAGAACTGTGGAGCTCCATAAGTGTGGCTCAATTTTGAATACAATTTGGTGCCATTTGCAATTAAGAAATACAGACGATTTCTCTCTTTACTCTTAAAGTTAACAAATATGTTTTTTATATTTATCAATCTAAAAAAATAAACATTTAGTCTGATTTGATGTTACAATTAAAAAGTGTTTGTGTTTTGATCTGAAGAGTTTGTAAATATCTGTATATTTGATGATTGTCAGCACAAAGAGGGAGAGAGGAACAGAGAGGGAGATGGAGAATGAGGACAGAACAGAGATGAACAAGAGCAGGTGAGACACACATGTTAGTCAAATGGTTGTTTACCAAAAGTATCACCGTATCATAGGTACTCATGTATCTCATACCTAGTGTTTCTTTTTAGGTTTGTTATTTTTCAAATTCTATATTTATTAAGTTATGCAGGCTTGTTTGCACAACAAGGCTAAATAATTATATAAACCTTTCTCAATCTAAATATTGTACTTTGGTAAAATTAAAAAATAAATGTAGTGCAGGTCTATGATGATTTTTAGTGCTACTATCATCTAGTTCTGATTCTGGTTCTGTCTTGGTTAAGTCCCAAGTAGTCCTGATTTTGAACTGTTGTGTCCTGTTTTAATTCTGGATCAGTTCTTGGTCTGGTTGAATTGGGGTTTAGTCCTCGTGTCTTGATACAGCCCTGATTTTGTTATGCCTTGCTGCTTAATTAAAAAACTAGTTTAAGGTGTTCTGCACATGTGATATATATTTTTCCCTATATGAAGTCATTCTTTTTTGAACAAAACTCAAAACAGAGCCAATTAATCTTTCAGTCATTCAAAGTCACTCACATTACCTTTCTTCCCCATTCTGATGCTTGCTTTGAATATCAGCAGCATATTGTGAGCATGTTTACTTGCAAATTAGTTTTGAGTCACTGCCATGTGATTGGCTAAAAATGTATGTCAACAAGCAGTTGTATCACCTGTAATAAAGTGGCTGTTGGGTGTTGTTTTTACAATACATTGATTCCATTTTAAGATCGTAACATAAATAACTGAATCTGAAAGTCATGCCAAGCACAAAAACCTAATAGAGAGCTATTTAACCCAGTCAGTGTTGATCTCGTCGAAATGACGTTAATGCCATAACCGCATTAACGCGGCAAATCTCCGTCAGCAACTTAGCGCAGATCGCCCCGTGGCAGCTAAATGTTGTATTAAACACAACCATAAACAGTGCTACACATAAGCAGACTTAATAAAATCAAATTAAATTACAAAAAAGGAAACTAAGTAAAAAACTAAAAATAATTTTCCTTAAGGGTCATGCTTAGTAATGTAGTGTAAATAACAACAGCATTTCTCACTGTTTTATGATTTTCCTTGTAGTTACTTTCGTCATGCAGCTGGTGATCCGTCGGTACCGTCCTGCAGACAAGGACACAGTGCTCACCCTCTTCAGTACTGGCATCTTGGAGCATATCCGTCCATGTTTCTATAACGCCATGACCAGTCCCCTTTACCTCACCATCACCTCGACTCTGTGTGTTGTTGGTTATCTCCTTGGCTCTGTGTTTGGAGCTGTACTGTTCCCAGCAGCTTGGGTAGGTCTCATCTACTACTGCTGTCATGAAGTATATGCCACCGTCGTCAGGGTGAGACTTCGCAACGACATGCAGGACATCCCTGGGAACTTCCTCAGCAGACCTGATGACTGTTTCTGGGTGGCTGAGGTTGGAGCGAGAGCCCAGGTTGTTGGTATGGTGGCTGTGGTAGCTAAACACAGTGGGACAGAAAAGTATGGGGAAATGTTCAGAATGATCATTTTCCCACAGTATAGACGGATGGGCCTCGGCTTTAGGTTGACTCAGACCGCGGTTGACTTCTGTAAAGAACGGGGCTTCTCCAAGGTGGTGTTGCAGACTACCTCCACCCAAATGGCAGCTGTGGCCCTGTACAGCAAAGTGGGGTTTAACCGTGTCCTGTCTAATGTCAAAGGACTGGCAGCTCCCTGGATCATTTCACTGGCCAGGGTCACGATTATAAGGATGGAAAAATACTTGTAAATCAAAAATAACACTCATCAGCAGTGTGTTGTTTTCATGCTTGGCTCCTCCTTAACAGTGGTTTAATATTTGGCAATGGTTAAACTTGACTGTAACCAAAACGTTGTTCAGGTGTAACTTTGGAAAAAAATGCCAAATCTGTTATATACTTTAGGACAAAGCACTATGAACAGATCTGAAAGTAAGGAGCAAGATGTTGTTACTAAAACCTGGTTTCCTCTTTATAGAGTACTTTACATATTCTCTGACTACACCTTAAGCCCCCCAAAAATTGTCTGTTAACAACATAAGGCCAATTAGCAGCTCCAGTCCTGTGAACCAAGATTTAACAGTTAATCCTTACATTGTGTACTTTTCAGTGACGATTAGAATAACTTAATGTAATCAGATGTACTGACCACTTTCTGCTGTATTCATTTAAAAAAGAAAGAAAGAAATGTTTTAAAATGTCATAACTGAGATACAGATAACATATTGTAAGCACATGATACAAAGATACATGTCGTAATAATATTAATAATAAAACCATTAACTTTTAAAAGGCAAACGTAGAGAATTTATATGCATCAGAGTGGACTTAAAATTCTCATTAAACTCTTCCATTGTTTTACACCTTTTTTCCTTGATGTAATCAGAATAACTGAGATATTTGCTTATGAAATGAAGACATGATTATTAAGACTGATGATGTTGAAAATTAAATCACAAATCTAAATTCAGTATGTTGTGCCCCAGCCTGTACTGTAGATGTGAATGTGAACAGCAGAGGACACTATTGATCTAAGTAACACTGAAGCTCTTTTGATGAAAATCAGTATTTACTGATATTGTACTGTATTTACTTCCTTTTATACCAGAAAGTATTAGGAGTTTAAAATATGTGTGCACCAACAACAGTGCTGGGAAGTAAATACAGTACATTTTCTAATATGCTTTGTGAACTCAAGTTTTACACCTAGAATATGTTGTGATAGACTGTGATGCAGAATATGAAACAATAACAGATGACCTAGTGCACAACCTTTCATGGGTAATGGTAGCAGTTTGAAACTCACTGACTGCTGTAGCTGGTGTTCATTACAACTTCCAACATTTTAAAAATTCTATGTGGTTTGATTTGTCATTTTTCAGACCAGAAAGGAAAAACATAGTATCTCCTGCAGTTAGCAAAAGACCACAAGGACTCCTCCCATTGTTTTTTGTGTTTTCCCATGCTGTACTGAAAACTAATTCCCCTCTAAGTGAAGCAAAATATGCATTTTTCTATGCTCAGGAGATACTTTGTTGTTCGTGTAAACACACTTTTGAGTTGTCTGCCTATTTTTCTAGTTTACCATTAGGGGGTGCCAAATATTTGAATCCTAAATAGAGTATCCTGGGCACGGTACAGTAAAATTCAGTTTTACGTGGATTTCCGGTTGATAGTTTTTCTAAGAACTGAACAAATTATTTAAATCAACACTGATCAGTATTGGCAGAAAATTGTAGGAACTGTGCTGGAAAGACCAATATTTGTGTGTATAGTATTCTTCTAGTCATTTTGTGTTTCATTTCTGAGAGCACGCCATATGTCTCAGGTTACTGAACACCTGAATGATGAGGGGTTAATATGCCACTTTTCTGCATGATCTACATCAGTCACAGAAAACAGGCTCCAGATATAAAAGGAAAGGATAAAAACAGCCTTTGATATATGTGTCACACAAAAGATGATTGTTATGTAACAGACCATCTTATACAGAATAAAATATTATTTCATTTAAAGAAAATTCAGGTTCATTTCAATCATACTTTCTTTGTGGCCTTTTGGTAACTTTACTGTCTTCACTTCTGCCACAAATCAGCTGCCACGTGAACATGCTCACTGCTGTCAATATTTTTTTTCACATGTGATTACACACAGGTATGAAGATAAAAACAGAACCAGGTGTGCCTGGATTAACTTTAATTTACTGCTCTGCTGCCAGCTGAGGGGGTGAACCTGAGTGAGACCTGTTAAATGTGTTTGTGACACAAGGACCATAAGACATAGCAGTTTGTTTTAGGCTGTACGCTTTCCAGCGCACTCCCGTCAATGCTGTCCTCTCCAACCCTCAGAGATCTCTTCTGGGCCCCAGCAGCTACTGAAATAGGGAAGGCGTGGTTTGTGTGATGGACCTCAGCTGTGGAGGTACCGTCCCCCGAACCCACTGCTCGATCCATCCCTTGCAGCTGAGCCACAAACCACACTCCACCACAGTGTTAAAACACTGAGGTCCTGGAGATGGCATGTCATCCTTGCCAGAGTCAAATGAAAGAAGAAAAAAAAAAAGGCTGGTTGTATCTCCTGTAGCATTTAGAAATTGGAAACTATTACTACCAATTACTGTATCAATTGAAAAGTATTTTATGTGCAAAACTTATGCTAAACTGTAAGTCACAACCTTACCTGTAGACAAATTGGTATATGCAGGTAACTATGTTAGCAGCAAGATGCTTTAAATGGAAATTTGTAAGGCAAGAAGCAAAATGGCCTCTTGTTTCTTGGCTATGGATTAAACTGTAGACAACAAAACGAGTACTGAATCAGGGTTTAAAAAGAGCATCTCAGTCTGTAGTTTTACTCACTTGTGTACCTATCTTTGATCCTTCCAGATGGGTGTAACTCTAAGAGTGGTTAGGTAATTAATGTTGCTTTATTTTCTGTCTATAAACTAACTTACCAAACTTAAGAATTAAAATGACATTAAAAAGTAACAGAACAATTATACTCAACGTGTATTCATTAGATATATTAAATGTAATCATTGCAATTCAAACAGAGACTAATTTTGCATGTAAAATGAGAAGTAAGAGCTGGTGAGAGGTCGAAGCTAAACACATGACGATCTGTATGTTGCTTGTGCATATATCCTACATCAATAAATACTGGAAACAACAAAGGGAGTGGAAATTTCTAAGTATGTGAGGTATGTTGCATGTGTACAGTAGCATGCATGTGACTCCTGTTTCATCATATTTGACAGCAGCCATCTTCGGTCAGTATTTTACTGCTCTTCAAAGGACTTGTTGTCCATTATTTGGTCTCTGTCATAAGAGAAAAGTACGAAAAGTCACGTAAACCTGTTGATGACAGCCATGAGCTGTATTTCAGTTTGTTGATGGTAACTCACAGAAATATCGATTGCGAGTTGTTCACACAGTCGCCAGCGTTCACATGCTCTCTGCAGATAAACTGGCCAGCCCCCAGATAGACTGCAAACGCGCTACTCCCGCTGAACCATAAATTCCGCTTTTGCGATTTTTGACTCTTCCGCGTTGCCTTCGTTTTTTGGCCCCGCAGGTTGTTGGAAGGTTGTGATTTCTGCAGGAAAACGTTCTGCATGGTTGACTTTGTGTAACATTTTTGTGTAACAGTAGAGGATGTTTAACACTTTTACAGCTGTACTTTGAACCGAATCATCCCATCGAAGTATTACATGGGCTTTGAGAGTCAAGCTTTTGTGCTGCTTTTGTGTTTTATTAACCAGTCTAGAAGTTGAGCTGATTCACGGTGTTGCTGCGCTTCTTCATTGTTTCGTGTGAACTCTTCTCCGTGAAGTATCAACTTGTGCAAGTTCACTAACGTAAGGCAGAGGTAATTGTGCGATTGTAATATGACTAGCAGACAAATTTGTTACACAGCAACTCATATAATCGTTTCTTGTGTTGTTGTTTTTTTATTAAGTTGGATAAGGTCTGTTAGAGACCTGTTGGTGGTGCACGAACAGGCCTGTGCTGTTGCTGAATGAGTTGAGTTTGGTGTAACGTGAGTGTGATCATATGTACAGACACTGTGTAACGGGTTTTCTGGCATTTAGACACATTTGATACCATTATATCCATGACGTAATGACATAGCATTAAACCATCACGTTAGCTCGTCCTTATTGCGTGCCGCGTGCATTTAAAAGTGCAAAGACTGTAAAATAACGAGTACGTTCTGTGTGGAGAAGTATTTTAAATCAAGGCAAAGATGGAGATGTATCAGATTGTTGTCTTGTTAAAAGGAAAAATGAACATTTTTGAGCAGGTACACCTGACTTTCAGCTATTTAGTTGAAAACTGAAACTACTGCTCATCTTCACTACGAACCAATCTGCAGATTACATTCACCAGCCAGTTTATTAGGTACATCTTGCTAATACTTGGTCAGTTTGGCATTTGCATTCAGAACTGCCTTAATTCATCATGGCATAGATTCAAGGAGGTGTGGGAAATATTCTCAAGAGATTTTGGTCCACGTTGACATGATAGCATCACAGAGTTCTGATGCAGATTTGTTAGCTGCACATCTAGGATGTAACTTTCCACATCCCAAAGGTGCTCTGTTGGATTGAGACCCGGTGAGTGTGGAGGCAATTTCAGTACAGTGAACTCACCGTTAACCACTTTGAGATTATTTGAGTTTTATGACATTGTGCTTTATCCTGATGAAAGCTGCCATCAAAGGATGCACTGGTACACTGTGGTGATAAATACTACCCAAGTATTGGAGATTATGTATCGGAATTTCAGGAGCGGGACCACGCCTCCAAACACGCTCCTTCCGGTTGTCATCTATATAGGTTCCCCCCAGTTCTGCAAACTGTTCATTCTGGTTCACGTGCCCCATCCTCCCTCCCTCCTTGTTCTCAATTCTTTAACTTATTCACTCCTATTTAGTACACGGGGATCTGCCAGGCCCGGGAGCCATCACCAGTCCTCTTTGAGGCCTTCCCCAAACCGCACCTCAATTAATGTCCAAGCATTCACCTTTACCTACTAAAATGCTGTCAAACCTAAAATGAGGACGTGGGCCCAGCTAGTGAAGAGTCAGCAATGATACTCAGGTAGGCTGTGACATTTAAAAGATGCTCAGCCAGTGCTAAGTGCCCAAAGTGTGGCAAGAAAAGACATTCATTAGTAGGGCTGGGTATCGTCACTGATTTCTAGAATCGATTCAATTCCGATTCACAAGGCCCCGAATCGATTCGATCCACGATTCGATTTAATTCGATTCGATTTAAATCTGGGAAATTTTGACAGTCAGAAATATTATAATTCAGATCAGTACATTTACATATTTTTGTATCAATAAAAAGGAAGCTGACACACGCAAGACTTTATCACAGGTGTGAGCATCACAGCAGAGGCCTTTGTGTCAAAGTAGCTGAGGATAAAACACAGAAAAACATGAAGGTGATTTTCCTGGCCTGGGATTTTATAAAAATATTCTGCAGTACATCAAAAACGAAAGAAAACCATTAATCAACATATGAACATCACCTCTGAAGTTACAGCGGTTTTATTACAGACACAGCGTTTTGCATTTTGAATAATTTTAAAAAGTTTAAATTTGTTCAGTATTGAACAGCAGAAATGAGGTTTTCTTTTCGGAAGAATGTAAAAGGGAAAAAACAGCGGCCGACAGCCTGTAAACAACAGTAGACTTGTGCGTAACAAGCAAGCGAATAATGAAGAAAGGGAAACTGTTCTTGAAGTACAGAGAGAGAGAGAGCTGCGCATCGCAGTGGAAGCAAAACAGTAAAAGTCTGAGTGAATTCATGACGATGTTTATGTGAAGCGTTTGGATCTTCTTTTGCTGCTGGTTCGGTCAATATTGTTTGGAGAGAGATCAAACTAACAGCTTTAGAATCGGCGCATAAAGGGCGTGCACACAAAGCGCAGACCCGCCGACAGATCAGAGTCAGCGAGCTGTCGGCTTTCAGCCCCGACTGTGAGAAAAGCGACATCTAACTGATTCTGATCCGCGGGTCCCGCTGTGTGTTTAAGTCTTTGTGCAGAATCCGTGTTCCTGCTCTCATTTACTGTCTTAACTGTTTGGTGGTTCTTGAAATTTTGTGAGATTTCACCTGAGATTCTGGCATTTTGGGCAAAATAAATTTATATTAAAAAATCGATTCAGGATTTTAATGAATCGATTTTACGTTATCCAAGCCAGAATCGATTTTAATCGATGAATCGATTATAAGAACCCACCCCTATTCATTAGACCAGGCAACATTTTTCTAGTATTGTGTTGTCCAATTTTGCTGACGCTTTAGTCTCAGCTTTCTGTTCATAGCCGAGTATGTTTAAAAATGCTCGTCTATATAACTTCGTTGTAACAAGTGGTTATTTGAATTATTGTTTCTATCCTATCTGCTGAAAGCTGTCTGGCCATTTTCCTCTGCCTTTTCAACACGACAATAAAAAGTTCTACACATTAAAAATTTTTTTTTATAAAATCAAATTAAATTATGAAAAAGGAAACTAAGTAAAAAACTAAAAATAATTTTCCTTAAGGGTCATGCTTAGTAATGTAGTGTAAATAACAACAGCATTTCTCACTGTTTTATGATTTTCCTTGTAGTTACTTTCGTCATGCAGCTGGTGATCCGTCGGTACCGTCCTGCAGACAAGGACACAGTGCTCACCCTCTTCAGTACTGGCATCTTGGAGCATATCCGTCCATGTTTCTATAACGCCATGACCAGTCCCCTTTACCTCACCATCACCCCGACTCTGTGTGCTGTTGGTTATCTCCTTGGCTCTGTGTTTGGAGCTGTACTGTTCCCAGCAGCTTGGGTAGGTCTCATCTACTACTGCTGTCATGAAGTATATGCCAGCTTCGTCAGGGTGAGACTTCGCACCGACATGCAGGACATCCCTGGGAACTTCCTCAGCAGACCTGATGACTGTTTCTGGGTGGCTGAGGCTGAGGTTGGAGCGAGAGCCCAGGTTGTTGGTATGGTGGCTGTGGTAGCTAAACACAGTGGGACAGAAAAGTATGGGGAAATGTTCAGAATGATCATTTCCCCACAGTATAGACGGATGGGCCTCGGCTTTAGGTTGACTCAGACCGCGGTTGACTTCTGTAAAGAACGGGGCTTCTCCAAGGCGGTGTTGGAGACTAGCTCCACCCAAATGGCAGCTGTGGCCCTGTACAGCAAAGTGGGGTTTAACCGTGTCCAGTCTCATATCAAAGCACAGGCAGCTCATTGGATCATTTCACTGGCCAGGGTCACGATTATAAGGATGGAAAAATACTTGTAAATCAAAAATAACACTCATCAGCAGTGTGTTGTTTTCACGCTTGGCTCCTCTTTAACAGTGGTTTAATATTTGGCAATGGTTAAACTTGACTGAAATCAAAACGTTGTTCAGGTGTAACTTTGGAAAAAAATGCCAAATCTGTTATATACTTTAGGACAAAGCACTATGAACAGATCTGAAAGTAAGGAGCAAGATGTTGTTACTAAAACCTGGTTTCCTCTTTATAGAGTACTTTACATATTCTCTGACTACACCTTAAGCCCCCCAAAAATTGTCTGTTAACAACATAAGGCCAATTAGCAGCTCCAGTCCTGTGAACCAAGATTTAACAGTTAATCCTTACATTGTGTACTTTTCAGTGACGATTAGAATAACTTAATGTAATCAGATGTACTGACCACTTTCAGCTGTATTCATTTAAAAAAGAAAGAAAGAAATGTTTTAAAATGTCATAACTGAGAGACAGTTAACATATTGTAAGCACATGATACAAAGATACATGTCGTAATAATATTAATAATAAAACCATTAACTTTTAAAAGGCAAACGTAGAGAATTTATATGCATCAGAGTGGACTTAAAATTCTCATTAAACTCTTCCATTGTTTTACACCTTTTTTCCTTGATGTAATCAGAATAACTGAGATATTTGCTTATGAAATGAAGACATGATTATTAAGACTGATGATGTTGAAAATTAAATCACAAATCTAAATTCAGTATGTTGTGCCCCAGCCTGTACTGTAGATGTGAATGTGAACAGCAGAGGACACTATTGATCTAAGTAACACTGAAGCTCTTTTGATGAAAATCAGTATTTACTGATATTGTACTGTATTTACTTCCTTTTATACCAGAAAGTATTAGGAGTTTAAAATATGTGTGCACCAACAACAGTGCTGGGAAGTAAATACAGTACATTTTCTAATATGCTTTGTGAACTCAAGTTTTACACCTAGAATATGTTGTGATAGACTGTGATGCAGAATATGAAACAATAACAGATGACCTAGTGCACAACCTTTCATGGGTAATGGTAGCAGTTTGAAACTCACTGACTGCTGTAGCTGGTGTTCATTACAACTTCCAACATTTTAAAAATTCTATGTGGTTTGATTTGTCATTTTTCAGACCAGAAAGGAAAAACATAGTATCTCCTGCAGTTAGCAAAAGACCACAAGGACTCCTCCCATTGTTTTTTGTGTTTTCCCATGCTGTACTGAAAACTAATTCCCCTCTAAGTGAAGCAAAATATGCATTTTTCTATGCTCAGGAGATACTTTGTTGTTCGTGTAAACACACTTTTGAGTTGTCTGCCTATTTTTCTAGTTTACCATTAGGGGGTGCCAAATATTTGAATCCTAAATAGAGTATCCTGGGCACGGTACAGTAAAATTCAGTTTTACGTGGATTTCCGGTTGATAGTTTTTCTAAGAACTGAACAAATTATTTAAATCAACACTGATCAGTATTGGCAGAAAATTGTAGGAACTGTGCTGGAAAGACCAATATTTGTGTGTATAGTATTCTTCTAGTCATTTTGTGTTTCATTTCTGAGAGCACGCCATATGTCTCAGGTTACTGAACACCTGAATGATGAGGGGTTAATATGCCACTTTTCTGCATGATCTACATCAGTCACAGAAAACAGGCTCCAGATATAAAAGGAAAGGATAAAAACAGCCTTTGATATATGTGTCACACAAAAGATGATTGTTATGTAACAGACCATCTTATACAGAATAAAATATTATTTCATTTAAAGAAAATTCAGGTTCATTTCAATCATACTTTCTTTGTGGCCTTTTGGTAACTTTACTGTCTTCACTTCTGCCACAAATCAGCTGCCACGTGAACATGCTCACTGCTGTCAATAAATTTTTTTCACATGTGATTACACACAGGTATGAAGATAAAAACAGAACCAGGTGTGCCTGGATTAACTTTAATTTACTGCTCTGCTGCCAGCTGAGGGGGTGAACCTGAGTGAGACCTGTTAAATGTGTTTGTGACACAAGGACCATAAGACATAGCAGTTTGTTTTAGGCTGTACGCTTTCCAGCGCACTCCCGTCAATGCTGTCCTCTCCAACCCTCAGAGATCTCTTCTGGGCCCCAGCAGCTACTGAAATAGGGAAGGCGTGGTTTGTGTGATGGACCTCAGCTGTGGAGGTACCGTCCCCCGAACCCACTGCTCGATCCATCCCTTGCAGCTGAGCCACAAACCACACTCCACCACAGTGTTAAAACACTGAGGTCCTGGAGATGGCATGTCATCCTTGCCAGAGTCAAATGAAAGAAGAAAAAAAAAAGGCTGGTTGTATCTCCTGTAGCATTTAGAAATTGGAAACTATTACTACCAATTACTGTATCAATTGAAAAGTATTTTATGTGCAAAACTTATGCTAAACTGTAAGTCACAACCTTACCTGTAGACAAATTGGTATATGCAGGTAACTATGTTAGCAGCAAGATGCTTTAAATGGAAATTTGTAAGGCAAGAAGCAAAATGGCCTCTTGTTTCTTGGCTATGGATTAAACTGTAGACAACAAAACGAGTACTGAATCAGGGTTTAAAAAGAGCATCTCAGTCTGTAGTTTTACTCACTTGTGTACCTATCTTTGATCCTTCCAGATGGGTGTAACTCTAAGAGTGGTTAGGTAATTAATGTTGCTTTATTTTCTGTCTATAAACTAACTTACCAAACTTAAGAATTAAAATGACATTAAAAAGTAACAGAACAATTATACTCAACGTGTATTCATTAGATATATTAAATGTAATCATTGCAATTCAAACAGAGACTAATTTTGCATGTAAAATGAGAAGTAAGAGCTGGTGAGAGGTCGAAGCTAAACACATGACGATCTGTATGTTGCTTGTGCATATATCCTACATCAATAAATACTGGAAACAACAAAGGGAGTGGAAATTTCTAAGTATGTGAGGTATGTTGCATGTGTACAGTAGCATGCATGTGACTCCTGTTTCATCATATTTGACAGCAGCCATCTTCGGTCAGTATTTTACTGCTCTTCAAAGGACTTGTTGTCCATTATTTGGTCTCTGTCATAAGAGAAAAGTACGAAAAGTCACGTAAACCTGTTGATGACAGCCATGAGCTGTATTTCAGTTTGTTGATGGTAACTCACAGAAATATCGATTGCGAGTTGTTCACACAGTCGCCAGCGTTCACATGCTCTCTGCAGATAAACTGGCCAGCCCCCAGATAGACTGCAAACGCGCTACTCCCGCTGAACCATAAATTCCGCTTTTGCGATTTTTGACTCTTCCGCGTTGCCTTCGTTTTTTGGCCCCGCAGGTTGTTGGAAGGTTGTGATTTCTGCAGGAAAACGTTCTGCATGGTTGACTTTGTGTAACATTTTTGTGTAACAGTAGAGGATGTTTAACACTTTTACAGCTGTACTTTGAACCGAATCATCCCATCGAAGTATTACATGGGCTTTGAGAGTCAAGCTTTTGTGCTGCTTTTGTGTTTTATTAACCAGTCTAGAAGTTGAGCTGATTCACGGTGTTGCTGCGCTTCTTCATTGTTTCGTGTGAACTCTTCTCCGTGAAGTATCAACTTGTGCAAGTTCACTAACGTAAGGCAGAGGTAATTGTGCGATTGTAATATGACTAGCAGACAAATTTGTTACACAGCAACTCATATAATCGTTTCTTGTGTTGTTGTTTTTTTTATTAAGTTGGATAAGGTCTGTTAGAGACCTGTTGGTGGTGCACGAACAGGCCTGTGCTGTTGCTGAATGAGTTGAGTTTGGTGTAACGTGAGTGTGATCATATGTACAGACACTGTGTAACGGGTTTTCTGGCATTTAGACACATTTGATACCATTATATCCATGACGTAATGACATAGCATTAAACCATCACGTTAGCTCGTCCTTACTGCGTGCCGCGTGCATTTAAAAGTGCAAAGACTGTAAAATAACGAGTACGTTCTGTGTGGAGAAGTATTTTAAATCAAGGCAAAGATGGAGATGTATCAGATTGTTGTCTTGTTAAAAGGAAAAATGAACATTTTTGAGCAGGTACACCTGACTTTCAGCTATTTAGTTGAAAACTGAAACTACTGCTCATCTTCACTACGAACCAATCTGCAGATTACATTCACCAGCCAGTTTATTAGGTACATCTTGCTAATACTTGGTCAGTTTGGCATTTGCATTCAGAACTGCCTTAATTCATCATGGCATAGATTCAAGGAGGTGTGGGAAATATTCTCAAGAGATTTTGGTCCACGTTGACATGATAGCATCACAGAGTTCTGATGCAGATTTGTTAGCTGCACATCTAGGATGTAACTTTCCACATCCCAAAGGTGCTCTGTTGGATTGAGACCCGGTGAGTGTGGAGGCAATTTCAGTACAGTGAACTCACCGTTAACCACTTTGAGATTATTTGAGTTTTATGACATTGTGCTTTATCCTGATGAAAGCTGCCATCAAAGGATGCACTGGTACACTGTGGTGATAAATACTACCCAAGTATTGGAGATTATGTATCGGAATTTCAGGAGCGGGACCACGCCTCCAAACACGCTCCTTCCGGTTGTCATCTATATAGGTTCCCCCCCAGTTCTGCAAACTGTTCATTCTGGTTCACGTGCCCCATCCTCCCTCCCTCCTTGTTCTCAATTTTTTAACTTATTCACTCCTATTTAGTACACGGGGACCTGCCAGGCCCGGGAGCCATCACCAGTCCTCTTTGAGGCCTTCCCCAAACCGCACCTCAATTAATGTCCAAGCATTCACCTTTACCTACTAAAATGCTGTCAAACCTAAAATGAGGACGTGGGCCCAGCTAGTGAAGAGTCAGCAATGATACTCAGGTAGGCTGTGACATTTAAAAGATGCTCAGCCAGTGCTAAGTGCCCAAAGTGTGGCAAGAAAAGACATTCATTAGTAGGGCTGGGTATCGTCACTGATTTCTAGAATCGATTCAATTCCGATTCACAAGGCCCCGAATCGATTCGATCCACGATTCGATTTAATTCGATTCGATTTAAATCTGGGAAATTTTGACAGTCAGAAATATTATAATTCAGATCAGTACATTTACATATTTTTGTATCAATAAAAAGGAAGCTGACACACGCAAGACTTTATCACAGGTGTGAGCATCACAGCAGAGGCCTTTGTGTCAAAGTAGCTGAGGATAAAACACAGAAAAACATGAAGGTGATTTTCCTGGCCTGGGATTTTATAAAAATATTCTGCAGTACATCAAAAACGAAAGAAAACCATTAATCAACATATGAACATCACCTCTGAAGTTACAGCGGTTTTATTACAGACACAGCGTTTTGCATTTTGAATAATTTTAAAAAGTTTAAATTTGTTCAGTATTGAACAGCAGAAATGAGGTTTTCTTTTCGGAAGAATGTAAAAGGGAAAAAACAGCGGCCGACAGCCTGTAAACAACAGTAGACTTGTGCATAACAAGCAAGCGAATAATGAAGAAAGGGAAACTGTTCTTGAAGTACAGAGAGAGAGCTGTGCATCGCAGTGGAAGCAAAACAGTAAAAGTCTGAGTGAATTCATGACGATGTTTATGTGAAGCGTTTGGATCTTCTTTTGCTGCTGGTTCGGTCAATATTGTTTGGAGAGAGATCAAACTAACAGCTTTAGAATCGGCGCATAAAGGGCGTGCACACAAAGCGCAGACCCGCCGACAGATCAGAGTCAGCGAGCTGTCGGCTTTCAGCCCCGACTGTGAGAAAAGCGACATCTAACTGATTCTGATCCGCGGGTCCCGCTGTGTGTTTAAGTCTTTGTGCAGAATCCGTGTTCCTGCTCTCATTTACTGTCTTAACTGTTTGGTGGTTCTTGAAATTTTGTGAGATTTCACCTGAGATTCTGGCATTTTGGGCAAAATAAATTTATATTAAAAAATCGATTCAGGATTTTAATGAATCGATTTTACGTTATCCAAGCCAGAATCGATTTTAATCGATGAATCGATTATAAGAACCCACCCCTATTCATTAGACCAGGCAACATTTTTCTAGTATTGTGTTGTCCAATTTTGCTGACGCTTTAGTCTCAGCTTTCTGTTCATAGCCGAGTATGTTTAAAAATGCTCGTCTATATAACTTCGTTGTAACAAGTGGTTATTTGAATTATTGTTTCTATCCTATCTGCTGAAAGCTGTCTGGCCATTTTCCTCTGCCTTTTCAACACGACAATAAAAAGTTCTACACATTAAAAAAAATTTTTTATAAAATCAAATTAAATTATGAAAAAGGAAACTAAGTAAAAAACTAAAAATAATTTTCCTTAAGGGTCATGCTTAGTAATGTAGTGTAAATAACAACAGCATTTCTCACTGTTTTATGATTTTCCTTGTAGTTACTTTCGTCATGCAGCTGGTGATCCGTCGGTACCGTCCTGCAGACAAGGACACAGTGCTCACCCTCTTCAGTACTGGCATCTTGGAGCATATCCGTCCATGTTTCTATAACGCCATGACCAGTCCCCTTTACCTCACCATCACCCCGACTCTGTGTGCTGTTGGTTATCTCCTTGGCTCTGTGTTTGGAGCTGTACTGTTCCCAGCAGCTTGGGTAGGTCTCATCTACTACTGCTGTCATGAAGTATATGCCAGCTTCGTCAGGGTGAGACTTCGCACCGACATGCAGGACATCCCTGGGAACTTCCTCAGCAGACCTGATGACTGTTTCTGGGTGGCTGAGGCTGAGGTTGGAGCGAGAGCCCAGGTTGTTGGTATGGTGGCTGTGGTAGCTAAACACAGTGGGACAGAAAAGTATGGGGAAATGTTCAGAATGATCATTTCCCCACAGTATAGACGGATGGGCCTCGGCTTTAGGTTGACTCAGACCGCGGTTGACTTCTGTAAAGAACGGGGCTTCTCCAAGGCGGTGTTGGAGACTAGCTCCACCCAAATGGCAGCTGTGGCCCTGTACAGCAAAGTGGGGTTTAACCGTGTCCAGTCTCATATCAAAGCACAGGCAGCTCATTGGATCATTTCACTGGCCAGGGTCACGATTATAAGGATGGAAAAATACTTGTAAATCAAAAATAACACTCATCAGCAGTGTGTTGTTTTCACGCTTGGCTCCTCTTTAACAGTGGTTTAATATTTGGCAATGGTTAAACTTGACTGTAACCAAAACGTTGTTCAGGTGTAACTTTGGAAAAAAATGCCAAATCTGTTATATACTTTAGGACAAAGCACTATGAACAGATCTGAAAGTAAGGAGCAAGATGTTGTTACTAAAACCTGGTTTCCTCTTTATAGAGTACTTTACATATTCTCTGACTACACCTTAAGCCCCCCAAAAATTGTCTGTTAACAACATAAGGCCAATTAGCAGCTCCAGTCCTGTGAACCAAGATTTAACAGTTAATCCTTACATTGTGTACTTTTCAGTGACGATTAGAATAACTTAATGTAATCAGATGTACTGACCACTTTCTGCTGTATTCATTTAAAAAAGAAAGAAAGAAATGTTTTAAAATGTCATAACTGAGATACAGATAACATATTGTAAGCACATGATACAAAGATACATGTCGTAATAATATTAATAATAAAACCATTAACTTTTAAAAGGCAAACGTAGAGAATTTATATGCATCAGAGTGGACTTAAAATTCTCATTAAACTCTTCCATTGTTTTACACCTTTTTTCCTTGATGTAATCAGGATAACTGAGATATTTGCTTATGAAATGAAGACATGATTATTAAGACTGATGATGTTGAAAATTAAATCACAAATCTAAATTCAGTATGTTGTGCCCCAGCCTGTACTGTAGATGTGAATGTGAACAGCAGAGGACACTATTGATCTAAGTAACACTGAAGCTCTTTTGATGAAAATCAGTATTTACTGATATTGTACTGTATTTACTTCCTTTTATACCAGAAAGTATTAGGAGTTTAAAATATGTGTGCACCAACAACAGTGCTGGGAAGTAAATACAGTACATTTTCTAATATGCTTTGTGAACTCAAGTTTTACACCTAGAATATGTTGTGATAGACTGTGATGCAGAATATGAAACAATAACAGATGACCTAGTGCACAACCTTTCATGGGTAATGGTAGCAGTTTGAAACTCACTGACTGCTGTAGCTGGTGTTCATTACAACTTCCAACATTTTAAAAATTCTATGTGGTTTGATTTGTCATTTTTCAGACCAGAAAGGAAAAACATAGTATCTCCTGCAGTTAGCAAAAGACCACAAGGACTCCTCCCATTGTTTTTTGTGTTTTCCCATGCTGTACTGAAAACTAATTCCCCTCTAAGTGAAGCAAAATATGCATTTTTCTATGCTCAGGAGATACTTTGTTGTTCGTGTAAACACACTTTTGAGTTGTCTGCCTATTTTTCTAGTTTACCATTAGGGGGTGCCAAATATTTGAATCCTAAATAGAGTATCCTGGGCACGGTACAGTAAAATTCAGTTTTACGTGGATTTCCGGTTGATAGTTTTTCTAAGAACTGAACAAATTATTTAAATCAACACTGATCAGTATTGGCAGAAAATTGTAGGAACTGTGCTGGAAAGACCAATATTTGTGTGTATAGTATTCTTCTAGTCATTTTGTGTTTCATTTCTGAGAGCACGCCATATGTCTCAGGTTACTGAACACCTGAATGATGAGGGGTTAATATGCCACTTTTCTGCATGATCTACATCAGTCACAGAAAACAGGCTCCAGATATAAAAGGAAAGGATAAAAACAGCTTTTGATATATGTGTCACACAAAAGATGATTGTTATGTAACAGACCATCTTATACAGAATAAAATATTATTTCATTTAAAGAAAATTCAGGTTCATTTCAATCATACTTTCTTTGTGGCCTTTTGGTAACTTTACTGTCTTCACTTCTGCCACAAATCAGCTGCCACGTGAACATGCTCACTGCTGTCAATAAATTTTTTTCACATGTGATTACACACAGGTATGAAGATAAAAACAGAACCAGGTGTGCCTGGATTAACTTTAATTTACTGCTCTGCTGCCAGCTGAGGGGGTGAACCTGAGTGAGACCTGTTAAATGTGTTTGTGACACAAGGACCATAAGACATAGCAGTTTGTTTTAGGCTGTACGCTTTCCAGCGCACTCCCGTCAATGCTGTCCTCTCCAACCCTCAGAGATCTCTTCTGGGCCCCAGCAGCTACTGAAATAGGGAAGGCGTGGTTTGTGTGATGGACCTCAGCTGTGGAGGTACCGTCCCCCGAACCCACTGCTCGATCCATCCCTTGCAGCTGAGCCACAAACCACACTCCACCACAGTGTTAAAACACTGAGGTCCTGGAGATGGCATGTCATCCTTGCCAGAGTCAAATGAAAGAAGAAAAAAAAAAAGGCTGGTTGTATCTCCTGTAGCATTTAGAAATTGGAAACTATTACTACCAATTACTGTATCAATTGAAAAGTATTTTATGTGCAAAACTTATGCTAAACTGTAAGTCACAACCTTACCTGTAGACAAATTGGTATATGCAGGTAACTATGTTAGCAGCAAGATGCTTTAAATGGAAATTTGTAAGGCAAGAAGCAAAATGGCCTCTTGTTTCTTGGCTATGGATTAAACTGTAGACAACAAAACGAGTACTGAATCAGGGTTTAAAAAGAGCATCTCAGTCTGTAGTTTTACTCACTTGTGTACCTATCTTTGATCCTTCCAGATGGGTGTAACTCTAAGAGTGGTTAGGTAATTAATGTTGCTTTATTTTCTGTCTATAAACTAACTTACCAAACTTAAGAATTAAAATGACATTAAAAAGTAACAGAACAATTATACTCAACGTGTATTCATTAGATATATTAAATGTAATCATTGCAATTCAAACAGAGACTAATTTTGCATGTAAAATGAGAAGTAAGAGCTGGTGAGAGGTCGAAGCTAAACACATGACGATCTGTATGTTGCTTGTGCATATATCCTACATCAATAAATACTGGAAACAACAAAGGGAGTGGAAATTTCTAAGTATGTGAGGTATGTTGCATGTGTACAGTAGCATGCATGTGACTCCTGTTTCATCATATTTGACAGCAGCCATCTTCGGTCAGTATTTTACTGCTCTTCAAAGGACTTGTTGTCCATTATTTGGTCTCTGTCATAAGAGAAAAGTACGAAAAGTCACGTAAACCTGTTGATGACAGCCATGAGCTGTATTTCAGTTTGTTGATGGTAACTCACAGAAATATCGATTGCGAGTTGTTCACACAGTCGCCAGCGTTCACATGCTCTCTGCAGATAAACTGGCCAGCCCCCAGATAGACTGCAAACGCGCTACTCCCGCTGAACCATAAATTCCGCTTTTGCGATTTTTGACTCTTCCGCGTTGCCTTCGTTTTTTGGCCCCGCAGGTTGTTGGAAGGTTGTGATTTCTGCAGGAAAACGTTCTGCATGGTTGACTTTGTGTAACATTTTTGTGTAACAGTAGAGGATGTTTAACACTTTTACAGCTGTACTTTGAACCGAATCATCCCATCGAAGTATTACATGGGCTTTGAGAGTCAAGCTTTTGTGCTGCTTTTGTGTTTTATTAACCAGTCTAGAAGTTGAGCTGATTCACGGTGTTGCTGCGCTTCTTCATTGTTTCGTGTGAACTCTTCTCCGTGAAGTATCAACTTGTGCAAGTTCACTAACGTAAGGCAGAGGTAATTGTGCGATTGTAATATGACTAGCAGACAAATTTGTTACACAGCAACTCATATAATCGTTTCTTGTGTTGTTGTTTTTTTATTAAGTTGGATAAGGTCTGTTAGAGAGCTGTTGGTGGTGCACGAACAGGCCTGTGCTGTTGCTGAATGAGTTGAGTTTGGTGTAACGTGAGTGTGATCATATGTACAGACACTGTGTAACGGGTTTTCTGGCATTTAGACACATTTGATACCATTATATCCATGACGTAATGACATAGCATTAAACCATCACGTTAGCTCGTCCTTATTGCGTGCCGCGTGCATTTAAAAGTGCAAAGACTGTAAAATAACGAGTACGTTCTGTGTGGAGAAGTATTTTAAATCAAGGCAAAGATGGAGATGTATCAGATTGTTGTTTTGTTAAAAGGAAAAATGAACATTTTTGAGCAGGTACACCTGACTTTCAGCTATTTAGTTGAAAACTGAAACTACTGCTCATCTTCACTACGAACCAATCTGCAGATTACATTCACCAGCCAGTTTATTAGGTACATCTTGCTAATACTTGGTCAGTTTGGCATTTGCATTCAGAACTGCCTTAATTCATCATGGCATAGATTCAAGGAGGTGTGGGAAATATTCTCAAGAGATTTTGGTCCACGTTGACACGATAGCATCACAGAGTTCTGATGCAGATTTGTTAGCTGCACATCTAGGATGTAACTTTCCACATCCCAAAGGTGCTCTGTTGGATTGAGACCCAGTCAGTGTGGAGGCAATTTCAGTACAGTGAACTCACCGTTAACCACTTTGAGATTATTTGAGTTTTATGACATTGTGCTTTATCCTGATGAAAGCTGCCATCAAAGGATGCACTGGTACACTGTGGTGATAAATACTACCCAAGTATTGGAGATTATGTATCGGAATTTCAGGAGCGGGACCACGCCTCCAAACACGCTCCTTCCGGTTGTCATCTATATAGGTTCCCCCCAGTTCTGCAAACTGTTCATTCTGGTTCACGTGCCCCATCCTCCCTCCCTCCTTGTTCTCAATTCTTTAACTTATTCACTCCTATTTAGTACACGGGGATCTGCCAGGCCCGGGAGCCATCACCAGTCCTCTTTGAGGCCTTCCCCAAACCGCACCTCAATTAATGTCCAAGCATTCACCTTTACCTACTAAAATGCTGTCAAACCTAAAATGAGGACGTGGGCCCAGCTAGTGAAGAGTCAGCAATGATACTCAGGTAGGCTGTGACATTTAAAAGATGCTCAGCCAGTGCTAAGTGCCCAAAGTGTGGCAAGAAAAGACATTCGACCAGGCAACATTTTTCTAGTATTGTGTTGTCCAATTTTGCTGACGCTTTAGTCTCAGCTTTCTGTTCATAGCCGAGTATGTTTAAAAATGCTCGTCTATATAACTTCGTTGTAACAAGTGGTTATTTGAATTATTGTTTCTATCCTATCTGCTGAAAGCTGTCTGGCCATTTTCCTCTGCCTTTTCAACACGACAATAAAAAGTTCTACACATTAAAAATTTTTTTTTATAAAATCAAATTAAATTATGAAAAAGGAAACTAAGTAAAAAACTAAAAATAATTTTCCTTAAGGGTCATGCTTAGTAATGTAGTGTAAATAACAACAGCATTTCTCACTGTTTTATGATTTTCCTTGTAGTTACTTTCGTCATGCAGCTGGTGATCCGTCGGTACCGTCCTGCAGACAAGGACACAGTGCTCACCCTCTTCAGTACTGGCATCTTGGAGCATATCCGTCCATGTTTCTATAACGCCATGACCAGTCCCCTTTACCTCACCATCACCCCGACTCTGTGTGCTGTTGGTTATCTCCTTGGCTCTGTGTTTGGAGCTGTACTGTTCCCAGCAGCTTGGGTAGGTCTCATCTACTACTGCTGTCATGAAGTATATGCCAGCTTCGTCAGGGTGAGACTTCGCACCGACATGCAGGACATCCCTGGGAATTTCCTCAGCAGACCTGATGACTGTTTCTGGGTGGCTGAGGCTGAGGTTGGAGCGAGAGCCCAGGTTGTTGGTATGGTGGCTGTGGTAGCTAAACACAGTGGGACAGAAAAGTATGGGGAAATGTTCAGAATGATCATTTCCCCACAGTATAGACGGATGGGCCTCGGCTTTAGGTTGACTCAGACCGCGGTTGACTTCTGTAAAGAACGGGGCTTCTCCAAGGTGGTGTTGGAGACTACCTCCACCCAAATGGCAGCTGTGGCCCTGTACAGCAAAGTGGGGTTTAACCGTGTCCAGTCTCATATCAAGGCACAGGCAGCTCATTGGATCATTTCACTGGCCAGGGTCACGATTATAAGGATGGAAAAATACTTGTAAATCAAAAATAACACTCATCAGCAGTGTGTTGTTTTCACGCTTGGCTCCTCTTTAACAGTGGTTTAATATTTGGCAATGGTTAAACTTGACTGTAACCAAAACGTTGTTCAGGTGTAACTTTGGAAAAAAATGCCAAATCTGTTATATACTTTAGGACAAAGCACTATGAACAGATCTGAAAGTAAGGAGCAAGATGTTGTTACTAAAACCTGGTTTCCTCTTTATAGAGTACTTTACATATTCTCTGACTACACCTTAAGCCCCCCAAAAATTGTCTGTTAACAACATAAGGCCAATTAGCAGCTCCAGTCCTGTGAACCAAGATTTAACAGTTAATCCTTACATTGTGTACTTTTCAGTGACGATTAGAATAACTTAATGTAATCAGATGTACTGACCACTTTCAGCTGTATTCATTTAAAAAAGAAAGAAAGAAATGTTTTAAAATGTCATAACTGAGAGACAGTTAACATATTGTAAGCACATGATACAAAGATACATGTCGTAATAATATTAATAATAAAACCATTAACTTTTAAAAGGCAAACGTAGAGAATTTATATGCATCAGAGTGGACTTAAAATTCTCATTAAACTCTTCCATTGTTTTACACCTTTTTTCCTTGATGTAATCAGGATAACTGAGATATTTGCTTATGAAATGAAGACATGATTATTAAGACTGATGATGTTGAAAATTAAATCACAAATCTAAATTCAGTATGTTGTGCCCCAGCCTGTACTGTAGATGTGAATGTGAACAGCAGAGGACACTATTGATCTAAGTAACACTGAAGCTCTTTTGATGAAAATCAGTATTTACTGATATTGTACTGTATTTACTTCCTTTTATACCAGAAAGTATTAGGAGTTTAAAATATGTGTGCACCAACAACAGTGCTGGGAAGTAAATACAGTACATTTTCTAATATGTTTTGTGAACTCAAGTTTTACACCTAGAATATGTTGTGATAGACTGTGATGCAGAATATGAAACAATAACAGATGACCTAGTGCACAACCTTTCATGGGTAATGGTAGCAGTTTGAAACTCACTGACTGCTGTAGCTGGTGTTCATTACAACTTCCAACATTTTAAAAATTCTATGTGGTTTGATTTGTCATTTTTCAGACCAGAAAGGAAAAACATAGTATCTCCTGCAGTTAGCAAAAGACCACAAGGACTCCTCCCATTGTTTTTTGTGTTTTCCCATGCTGTACTGAAAACTAATTCCCCTCTAAGTGAAGCAAAATATGCATTTTTCTATGCTCAGGAGATACTTTGTTGTTCGTGTAAACACACTTTTGAGTTGTCTGCCTATTTTTCTAGTTTACCATTAGGGGGTGCCAAATATTTGAATCCTAAATAGAGTATCCTGGGCACGGTACAGTAAAATTCAGTTTTACGTGGATTTCCGGTTGATAGTTTTTCTAAGAACTGAACAAATTATTTAAATCAACACTGATCAGTATTGGCAGAAAATTGTAGGAATTGTAGAGCACGCCATATGTCTCAGGTTACTGAACACCTGAATGATGAGGGGTTAATATGCCACTTTTCTGCATGATCTACATCAGTCACAGAAAACAGGCTCCAGATATAAAAGGAAAGGATAAAAACAGCTTTTGATATATGTGTCACACAAAAGATGATTGTTATGTAACAGACCATCTTATACAGAATAAAATATTATTTCATTTAAAGAAAATTCAGGTTCATTTCAATCATACTTTCTTTGTGGCCTTTTGGTAACTTTACTGTCTTCACTTCTGCCACAAATCAGCTGCCACGTGAACATGCTCACTGCTGTCAATATTTTTTTTCACATGTGATTACACACAGGTATGAAGATAAAAACAGAACCAGGTGTGCCTGGATTAACTTTAATTTACTGCTCTGCTGCCAGCTGAGGGGGTGAACCTGAGTGAGACCTGTTAAATGTGTTTGTGACACAAGGACCATAAGACATGGCAATTTGTTTTAGGCTGTACGCTTTCCAGCGCACTCCCGTCAATGCTGTCCTCTCCAACCCTCAGAGATCTCTTCTGGGCCCCAGCAGCTACTGAAATAGGGAAGGCGTGGTTTGTGTGATGGACCTCAGCTGTGGAGGTACCGTCCCCCGAACCCACTGCTCGATCCATCCCTTGCAGCTGAGCCACAAACCACACTCCACCACAGTGTTAAAACACTGAGGTCCTGGAGATGGCATGTCATCCTTGCCAGAGTCAAATGAAAGAAAAGAAAATAAGACTGGTTGTATCTCCTGTAGCATTTAGAAATTGGAAACTATTACTACCAATTACTGTATCAATTGAAAAGTATTTTATGTGCAAAACTTATGCTAAACTGTAAGTCACAACCTTACCTGTAGACAAATTGGTATATGCAGGTAACTATGTTAGCAGCAAGATGCTTTAAATGGAAATTTGTAAGGCAAGAAGCAAAATGGCCTCTTGTTTCTTGGCTATGGATTAAACTGTAGACAACAAAACGAGTACTGAATCAGGGTTTAAAAAGAGCATCTCAGTCTGTAGTTTTACTCACTTGTGTACCTATCTTTGATCCTTCCAGATGGGTGTAACTCTAAGAGTGGTTAGGTAATTAATGTTGCTTTATTTTCTGTCTATAAACTAACTTACCAAACTTAAGAATTAAAATGACATTAAAAAGTAACAGAACAATTATACTCAACGTGTATTCATTAGATATATTAAATGTAATCATTGCAATTCAAACAGAGACTAATTTTGCATGTAAAATGAGAAGTAAGAGCTGGTGAGAGGTCGAAGCTAAACACATGACGATCTGTATGTTGCTTGTGCATATATCCTACATCAATAAATACTGGAAACAACAAAGGGAGTGGAAATTTCTAAGTATGTGAGGTATGTTGCATGTGTACAGTAGCATGCATGTGACTCCTGTTTCATCATATTTGACAGCAGCCATCTTGGGTCAGTATTTTACCGCTCTTCAAAGGACTTGTTTGTCCATTATTTGGTCTCTGTCAGAAGATAAATGTACGAAAAGTCACGTAAACCTGTTGACAGCACAAAATATCTAAAGAATTGCTTTGATTTACTCTGGTGCCACTTTGTCTGAAAAAATATTTGTTTCCCTCTGTTGTGACATTTTTGGTTACAGAAAGTCATTTCAACATAAGATGAGAGCAAATCAATATCACGTTTAGGCAGTCTGAGATATTGTGGAGATAAAATAAAGAGATAAAAAAATAAATAAAATAAAAATAAATACAAAATTTTATATATATATATATATATATATATATATATATATATATACATATATACACATATATATTAAGAATTTAAATCTTTGCAATTGGGCTTTAAAAACACTATCTATCTATCTATCTATCTATCTATCTATCTATCTATCTATCTATCTATCTATCTATCTATCTATCTATCTATCTATCTATCTATCTATCTATCTATCTATCTATCTATCTATCTATCTATCTATCTATATATATGAATAAACACCCAGCACGCCCCTGCGGGCGGTTTATCCTTCAAGCTCGGGTCCTCTACCAGAGGCCTGGGAGCTTGAGGGTCCTGCGCATTATCTTAGCTGTTCCCAGGACTGCGCTCTTCTGGACAGAGATCTCCGATGTTGTTCCCGGGATCTGCTGGAGCCACTCGCCTAGCTTGGGAGTCACCGCACCTAGTGCTCCGATTACCACGGGGACCACCGTTACCTTCACCCTCCACATCCTCTCGAGCTCTTCTCTGAGCCCTTGGTATTTCTCCAGCTTCTCGTGTTCCTTCTTCCTGATATTGCTGTCATTCGGAACCGCTACATCGATCACTACGGCCGTCTTCTTCTGTTTGTCTACCACCACTATGTCCGGTTGGTTAGCCACCACCATTTTGTCCGTCTGTATCTGGAAGTCCCACAGGATCTTAGCTCGGTCATTCTCCACCACCCTTGGGGGCATCTCCCATTTTGACCTCGGGACTTCCAGGTTATACTCGGCACAGATGTTCCTGTACACTATGCCGGCCACTTGGTTATGGCGTTCCATGTATGCCTTGCCTGCTAGCATCTTGCACCCTGCTGTTATGTGCTGGATTGTCTCTGGGGCATCTTTACACAGCCTGCACCTGGGGTCTTGCCTGGTGTGATAGACCCCAGCCTCTATGGATCTTGTGCTCAGATATGTATGTATATATATATATATATGTATATATATATATATATATATATATATATATATATATATATATATATATATATATATATATATATATATATATATATATAAATCTTATAAAGTTTGTATCTGTCTTGTGTGAAATTTGTATGAAAAGCATACAAGAGTGAAAACAGATATATGATGCCTTGAAAAATTATATATATGAAACTTGTATGTTTTGGATACTTACTGGACTGTATTTTGTTCTCTTCTGGAAGTTATTTAATACTTGCACTTTCCAAATACTTGGTCTTTAATATAAACCAAATTCTTTTACACTTTTTATATACCCAGTTTATTAGATACATGTGTTTAAATGCTTATTAAGCCCAGTTTAAAGCAATGTAATGCATTACTGTTCTAAATTCAGTAATTGCATTAAAGTTACAATTATGCTGTTACTTGTGTTTCAAAGGTTCTTCAGCTATCTGTACCAGGCAGATGGAAACAAAAAGCAATATTATTATTATTTTTCTTCCTGGGCCCATTATAATTAGAGATACAGCTTTTGAGGAGTGGGGATATGGAGACAAGAGAGTGATGGTAAAGCGGAAACTGCATCCAGTACAGTAACAACCACATTATACAGCAAACAGAACTTTAGCTCTTTGCATTCACTGTTCATGTCACTAAAGTGGAATCACTGTGGTGATCGCCAGTGCATTTTTCGCCCAGGCAGTGCACCATGATGGCTCAAAAAAAAAAAGAAGTTATATTATGTATATCTGAGATGTTGTTGGGTTAGTTATTAGTTGAACTGCAGCATGTGACGATAATTGAGAGCTACACTTTAGTTATTAGCAGTGGCTCGTAGCCATTCACTTTAATGAATCCTTGAATTTCTCTCTAGCTATGTCCTTCCATCTATTTTCTTACCATGTTAATTTCACTGTCTTCCTCTCTTCCTCACACTGCTGTTGGGACTGTGGTCCCTCCTGCTGCTTTTCTCCACAGCTCTTGCTACCAGCACCATCCTCCTGCTACCGTGAGGCCTAGTTGTTGATGATACTGCTGTTCGCGGTGCAGCAGCCTCAACACTTAACATGTTGGTTAATTTGACACAGAAAATGTGGTTTTTGTACAATTCAGACGAGATCTGCAAAGGGTGGTGCGCTCGGCAGAACGCATCATTCAATCAGAGCTCCCTGACCTGCTGTCCATCTACACCAAGCGGTGCAAGTCCAAAGCTAGGAAGATTATGATGGACCTCTCCCATCCCAACAATGGACTCTTCTCACTGTTGAGGTCTGGGAAGCGCTTCCGCTCCCTTAAGGCCAAAACAGAGAGAATGAGGAGGAGCTTCTTCCCCCAGGCTATTCGGGGCCTGAACCAGGTGTAGGACTGGACTCTCCCAAACACGTCACTATAAGACTGGACTCTCACACACGTCACCACACGCACCACCACACATTTCCTATAATCCTATAATTCCTATAATTTATAATCCTTATCTTTATAATCTCTTCTGCTATTTGCACATTCTTTACTGTAAATTCCTAAGTTAATTTGTAAATTTTTTGTAGTAAACTGTAAATTGTAAATATTGTAAAACTTTTCTTCTGTCATTTAATGGTCGGGCATTGTACAGCTACAAGCATTTCACCCCCATGTCATACTGTGTATGGTTGTGTGTGTGTGACAAATAAAATTTGAATTTGAATTTGAATTCACGAAATTTGTTAATTTCCAGAATTTATTTTTATCATCTTTTTATTGTTTTTCGCAGCTTTCCAGCTCCACCTTCACGCCCCTTCTTCCACACTAAACCTTTTCTACAAGCCTGAGCCCACAGCGACAGAAGGGGAGGGGCTGTTCACATTAAGAGATTTGATTGGACAATCCAGCGTCAGTAATGAAAATGAACGAATGGGCTTCTGTCAGTGCTTGTACTGCCAGTCCATCAGCCCAAAAGTTCACTGGCCTGAAAAATGTCAGATTACCAGTCCAGCCCTGGTGATCGCTTTGAAGTATGTTTGAGCTAGTTTTTGTCTTTGCTTTTTGTTGTTGGCTTTGTGTTCATATGTAAACACTAAAAGAAGAATCGTATTTATATCCTCATTAGTATAAGGATTTGTCTTGGTATGTGAGACTGTAGTCTAAGATTTATATTATTAGCTGGTAATTATGGTACAGTACAATTCAGGACATTTTACAGAGTAACAAGAAAGTAATGTAACAAATAGTGTAAACAATTACTTATTCTGGTGAGTAATTCATAACGTACTGCATTACTTTTAAGAAAACTAATGAGTAATGTGTAATACATTACTTTTCTTGAGTAACATACCCAACTCTGGTTAAGGCAAATACAGTCAGCCACGTAATGTCATGTAAATATCAAATTCTCAGAGGAATCTCTCCAGCACCTTTTTGAATCTGTGTAATGAACAATTAAGGCAGTTCTGAAGGTAAAAGTGATGCAACCTGCTACTAGTAAGGTGTACCTAATATAATGACCTTTTATGTGTATGCCGGATCCTGCATTCCCCACAGTGCAACCAGTAACATCTTTTCACTGATAGATGCTTTCTGATAGATTATTTCTCCATACCTTGTTTCTTATGTATAACATATCTATCAAAATTAGTCATCTCACAGCCTAAAATGACGTGCACCTCTATGCCATGAAAATATAAATATAGCCATATTATATCCATAATTACAAAGATGTCCTCAACTGAATTTTTATTTGTAACTAAATGTATTATAAGGCATATCACTGAAATATGATTAGAGTACTAAAAGTTTACATTCTTTTGCTGAGATGTCTACATTAGAATTGTGTATCTTACTATAATGGAATCTGTGTAGAGAATAATTAAAATGTGTATATCACTTGTTGCATACATAACATTGGTAGGTTAGTCTTTAAACTGTAGTATCATTGGTTACAAATTGTTTTTGTAGAACGTTTTAGAATCACAAAGTAATTAATAAGATCATGTGTATAATGAATGTAATGGAATCAATCAATCAATCAATCAATCAATCAATCAATCAATCAATCATCCTTTGAACTATCTTTAATTCAGTCAAAACAAAAACAAAAACAGAGAAATAATAAGTTTGCTTAAACAACCCACAGTGAAACACAGGTTTGCTTAGCTATTTTAATTTATTGTTTCTCAGATATATACGGATCCTCTACTAAATTAATTCAGCAATTATAGTTGTTTCTTTCGCATAAAGATTTTAAGAAGAAAATATGTAAGTAGTTGCAATCAGTTGAAACTTAGCATAATTTCTTTATTAAATACATGTTTAATGTTCAAGCATCAATAATAACTATCCAAAACAACTATCTCGAGAATTTGTTCCTGTATTTCAAAAACATTTTCTGGTTAATTTGTATGAAAGAGTTTTACTGGCAAAGGGATGTTTTCTCTTCTTTTATAAGGAAAAAACCCCCCACTGAAAACAAAAAAACAACAACAAATTAATTTTTCCACTGTTCTCTAACCTGTGGAGAAAGGTTCCAGTCCTGTTTCTGTGCTTTTCTAAGGAGAAAAAAACATGACCTACCTTTAAGTGCCCCATGGGTTTCTAGAAAAAAAAAGAAAAAGCACATACAGGCATGCACGCCCACGGGTGTTTTTGTGCTGGTACATTCAACCAGCAGAAGACCAGTCAACAACTCACTGAGCAAAACAGACCCCTGCTGGCTCTACTGAAGCAACATAGCTCTGCTGCTTTATATAACCTCATTTATGTGGAAAAAACTCCAGTCAGGTTGTGATAAATGTTCTAATCTGTAGTTCCAGATGAGGACTTAATATTGTTTTATTTCCCTTTATGGGGCCTGTAAATCTTTGTTTCCTTTTTCTTTTCGGTGACGCTAAATGAACACAGTTTTATTTAGTTTTTTTTCTGTTTTGTTTTCACGTGAGAGTTTGGGAAATTTCTTTTTCTTTCTGTTTTTTTAAATTGAAAATGAGTTAAATACAACCTCAGATGAACAGCATATAATAAATCACAACATGTTAATAGTTATTTTACAAAAACTAAGCCAAACTGCTGAAGCAGTGTGGGAAAATGAGACCGAAATAAAAATGAAGAAATAACCCCTTACTGCTTCCACTGGAATTAAGAAGCAGCCAGGTGCTTCTTGTAAATGCAGTTGATTAACTAATAATAAGCAGGTGTGAAAAACTCTATAAAAGCAGAAATTTTGGCAGTTTGCCGGTTTGCAGCATTCAAGTCTTTCTTAACATGATGATAAGGAGCAAATAAATCAATGACTTTGGAGAAGTAATTGTTAATGTTTATCAATCTAAGAAGGCAGATAAACATTTTTATATTTTTGAAGTCTGATATTCTACAGGTAGAAAGATTCCAGACAATTGTGAGTCTTGCCAGGAGTGGACGTCATATTCCATTAAATTCCCCCCACAGTCAGACTGTACAATCCTCTAATGACATGAAAAAAAAATTGCAATAGCTACTATAGACAGGGATTGTTAAGCATGTTAAATATTAAAGTTTGTGGAAGTAAAATCTGTGAAAGACTCAACATGTATGCCTTGTTTTAAAGGAGAAAACCTCTCCTATCAAAGAACATGTTAGCATGGTTTAGGTTTGCAAAGACAAGACTCCTGGAAAAATGTCCTTTAGACAAACACACCAAAGTTGATATGGTTGTTTTTTTAATGTACAGAGTTAGAATGTACAGCAGCATGTCTGGGAAGTAACAAACATAGGAATATTATTACAAACACCTACAACTGTTAAGCACGGTGGCGGAGAAGTGACCATTTGGGCTTGTTTTTTTAGCCAGTTTCAGTTATTGAGGTGACTATGAACTCCTCTGCATACCAGAGAAATCCAGGGTCATTTGTCTGTCTGGTAAAGTTTGGCTAAAACTGAGTTATGCAACAGGACAATGATTCCAAGCACACCTGTAAATCTACAACCAGAAAGGCTTAAAAGAGAAAGATTTGAGGTGTTGCAATGGTCTGGTCAAAATCCAGACCTCAGCAAATACATAATGGCACGTAAATAATTTTAGAACCTGGTGAAGACCAGATCATTTTCTGATGATGGTTATGCCGTGATATGTGAAACCTAAGAACTGATAGAGCCTGCACAGACGCACCACACTCAAAAAATATTTATGCCCAAAATGCTGACCTTGAATAGGATTACATGTAAATTTTCCACACAATTTTATCACATGAGTACAAGATAAAAGATTACATTTAATGGAATCTGGTCAAATAACATTTACTTGACTCATATACACTCAGTTCATACTAAACGTATTTTCTTGCATTATTAATTATTTTAAAAAACAAAACTTTGCATTATTATATTTCAGTTGCATCTTACTAAAAACTTGGTTTGTATTTATAAAGGCCTGTGCTTGTATGTTTGATGGCAGAGAGTCAAATAAAAAAGATAATAGGTTATAGAGATCCTGCTTGTTAGTATAGATTAGACTGAAAAAAAGAGGAGAACATGATCTTAATCCATTCTTTTTATATAAACGATAAGAAACATCTAAAGATGTTTTTATTATTGTAATTGTTGCTTAGTTCACCATACATATTAAAGGTCAAAGTTAGACTTTGAAGCTAGAGCTGTAAAAAGTTCAGCATTTCAAGAACTTTTCTCATGTCTGTACACTACATGGCTGTACTCAGTCCCCCAAAAAAGAGATTATAAACAGATAAAAAACTCTAGTTTGGGTCTGTCCAAAGGTAACAAATCTGTACCTGATCAGTCAGGCTAGCCTTTTCCAAATATTTCCAGTCTTTCAGCTGTGCATCTAACGTTTCTATAAACACAGTTCTGCCACAGGATTAACAGGTGACATGAATAAAACCTATAATTTAAAGTCATTGTAATGCAAAGCTCTGCTGGGATCTCTTGAGTGTTACTTTACCACAGTTTCAGCCTCCTCACAGCAGATTAAAGCGACATCCACACTTGTTGTTCAGGATCGACTTAAGGAACATCACAAAGATTCCTTATAAAGCGAAATAAAGATGACCTAATTGGTTTGACTGTCATCAAGCAAATTATGAACTTTTTAAATTAACTTAATGTGTGAATATGTAGAATATGCTTGAGTTCTGAAAAACAGGAAAGCTCTCCAAACATCTTTCTTTCTACCTCCACGTTCAGAGACGATATGAAAAACTGAAATCATCAACTTTATTAGCGACTTTTATTTAAATGTCACTTTCTTTGAGTGAACCTCAAGCCAGAAAACTTCCAAAACCCCTTCTTCCCATCTGTGTACCCACAAATTCAACATGTGACACTTGTTTTGAGTTCATCTCTACACCCATTTTGGGTGAATGACATCTGGCTGCTCTCCAAAGCAAAGAAGGTGATTGAGAAACCAGAGGTAAGGTTACTCCTGCCTGTGTTATAACACTTGGCAGGTATTTTGTGTGTTCTATTTGTCCTCCAAAGGCTTTGAGTTCACGACTTACAATTCCAAACAAGATGGCAATGTTGAATCTGTGTCAGCTGATGAATATATCAAGGGTTTAAGGCCCTGCATGACATTGAACATACAGAATATATAACTGCATGTATGATGAGGCGATTCAACATGCACAATTACATGTATGTTAGTTGTCAAAGACAACTTCTTCTCAAGTTAGTATCTGACATTACAGTTTACCACCTGAACGCACCATGTGGTAAACTGTTAAGTGACACTGAAATGAATAGTGCAGCAGTAAAACTCACATCAGTGGAAGCATAAACACCATGTCTGTTAAGATTTGCTCATTTTTGCCATACATACATCATATAACTGGAGAACATAAAATATATTGATATTATATCAGTACTAAATTAATGTGGACAGAATTTTACATTAAGGCTACGTGAAAACAACCAAGTGCATGGCCTGGGAGTAAATAAATGTATTTGTTCATGGTTTTATTTAACTTATCTCTGTTGTGATTTATTAGAATAAAAAGTAAGGTTGGGAAAAATGTGAAACTTTAGCCTGGTTCTGCTTTAAGTTTCTTCCTGTTAAAAGAGAGCTTCTCCTTGCCACTGTCTCCAAGTGCTTTCTCAAAGGGGTTACCTGATTGTTGGAGTTTTCTCTATATTTTCTTTAGGGTCTTTACCTTACAATTAAAGCACCTTGAGGCAACTGTTGTTGTGATTATGTGCTATGTAAATAAATAAAACTGAATTAAATTGAAATGAATTCAGTTAAATTCAATTATAAATAAATTCAGAGGCAGGAACTGGGAGACTGGTCAGGGTCGAAGGGAAGATGACTTCAGCTATGTACAGAGACATCCTTGCTGGTAACCTTCTCCAGAATGCTCTGGAGCTTGGACTGGGTCAAATGTTCATCTTGCCAAGATAACAAAGGAGTGGCTTTGAGACCACGCCGTGAACGTCCTTAAGTTGCCCGGCCAGAGCCCAGACTTGAATTGAACATCTGTAGAAAGATATGAAAATGTCTGTGTATCCATACAGCTCATCCAATCTTAGGAGGTTCTACAATGAAGAATTGCAGAAACAGCCCAGAAATAGATGTGTGAAGCTTGAAGCATCTTACTCAAAAAGACTTGAGCCTTTAATTGCTACCAAAGGTGCTTTAACAAAGTATTTAGCAAAAGCTGTGAATACTTATGCACATGTTATATTTTAGTTTTTTTTTAGTTTTTAATAAGTTTACAAGAATTTTAAGCTAACTTTTTCACATTATTGGATATTGTGTGTAACATCTTGAAGTGAAAAATTTATTTAATCCATATTAGAATAAAGCCGTGACATGAAAAAATGTCATGTGAGCACTGAAACGCTGTGAATACTTTCTGCATGTCCTCTATTCCTTAGTGACCATGTCAAACCCACAGAGCACGATTTTTATTTATTAACTACAAAACTGAATGCAGAAAAACCCCAACGAAACAGCAGCAGCTAAAGGTTGCTCTGCTCAGAGTGTGTTTACTTGCTTAAGCTGAGTATTTCAAGAGAGTAAACACAATCTGAATTAAAATTATTAGTTGGTTTCTCCTATTCCCCTGAAGATAGAGAACTTGGTGTAAAGATGGCTATGCTGCCCTCACGACACGTGACCCTGTGAGGTTAGACAGCTAGCGAACAAATAGAAGAGGTCTTCCACACAAGGCTTGACTTTCTTGTTTTTATGTAACTAGAACATGAGAAAAAATGAAAATGAATCGCTGGTTAACACACATCTTAATAACAACTTGCCGATTAGCCTAGCTTAACATGTACATTACATCAGCATACAGTTCGCTCCATGTAAACACACATAACGACTGTCTCTACACATGTCAATACTCACAAAGACGAACGTTTTCCGAGGTGCGAACGTGTAGAGCACTCTTAGCGTGAACATGAACTAGTCCCTATTTAATAACTGCCGGAGCACTTTTTCACGACATCATAAGCAAAAGGGTACATCAAAGATAGGTTAGTGAACAGGACGCTCCCTCGCTCCATTTCCGCACATAGGATACAAAGATCTCTTGTGAAAATGATGTCTCACTCTGAGCTTATTTATCACTCTGCTTATGTGGCTCAATCAGCACACACACCAACCGCTGACTTTTGACTCAAGGGCATAACACTCCCCGCTTGATATACACACATTATATCACAATAAACATCAATACAACATATTCAAACATCATCTAGCATTGAAGAATATTCATTCAGTCTCTGCAAGCAAAACAACAATCTCTGAAACTGGTCTGAGAAACATTTTAACAGTCCCATCTTTTACAGTCCGCACTTCCACTTTTCGGACCTTCTTGTCGCTGCTGGGGAATGTTTTTACTATTAGTCCCATGGGCCATTCGTTCCTGCTGGCTTGGGGGTCCTTTAGCAGGACCACATCTCCTTGTTTGACATTAGGTCTAGTCTCTGTCCATTTTGCACGACCTTGTAAGGTGGATAAATACTCTCCCTTCCACCTTTTCCAAAAAGTGTCAGCGAGGAGTTGAACATGTTTCCATTGTTTCCCAAACAGCTGCCCTGATGAGAAGTTCCCAAGTGGGGCGGACACAGCACTCATCTTCTGCGTTAGTAGCACTGCTGGAGTGAGTACTGCAGGACTGTCAGGGTCGGTGGATATGGGAACAAGAGGCCTTGCATTAATAATTGCCATCACCTCGGCCATGAAGGTGCACAACACTTCATGAGTAAGACGTGTTTGTTCAGTTCGTAACAACATTGCATCCAGAATGCGCCTGGCAACGCCTATAAGGCGCTCCCACGAGCCTCCCATATGAGACGCATGAGGGGGATTGAAAGTCCAAACACACCCTCTCTCTTGCAGGTACTTTCCTACTGCTTTGTTTCCTGAGTTTAGGTCTAATTCCTTACAAGCGCCCACAAAATTCGTGCCTCTGTCCGAGCGCAGAAACTTGGCCGGGCCCCGAATAGAGAAGAGCCTTCTTAATGCATTGATAAAACTATCAGCAGACATAGTCTCTATCAGTTCGATATGCACAGCCCTAGTTGACATGCATGTGAATAACACAGCCCAACGTTTGTTCTGGGAACAACCACCTCTTGTACGACGCGTCACAATAGTCCATGGCCCAAATACATCTAGGCCTACAGTGGTAAAGGGTGGTTCAGGGGTGACTCGGTCTGCAGGCAAGTCTGCCATTTTCTGGATCTGCATTTTGCCTCGCAACTTGCGACATGTGACACACCGATGAATGACAGATGACACAAGCCGCTTCCCTCCAATTATCCAGTACCCAGCACCACGGATAGCTCCTTCAGTTATGTGTCTTCCTTGATGAGCCACTCGTTCATGATAGTGAGTTACAATTAGCATGGCGATGTGGCTGGTAGATGGGATAATCAGAGGGTGCTTTTCATTCTCTGTGAGATCGGCAGCGGAAAGACGTCCACCGACTCGTAAGAGACTGTCTTTGTCCACTACAGGATTGAGCTTTTTGAGTGCATCAAATATGCCACTGACCTTCCTTCCTTCTTTAATGTTTTCAAGCGTCCCTTTGTAAGCTTCTTGTTGGACGGCTCGAATAATGACTGCTTGGGCTCGGGTGAGTTCTTGGACGCTCGGTGTCTCACTGAAACCTTTCCATCCCCTTTGCCCACTTGTCTTTTGTGCAAAGGATGTAACTACATGAATGAGTCTGGCTATGACTCTGCAAAGAGTGATCCAGTTTGAGTACTTTTTGAAACGGTCAGAACCCAACTGTGGCTCTGCTACAGTAGTTTTCATTACTTTTATTTCCGGACGTATCTCTCTGTCTTTTTCAGGTTCGATGAGCGTGAAAGGACCAGTGTGTGGTTCTGTGTGTGGGTCAGAGTACAGAAAGGGTGGACCTGAGAACCAGGTACTGTTCTGCAGGTCTGCTGCTGGAATGAACCGAGTGGCCTGGTCAGCTGGATTTAACTCACTTGGTACATAATGCCATTGACTCGGATGGGTGGATGCTCTAATGCGCGTAACCCTGTTGGCAACATACATGTAGAATCGTCTGGAGGTGTTGTGTATGTACCCCAACACAATCCTACTGTCTGTGTAAAAAGTCACATTGTCTACTTTAATGTCTAACTCGTCTCTGATGAGCTCAAACATTTCCACCGCGAGCACAGCAGCACATAGTTCCAGGCGTGGTACAGTGTGTGCGGGGCGGGGTGCGAGTTTAGACTTCCCCATCACAAACCCAGTATGACACTGTCCTTCACTGTCAACTGTACGCAGATAGACTACTGCACCTATAGCGACAGTGGAGGCATCACAGAAAATGCAAAGTTCTTTCACTTTCGTTGTGCTTAACGTACCTGGGCTGTAGCACCTTGGTATTTGGAGGTTCTCAAGGGCTTGCAAAGAGTCTTTCCATAAGTCCCACCTCTCCTGTTTCTCAGGGGGTAAGAGTGTGTCCCAGTCTTTTCCATCAGATGACAGTTCCCTGAGTAATGCTTTGCCCTGCATTATTATGGGAGCAGCAAATCCCAAAGGGTCATAGAGGCTATTAACTGTCGACAATACTCCCCTCCGTGTGAATGGTTTGCTCTCATTTGACACCTGGTAAGTGAAGCTGTCAGATTGTAGGTTCCAACAGAGTCCCAAGCTTCTCTGAACTGGAAGAGGGTCTACTCCTAGGTCTAAATCTTTCAGGTCCTTTGCACGATCCTCAACAGGGAAAGCTTCCATGACTTGACTGCAGTTTGATGCTACCTTGTGGAGGCGCAAGTTAGACTCTGCCAACATGTTTTGCGTTCTTGTGAGCAGGTTGATTGCTTCCTCTGGCGTGGCGACTGATGTGAGACCATCGTCAACATAAAACTGACGCTCAACAAACTGTCTTGCATCAGATCCGTGTTCTCGTTCTCCCTGCTGTGCTGCCTGTCTCATGCAGTAGATGGCAACAGCGGGTGACGGGCTGTTTCCAAACACGTGGACCTTCATTCTAAACTCAACTATGCTCTTTGTAATGTCATTGTCCTCATACCACAGATAACGCAAATAATCTCTGTGGTCTTCGCGCACAACGAAGCAGTAAAACATTTGCTGCACATCGGCTGTCAGGGCTATGGGCTCTTTGCGGAAGCGCAACAGCACTCCCAATAGGGAGTTGTTCAAATCAGGTCCGCCAAGAAGCACTTGATTGAGCGAAATTCCATCACATTCTGCACTTGAATCAAACACGACTCGTATTTGTTGTGGCTTCTGTGGGTGGTATACCCCAAACGTGGGCAGATACCAATGTTCTTTACTTAGTGGCAGAGGAGGGGCAGGCTCGGCTTGGTCGTTATCCAACATTTTCTGCATGAATTGGATGTAGTGATCTTTCATTTCTGGTCTCTTTTCCAAAGTCTTTCGGAGAGAGCAGAGGCGTTTTAGGGCTTGTTCTCTGTTGTCAGGGAGCCTCCTTCTCTGTGAGCGAAAGGGTAAAGGTGCAACCCAGCTGTTCTCTTGGTTTTGATAAACTTCACTGTCCATTATTGTCAGGAATGCTCTGTCGTCGATAGACATGGCTTGTTTGTTATCACCCTCAGATCTAACAAACACAGAGTGTCCCAAATTGTCTGTGATGCAGGTTGCATTCATAGTGACCCCATAATTCTCTTTAACGTGAATTGTGTTTGGGCAAGGCTCAAAATAGGATGCACGTCCATTATCTAAGGTGTGTGTTTTATAGACATTGACCTCTGACTGACTGTGCACTTTTCCTAGACACACCTCCCCCACAATAACCCAACCCAGGTCTAGCCTTTGGGCGTATGGTGCATCATTGGGTCCGTTGATTTGCTCACGTACCTTATGGACCCTGATGACGTCCCTTCCAAGGAGTAAAAGGATTGGGGCGTGGTGGTCGACAGGTGGGATGTTATCTGTCACTGGAAGAAGATGTGGGTGATGCTGGGCAATCTCTGGAGAGGGTATTTCAGATCTATTGTCCGGCACAGAGTCACATTCAATTAAAGGGGGTAGCTGGATGTTGACTTCTCCATCCAAAGACTCGAGGAAGAAGTTTACAGCTCTCCTACCTGAGGTTTGTTCTCTGCCAGAGCAAGTCTTTAAGGTGTATGGAGTGGGTTTGGCATTGATTTTGAAAAGGCTGAAAAACTCTGACTTAACCAGTGACCTGTTGGACTGATCATCTATTACTGCATACATTTTTATAGCTCTCTCTTTTTGGCCTGCGGGATACACTTTGACCAAACTGATCTTAGAACATGAACGTGGGCTATCACCTTGGCCACATACCTCTGTGCACTTCGACTCGACTGAAGGTGAGCTCTCGATTTGCTCTTCATTGTCATGGTTTCCTGGTGTAGTACTCTTAGGGGCAAGAGTAGGACCAGGATGCATTGCAGATAAGTGTTTGAGGCTGTCACATTCAATACACTTAACCATTGCTTTACAGTTTTTTGCAATGTGTTGGACAGACCCACAGCATCTGTAGCATATGTGGTGCTCTTTGAGATAGGCTTGTCTTTCTTCAATAGGTTTGTCTCTAAAGAGCTTACACTTTTTGAGTGGATGTGGTTTTTTGTGGATTGGGCACTGGCGATCCGGTTCCTCCATTTTCTTTGGACAGAGATTATTCTGGTCCGGCTCTGCCGTAATGTCCATTTTGTGTGCTGACACAGTAGGTTTGCGACTATATGACCTCAGTTTTTCTGTGGGAGAAGGGACATGGGTGTTGGCCTTGGACATAGCAAAGCTTGGGTCATTCCTCATTTTCGCTTGCCGCTGGACAAATTGTGTGAAAACTGAGAAAGGAGGAAATGACACACTATGAGTCTCCTTGTACTGTGTTCCTACAGTTGTCCACTTTTCCTGTAGGTTGAAGGGAAGTTTTTCCACTATTTGCCTGACTCCTCTAGCTGTGTCCAGGTAAGCAAGTCCTGGGAGCGCGCCATCTTGTTTAGCACACTGAAGCTCCAATAAGATGTCACTAAGTTCCTGCAGCTTAACATTGTCTTTGTTTGTGAGTTTGGGAAAGTCCTCTACCTTTTTTAAGAGTGCGTCCTCAATAGCCTCAGGTGAGCCGTAGCACTCTTCAAGGCGTTGCCAGACCATCTTCGCACCTGCAGCAGGATTGAGGGTGTGTACAGCACGAATGCGCTTAGCCTGTTCGGATGATGTTGGACCCAACCATTTTGTTAGCAAGTCTAATTCCTCTCTTGGAGACAAATTTAGGTCTTTGGTTGCGCTGATGAATGAGGTTTTCCATGCCCAATAGTTTTCAGGTTTGTCATCAAATTGCAAAAGACCTGTGCTAACTAGTTCTTTGCGAATTAGGTATTTTGCAAACTGTTGCATTTCACTTGATTCAGGTACGCAGTTGTTAAGGTTGGGGGTGTGCTTTGTGGAGTTGGACCAGTACGTGTCGACTACACATGTGTTCACTGTTTGCTCCTGTTTCCTTTCTCTATTTACAGGTGGTGTTTTCGTCTGAGTGTTGGTTATAAAAGGATTAGTTATTTGTGTACTGTCTTGTGCATCTACTTCATTGCAATTTCCTTTAGGAGGCTGTGCTGGGTCGTGCTGAGTGTCTGGGTAGAGTAACTCACATTGTTGTTGAACATATTCGTTAGTGCGGTGCACTGTACTGATGGGCTCAGCTTCCTCACAAAGTTCTCCGTAGAGCTCCCCGCTCTGAATCTCTGCTTCTTCATAGGCTGAGGCCTCTGCTTCAGCTGCGGCTATTGCTTTTTGGCACTGGAGGACATGTAGATGAGCATCCAGTTCAGCTCTCTGTTTCATTGCATTAGCTTCCTTTTCAGCGAAGGCCAGTTGAGCTCGTGCTGCTTGAGCTTTGGCGTAGGCCCTTGCAGCTGCAGAAGCTGTTGATGAGGATGTCCGTTGAGAACGCCTTGTCGATGTTCTGGATTGCTGCGACTTGGTGTCGAATGGCTGAGACCGTTGCTGCGTTGTAGCTGGTTGAGTGGCGACGTCTGGTTGCTGTTCACCACCGGCTGCTTCGTCTAGCTCTTCAGCAGCGTAGTCTTTTAGGTAATTTCTTCCTGAGCGTAGACTCATGTTGCTTAAAGTAGCTCTGTATGTTTGAACCCGCTGAGTAGGCGTCTTTTCCTTCGTCTTTTTACTATGCTGCCCTCACGACACGTGACCCTGTGAGGTTAGACAGCTAGCGAACAAATAGAAGAGGTCTTCCACACAAGGCTTGACTTTCTTGTTTTTATGTAACTAGAACATGAGAAAAAATGAAAATGAATCGCTGGTTAACACACATCTTAATAACAACTTGCCGATTAGCCTAGCTTAACATGTACATTACATCAGCATACAGTTCGCTCCATGTAAACACACATAACGACTGTCTCTACACATGTCAATACTCACAAAGACGAACGTTTTCCGAGGTGCGAACGTGTAGAGCACTCTTAGCGTGAACATGAACTAGTCCCTATTTAATAACTGCCGGAGCACTTTTTCACGACATCATAAGCAAAAGGGTACATCAAAGATAGGTTAGTGAACAGGACGCTCCCTCGCTCCATTTCCGCACATAGGATACAAAGATCTCTTGTGAAAATGATGTCTCACTCTGAGCTTATTTATCACTCTGCTTATGTGGCTCAATCAGCACACACACCAACCGCTGACTTTTGACTCAAGGGCATAACAATGGCTATAATTCCTAAAAAGTTAGTAAATTATTTTTGTTGAAACTCCCTGAATTAAAGCTGAAAATCTGTGCTTTGGTCGTATTGATTGTTTGATTTTTAAATCCTCTGTAGTTGTGTACATTGGCAAAGCTGCTTATACTCTTTTTTTCCCTACAAATCATGGACCTAACTTTGATTAACTGTTTTATTTTTTTAATAGTATGTTTAATGCTGTTTTATAGATTAAATATAGAATAGCTTTAATAGCTTTTCTTCAATGGAGATGTGGATAATGGATTGAGAACTGAGAACAATTTTTTTAATGTGTATAACTACTGTTGTAATTAAAACTGAATCTGAAATCATACTAATGATAACTTTAATGAACAGAAGTGGAATGTTTTGTAAAGGGATGCGTAATTACTTATAGATTTTTTAATCTACTTTATTTTTTTGTTTACAGACTCTAGGAAGAAAAGTATGTTTTCTGTGTCTCAGTGGCCTTGCTGGATGGAATCTGGATCAATAATAATGGACTTTGTCTCATGTCCAGTCACTGAGACCATCCCAAACTCAATGCCCCAAGAAGGCAAAGAGTTTGGGGATCACTGTAACCTTCTGTCTTTGCCTTAGAGGTATTTGTGAAGGGTTTAGTACATGTCACAGCTTTAGAAATGTTTATAATATTTTCTAATAGGCTACATGAAGTTTGGAGGTCTGTAGTGACTGATTCTGCAGAAAACTGGTGACCCCTGCATCTTAAATTCCTCATCATCCAGCCACCCCACTTTGTGGTTTTATGTGGCCCATCACTTCGCGACTGTGTTGCTGTCATTCCCAGTTGCTTCCACTTTGTTATAATACCACTAACAGTGGACTGTGGAATATTTAGTAGCAAGGAAACTTTACAACTGGACTTGCAGAGATGGCATCCCATCATGTTTCCATGCTGGAATTCACTGAGCTCCTGAGATCAACGCATTCACAAATGTTTGCAGAAGCAGTCTGATTTTTTTTACACCTGGAAGTACCTTCAGGAATATATTGTAAAGGTTTAGCTCCCATGCGCTCGGTTTCTCAGGAAAAACGTGACATAATCTCAACACTTGGGAGCCAAAAAAAGTAAACATATAAACATGTTTCACATTTAATATCAAGGAAAACAAAGTTGCTTTGTATACAGACTGATTCTTATATACCACTTTTCTACTCTCCAAGCGAAACTCCAACTTTCCAGTCAGTAGATGACCTGTTCTACCACCTCACCTAAAGCACTATGTGCAGCAACTCTCACCAATAAAAACATGTCAAACTTTTACACTGAATCACCTTTAGAGTTAATCTACTTTAATCTAGTGATAATAAGACAACTAAACAAGACTAAAACAATTTTTTTTACATGCTTAACTTATGAATTATGACAGCTGGGATAGGCTCCAGCGCCCCCCGCGACCCTGAAAAGGATAAGAGGAAGCGAATGGATGGATGGATGCTTAACTTATGACTAAAACTAAATGAGGTCTTAGTGAAAAGAATTAGTAAAACTGAATCAAAAATGAAAACTGCATACAGTACCTTATGAAAGCATGGGAAAGCATGTGTGTAATTTAAATTTTTACAATGAATCATACTGCCAAAGTTGAATTATGAACAGTATATTATGAAGCCATCATGTTGCTAAGCAACCACCGAGTATATAAGTTGGCAAACAGCACAAACAGGCCAAATAATAACACTACTACACTATAAAATTCTTAAATAAAATAGTGTCATTGGCTATTAACATTTATTAATATTTAAACTGACGACCTTTTAAATCTATATAAAATACATATTCTGATCTTTAACCTGAGAGTAAAACTCATTTCACTTTGGTGATTTCTTTTTTAGTTTTTCTTCTAGCATCATTATCAACTTTTTGGGTTTTAGATGAACTACTTAATCAAACATAAAAAGATTGCATTAATTAAATCTAAAAACATTGCTTCCTGAAAGAATGGCAGCATCAGTACAGTGAGGTAAAACAACTTCAGTTTATAATTTACCTGACAAACCCAGTGACTTTGAATGTTATCAGCCCATTGAATGGCTGTTATCAGTTGTCAGCAATTCTATAATTATAAATCAGACTGCAGAAACTGCACTTGCTGTTGAGAACGTGGAAACTGTAGATTGCACCTAGTAGTAGGAAGAAAGGTAATAACTGAAAAACAAAGTATCTAGATTCCACAGACCACCTGCTGTGGATGCTTGTAAACATATGCAATGGGATGTAATGGGTTTTGGAACAAGATAATAGATCTAGTCTGACCATTGTCTTTTCATAATTCATACCCACAGGTTTATCTCAATATATATTTTGAGTTTTTTCACCAAAGCAGATGTAAATAAAGTCCCATCAGTTACAAGAAACATTGTCATTAAAGTGATAGTCAACCACATGTTTTAAATTATGCAACTACCAAACCCACTACTTTTAAATGTGGAATATTTTCAGCAAACACTTAAACACTGTAAATGTGATTCATGCCACTACCAATGGAGTGATAATACACCAACCAGCCAACAAAGAGGTTAACGACGACCTCTGGCATCGTATCAATGGGACTGATGACAACTGATAACAGGCATTCAATGGGATGATAACATTCGAAACAAATGACTAGCCCCGGTGGCGCCAGTGTCCAGCAGCCTTGCCTCTGTCAGTGCGCCCCAGGGTGGCTGTGGCTACAATGTAGCTACAGGGGTCCTTAGGGAAAAGCGCTATACAAATGCAGCCCATTTACCATTTTAAAGCTTTGGGCACTCCTGAAGACAAACTGACACCTACGAAGACTCCTGAAGACAAAGCTGAAGTCTTGTTTGAGGTGTGTTTGGTCTTTTAGCCTGCCAGTGCCATGAAAAACACTGAAGGCTATAAGGAAAGAGCTTCTTTTAGGCCAAGGGTCCATTAAAATGACTTTTTGGTGGAATTCCCACAACTGTGTCTCCATGATAGACAGTATATAAGATGGACTCCACCCATTGATTGCTCTGGTTTTGAAGCCTTGACATGTGTGCACATTTCCACTGTTTCTATCTTGATTCCAAAAAAGAACTGTTGTTTACAGAGGTTAAGACAAAAAGCCCTTTTCCCACAGGCTTCTATCTTACTGGAAGTGTTTTTGCAACCACAGCTAAACAATTTGTCGGCCTTTCCGACAGAAATCAGATGAAAGGCATTTCTGCATTAGCTTCGTTATTCTGATCAATAAAGTATGCCCATGTTTTATAAACTCAGTGGTATCAATAGACTCTATAATAGCAACAGTATAGCCTAAAAGTTATTCCTTGACAGCCAGGGGGAAAAAACAACAAAAAGACAACACAACTCAACAGTAAATAGAAGAAACTGGAAGGGACTTAGCTTTAAAGTTTATTTCAGCTAGTAAAACTTGTTTATGAGTACAACAGGCTGCTTCTGTAATCTGAGGACTTAATATATATGTTCTTTATGTCTGACTGGGACTTTATCCATCAATTTCCACAACTTATGAGCCCAAATCTTTGTCAAAACTTGAATAGCAGTTGTTGTCACTTCCTTAAAAAGGTAAATGCATTTAAAACACCAACATATTAACATTATTATTGCTGTCTGTTAAGTCTTCTTTAAGGTAGACACCAAAACCTCATAAGCAAGCAGTTTTTAATTCCACCCTGCCTTTCTAAGTAAACAAAGGCTTACATGTATGAATCTCCTACAACTTATCTTACACAACAGCGAAACGCTTAAAATGGGTGGTTTCACATAAACCTACTAGTTGTCCTGGCAAAAACACTCTTATTGCACAAGAGGCGAGGACAAATGCACAGGTACACATAGCAGGACACACACACACACTTGTATACCCATAAGCACACAGCTGCCAAAATGTGTAATAGTTATTTGATCAGGTCATGTTGACAGATCAACGCTTTAATGATAAACAGATGGACGTCTCATCTGTGCTACCCGGGAGGCCGCAGACCGCAGGGCCCTGACTTCCTTTGCAGGCCGTTAATAGAGAACACGGCTCAGGTCAAACAAATAAACATGCTTTTGTGTGTTCGCCAACAAACTGTTTTTCTGACCTTGCGATCCCCCGAGCTTGATAAGGCATTAAAAGATATCAGACTTTTAAAAAGTGTCAATTTAACAAGTTTCACCCAGCTAACGATGAGGAACATTTAACAACTAAAGTAATATGAAAAGTCCCAACAGACATTATTGGTAATTTTTATGAAAATAACAAATGAACAAATGAAAAGCCAGAAAATAATCTTAATAATAAAGTAAGAACTTTTGTTTTGGGATGATGACTCTACAAACATATTTAAAAAAAATGTTAACTGTTTGAGGAGAATTTGAGGGGAAGGTGAAGTGTAACATTTATGTCTGATTGTTTAGTTTATTTTTAAATAAACTAAAATAAACAAAACAACTGGTCCATTGTAATGAACCAAAAGGTTATTGCACATTTCAAAGTGGAAAGTGAAATATTTCATCAGGAGTCATAACTGAAATAACAGAAATTATCAAATGTTTGAATGTTAATGTTTACTTAAGGTCTTTTTTTTTTTGTTTATTTATTGAAAAAACAGAGAGAACAATTTTGACTTCTAGAGGGAGTAGGCAAGTTGTTCTTTGCAAACAAATGATTTCATTTTAATTGTTCAAATGGCTGGGTAGCATGGTGGTGCAGGGGTTAGCAGTGTTGCCTCATAGCAGATGGTAGAGTCAGTATTTGGCATAAACCACATGAAGGCTTGGATCCATCCATCATCAACTAATCAGGATGTTGATGGTGTAATGGTTTGTGTTTCTTGGCACATTCTGGACCCTTTAGTATCGGCTGAGCATCATTTAAATGCCATAGCCTACCTGAGTGTTGTTGCTGACAAATATGTACACAGTGTACCTATTTTCTGATGGCACATCATGGATGTGTAGTTCACAAATCTGCAGCAACCTTGTGATGCTAAAATGTCAATATGAACAAAATTTCTGAGAAACGTTGTTGAATACATGCCACATAGAATTAAGGCAGTTCTGCGGGCAAAAAAGTGTAAAACGGGGTTCAGACAAAGTGTATATACATTATATGTATATGTTTAAAATAAAGTTAGCATACTGTTCATAAAAATAAAAAATGAGATGAGCTGACCTATGCTGCTGTGTTTGTGGAACTGCACAACTACAAGATGTAAGCAGATCTTTCACACCTGGATAATTTCCTTTGTTTACACTGACAGAACTACTGTTTATACATTTTTTACACTAGATGAAAAAAACACACCTTCACATCATACACTATCCAATATCTGCTTTTTAAAAAGAGGGCATTACGTGTACACTTTAAATTTCCGGTAGATCAAATGTCACTGAGTAGTCAAATATAATCTCTCTTCTCCCTCTCCTGTTCTGTCGTTCCTACATAATTATGTATCTTTCTGAACACTTTTTATTATCTTTTAAAGAGACCGCTCAGCGCATTGATGGAACTGTTGCTATCACTTTGTGCCATATAAATAAAAGTTAATTTAAATTAATCAAATTGAATTGCTCACAAATCAAATTTATGGTGCTTGAAGCACCAGAAATACTTTTGATACTTTGACTAAATAGCAAGTGCCATTTAGTCAAAGTATCAACTTTTAACTCTTATAAACTTTTAACTCTTATACCAGCTTTGTTTGGTTCTGGTGATACTCACTAAATCCTAACATAAATGACAGCAGTTAAATCAGGCCCCACAGAGGCTTAACTTAGAGCTGAGCAGAGGCAATTAAAGTTTTACAATGTTCTTTTGGAGAAAATGACTTCCGCTTTGGTGAAATAATATTTACCACCTAATAAACTGTCACTGATGCATTATTAAGAGTAACTACACCTCACAAGTAGTAGGTTTAAAAAGCTTGAAAACAGAGATGATAGATGAGAGGACTTATTTTTAAATACAGTCCCTGCAGTTTTGAAAGTCCAAAATTACGAAAGAAAAAAAAAAGGGGCACAAGTTTATTGCAGCAGAGTGCAGATCAGAGTCCTGCCATTTGAGACCTTGAGGAGGTGGTTCATGGAGAAATCGATAGTGTTAAATGAAATAAAGTAGCATAAACAGAGTTAGGAAAGCCCTGGAAAGTGGGTACAAACACATGCGCACACACACAAATTGGTTTGATTATGCACTGAGGGTTAATGATCAGATGGCCGGCCTCACTGATGTGTAATAACATCTGCAGCGAGGTCAGTCCCTCTCTGGCCCCACTGGCCCCTGACAATCATCCGAGTCTGTCCGAACGCAAACACCACACACACCGCACATATGTCATCCATACGTCAGTGTGACAGAAAAACAAGAAAAAGAGAAAACATTATCTTGTTAACCATGTTCCTCACCTCAGTTTATCATAACAAGCCTGCATTTGCTGCATTCATCCTACATTTTAGGCACTACATGAGAGCAAAGACTGTATTATCCTCTTTGACTTTGAAGAATTTTAAATTCTTAATGTTTTAAAGGAAGAAAACATTAAGTGTCTTATCAATCCATCCAATAAAGCTAAGATTACTTTTACTGTATATGTTGGACTTTAAATAAACTTTGCTTAAGCTGTTTGTTTGGTACTGCATGTGTTGCATAAACATGCATAGATAGTGGTCACTTGCAAGTTTTACTAAACCTTGTATATACAGAAAATAAAAATAAAAAACATTTCAAAAGAAATAAAAAGGCCTTAGGGGTTATCCTGAATTTCCAGTAAATAAAATGTTTCTTCCCATCAGGGATTCAAGGTTTGTCTCTAAAAAAACCAAAATGTTCTGTTGTGAGACCACACCGAAAACCTCCCAAGCAGCAGTATTTATCCACTTTATCCAAGAACACAATGTGCAGAGAAAAAAAAAAGCCTGTGCAAATTCTCAAGGACCAATTGACTTAATGAACCCTGAGCTGAAAATATTTGACAGCATTTGCAAATGTTTACAAGTTTGATAGTGATATATGAATGCCCCAAAACTCATCTGGGAGTTCAACCTGAGAAATCTTTAGTGGTTTATGTTCTGAATGCAGGTGTGATGTGATTGCAGCGACACATGAAGCCATTATTCTGTATGATTTATATAACACTAAAACAAATCCCTTTTTATAGACCTCTTTAGAGGGACTTCTTTAATCCACCGGTCTTTATGTGAACTTCCGTTGTTCCTAAATCTGACAATGAATCACTAAAATCTAAGGGAACAAGTTCCGAACCTTTTTTCTGGGGAGGCCCTATCACATTTTTTTGAAACCACTTTTGCCAAGTTTTGACTCCTCAGACTTCTCCGGTGAGTTTTGAAAAAAATAAAATCATTTTATCACATTTATTCAAGTTAAGAGGAGCACTTGTTTTATGATCTAGGTGACTTATCCTAGCTTAGGTTTAATGTGTTGCTTTTTGCATTCCTCACATGTTTTGTCTAGTACCTGGGGTATCAATGGTATTTTAATTTAGATTAAGACACTTTGTAATGTCGCTGCTGCATCTTGGTGTAATAACATTCATAAATAAATAAATACATGAAATCATTAAAAGATGAAACTCTGGATCACTGGATCTAAAGCTAAGAGTCTGCCATCAAAGATGCTATTTAACTTTGCATGGTCATATCAACGTCATAGTTGAAACTGTTATTTGTTACTGCTGATTGTTTTTTTTTTATCATTAAAGAAATATTGCAAATGTAATGAGCTTTCTGTTCCCAGAGGATGCTGAAAAACTTGACCATGCTTTTGTTTCATGTAGGCTTCACATTTGTAACTCAGCAGAATCTTGAAAAAGTGTCTAAATCACCTTCAGCTTATCCAGAATACAGCTGTTTGAGTTTTAATTAATTCCTTTATGGATTCAGCTATTGAGTTTTACTTTTTTTTAAACTACTGTAGCCTGTGTTGTTTAGTTTTATTATTTCACTTGTTTATCTCTGTCTATTGAGTTTTACATTATCTTTATGGCATTACAGCTGCAATTTCTGTGGTATCTTTGTGCAGCACATTGTGCTTCCATGTGAAAAAATATGTGCCATATAAATACAGTTTCACTTGCATAGCCTACAAATGTGCTGTCACACTGAGCATGTACACTTCTATCACATCCACAGGAAATGCAATAAATGAGACATATATGCACTTCCATGGAGTGTTAATTGGGGGTAAAGGTGGTTCAAAGTGAAGGTACTGCATGTTATCACCGTGACACACACTTTGTCCATGGTGGCCATGGGCAAAGTGTGTGTGTGTGTGTGGGGGGGGGCATCACTTTCCACCCTGCTGGCACAGAAGAGGTCAACCGGTGCATGTTTTCTAGCTCATTCACTCATTTACCTACAACCACCGCCACCCCTATCACCCCTCACACACGCATACACACACGCTCACACACGCACTGAGGTTGCAAGAGTTCAGAGCAGGGTACACAAGGACCCCTCTGAACTCAACATGCTGGCTTCATTCCAATGAATATCTCACCTCAGTTGCAAAGCTCATAACAGAGCAGAGTCTCCGTGCCCTTCTTACCTTGTACACCCACCCACCCACACACACATGCGCACACATAAGTAAAAAACAGGGGTTAATATACCGCAGTGCTTTGCAAAACAACCAGTCTAGCCCTGCCCAAGTGTACTAAACAGCATTTTAAAACCCTCTTTTGATCAGGCTGCATGACTTCAGGGCTTCGTTTTCTCCAAGACATCAACACAAAGCGTCGGCACGGCGTGCACCCTGGCACCAAAGCTAGACAGATGTTGTAACAACCAGCATGAGTGATGAGCTGGTTGAAACCACATCAGACTTTGTAAACGTGAGTGAAGGTGCTAGAAAAACAGGCACATGGAAAATAACAAGATTAGGAAAAAGCCTGGGAATGGTACTGAATCCCATTTGCAGTCACGCACACATAACCGGCACACATGTCAAAGCATGTATGTGTGAACTTGTGTGTAGCATGTGACACAGACTACACAGCCATACACTGGATTTGAGAAAACGAGTCATAGACAGCCTCTGCACAGATCTACCAGCTCCAGTCCACAAAACACATTTCCAAACAATTGGCAATTGATATAACAGATGAAGCTTTTCAGTATTAATGTCACCGTACTTTACAGGGTTGAGTAGTTCAGTAAAACTTAGAGTAAATAAGACACTAGTGATACTATTAGACTAGTATGCCCATCATTAAGAAAGTCAGTGTGTTCATAGTTTCTTGTCCTGTCCTGTCTATGTCAGCAAAATACATGGACGACATCAAGCTGTATGCAACTAGTGAAAGAGACGTCAATTCACTAATCCACTGAACCCTGGTCTCTCTGTCTGTCTGTCTGTCTGTCACTGGGATTGACATATACTGTCTCAAAAAACAGCTAGAAATTCATTGACTACCAATACAGGCTCTAGTCTTATTTGTGGTACATTTTGCATCTTTCTAGTTTTGGTGAGTGCTGATCCAGTGCAGATGCAGTTGGAATTTGTCTTCTTGGCACAACGTCTTCTACGTTTGTAACCCATGTACCTCAAGACTAGACAACAGCATCACTGTTGGCGACAACTGGGGTTTCTGTTCCCTTCTGGCTTCTTTCATCAACAGGGCTTTCTATCCATACTCTGGGTGCTTTTTCGCACTGCCTTGAGGGAGTAATCTACGAGAGTGTATTAGAGCAATATTAAGAAAAATGAAAAAACACCAAAATTGTATTTGGAGAAAAAAGTAGAGATTACAGTTTTTATTTCACAACAAACTGCCATGGTTGCTGCTTTGGATATTTTTTTTCTCAAAATACAATTTTGACTTTAATCTGGAAATTTTCGACTTAAAATGATCGACAATATTTTGTTTTCTGTGTTGTGGCACTATTACTCTGTTGTAGTAATTTCTATAGACTGCAGTGGGTGAAAAATCCCAGTACAGTCTCAGAAATAATGAGGAATCACTGAAATTACAACATTTCCTAATTCTGATGTTTAATGGGAGCTTTATTTGAGGTTTCCTGACCCGCATCAGCTGATTTAGTGGCTCATAAGGGATTAGGTGTTTCAAAACCATCAATAACAATAAAAAATATATCTGTTGTACAGCACTTTGGTCGGCAGTGTAGTTTTTAAAATGCTGTATGAATAAATTAGGGTATGGTATGGTAACTAAAACAACAGTGCAAAGCAGAGTGGGCCATAATTCCTCCACAATAGTGTAAAACACTGATAAAGTCATAAAGAAAATGATAACAGTCATTTTGCAAGCTGTTGAATAATGGTTGTACATAATCTTTCACACATTACTTCTGCATTTGGCTTAGTTTTTGTTCAGTAATAAGGACATAGTATATCATGTCTTGTTGTTGAGGTTGTTCAGTATTTGCCTAAATTTTAAGACCTGCTAATAACTGAATATATTTTTTATTATGTTCTGATATGTAAAACCTTAAGATTGCTCATTTTGCCATAACTGTACATGGCAAATTGAGAACTGCCAATCAGCTTAACATCTGAAGTGCTCTTTGTAGCCATACTTGTTGCACCTGCACTCAAAGCAAGAATGATTATTACAAAAGCATGAGTTGAGATACAGCATTCATTCTGAGCATGGTAATCCATCTACCTGCTATACAACTGCATGTTTTCACTGTCATTATAATTTTCGACAAAAAATTCTATTAGAAAGGCCAAAGATTATTACATGAATATACCTTTGTGTAGCAATAAGAAAACCTAAGGCTAAGTTTTCTAGTCAGCTGCATAAATAGTTTGAGGGGCTATTATACGGTAGGTTAATTTTCTTGCTCAGTGGCAATATGGGGCCGCTGAAGGATGGTTTCTTTAGTTCCTAACTGCTATGAAGGTTAAATGAGCCACGTTGAAAAGTATTTGCTCACTGGACACTAAACCTTGCATAAATTATGTTGTGCAACTTTTTTCTGCCATGCATGGGTTCCTTTGAATGTCCATCGGCACGTGGGCTGACAGGACATCAGTGCATGATGACATTTACTCAGAGCTTCTGTTTATAATGATAAGATAACGGAGACAGAGCACTGAGTTAATGGGGGCATTGAGGATACAGTATATCTGTCAGGGGGGTCAAAACTTTCACAAATTTATCTCTGATACTCAGGTCAGCAAAAAGGTCAAAGTGTTCAACAATGGTGACAGCTCACTCACAACTATAACTGGACTTCAGTACCTTACTGAATGAAGGCCAATTAAATGAGAATTTAAAATACGAATTATTTTAAATGATTTAAAATTAACATTCAACATACTAATTTCACATGGAAATTATAGGGAAAATCAAAAAAAATGACAGTGTAATGTTCATTTTGGGTGACCAACATTTCATTGCATGTGGAGCACATTTGTGAAAACAATAAATCTTTTGTTGCAGTTCAAAGTGAAATATATCAGCGTAGAGGATTGATGGGTTCATGCTGTCAACAATCCCCGCAGAAAACATCATCAATCCAAAAACATCACACAAGTATGTCATAGTAACCGCTGACCCAGTCAAATACTACTGCACTTAATGCACTCCTTCGCTAAGTGGCCTTTAAATGCTATCGTCAGACTTGTTAACCTATTGTTTCTGTGTGTGCACAAAGTAGGTCATCCCATAAAGTTGTACAGTAAGTCATTGTTTCTGGACTGCCTTTCACCAGTGGTCAGATATTCTTTGTTTTTTCAAGGTGTATCTGTACTGTAACTATCACAACAGAATGACAGGTAAAGATCCTCTCAGTGAGTTCATGACCCGTTCACTCATCAAATGACAAGCTGAAGAACAAATAAACACATCACAGCACGTCACTTTAATGACAGATGAGCAGCTTTTAGAGAGCGCATTCAAAAATGGGTGTGTGTGTTCTTTTTTGTCTATTTGCACATATTATCATAAGTTACAGTGTGTTAAGCTCTCAAGGCCGCTGTACAAACTGTAGACTATTGGATCACTGCAGAGTTTATTGCTCAGACTTACAGATCAGCCTTACTTGTATCAGTTCATAGATAATGCCACCTTTATTTTGGAGAGTTAGTACTATATCCTGGCAAAACTGTTGTTTTCATAAGGCCGCAAGCCGAAACACGTTGGTCAATTATTAAAGTTATTCATCTTCCCTCAAGTGTTGCTGGAGTTCCTGCTTTGTGAATTCTTTCATCCTCTCCATGCACCTTGGAAGCAGGTGAAGTTGTGCCAGAAAATTTTTGCTGCGAAAACTGTTTTTTTCCCATTTTTAAAACTCCACAGGATTGTTTTGTCTACGAGAATTAAAATATGCTCTATTGGTGTATCTTATATGATGCATGCTTGCATGCTCTCTCTGGGACTGCATGGGTTCTCTCCAGGTGCTATACTCCAGGTACAGGCATGTTAGTTTAACTGGTGTTTCTAACTTGGGCATAGGTGTGAATGTGAGCATAAATAGTTGTCTCTCTGTGTTACCCTTGCTATAGACTGGTAGCCTGTCCAGGGTGTATACTGCCTTTTCCCCTGGGGGCTCCAGCCCCTTAGACTACTTAATGTAATATAATTAAAATTCCCAATGTGACTGTTTTTACATACATTGACTTATTTTGTGAATGTTCTCTTATCATTTGTCTGAAAGCTTCCAAAGTATCTAAAAATCCATTTGATACCATCCTCTTATCCACTGCAAATTTATGCTTATTTTGTGACATCCTCCAGGAACTGCAGTTAATAACAGTACCATAAATAAATGAATTAAATTGTAAGCAAAACAGAAAACTAAATATCCAAGTGAATAGCATTAAAGATAAAGCAAATGTGCTGGATTTTAAATCAGGTTATATTATCTTTAATTATCTTTTATATTGTGAACATTAATATGGGTTTGTATGAAAAATCCCAATTTGTAACTGTGGTGAAAAAACATAATAATAAGCTTTGAATGTTACGGCAGTGTCCTGAAACATTTACCGTTACCATATCATCATTACTGTTTATAATTAGTAGAATAAGTAGAATCAATACTTAGTGTATATACATAATAATTCATGTTTCAGACCCTATTTCACTGTTAACATGAGTTTTAAAGGACATTTTGCTCACATAGTTCAACTTTGTCAACCATACGCCCTCAGTGACCTCTGCATCTTTCATAGCAGTTCACCTCAGTCACCCCTACATTTCACATTTCAGAAACAAACCTTGTGACTTCCCTGTTGTGCCAACCCTTACTAGTTCTTCAGCTTCAAGAAAGCCGTCCCCTCCACAGAACTGAATGCATCCAGGAGCCAACAGCAGCCTCAGTGTATAGGAGGAGGTCAGTAGGTTCATGGAGATCTCCTTCCTTATAGCTCCAGTGCTTTTCCCACATACTCTATCAATAGCAATGAACTAGTTTCCTGTAAATGCCAGAAATCTATAGTCCACTGTGATAACTTAAAACAAAACAAAAATTGTTGATGTAACAGATCTACAGGTTTCCCAGTAATCATGAATTTTAATGCTGAATCATGGCCACACATAATGGGGTGCCAGGAAAAAAATGTAAAGAAAGGGCAATAACCAGTTGACTTAAGTGGTGGAGGAGTGCTTGTTGGATTATCCAAAAGGTAATATATAGGTTCTGGGGAAGAGGGCACCTCACTTTCTGGGTCAGGCTGATGTGACTGCATGAGGCTTTTCCATCTCCACAGTCAATCTCCAGTAACGTCCTCCTCTGTAGGCCTCTACATTTTTTAAAGAACATGGTGGTTGTATTTCTGTGGCTTCACATATGAATGTACATCTTTGTGTGCACACATGACTTACGTTTGTATGTACCTGTGTATAGAGCAGCATCCACTTCAAACATAATCAGTGAACTCCCTGACCTGTCGCTCAATTTGGGCATGAGTGTCTTTAGGTCGTTAGGTTTGTTTGATCCGCCTTCTGGGGAGTTCGGGGCTACTTGCGAGGGTCGACCGGTCCCTATCTTGGTTCATCAGTTATCTCTCGCCTGCTGTCATCACTACTACAAACCCTCCACTGAGCTGACTGTAAAGAACAAAGAGTATTGACCTGCACTTCAATCAAAGGGATTCTTAAAGATGAGGAATGACGGGTCAGTGGGAAGTATTCAGTCAATTCTCGAGGCTTCAGTTTTAAGCATCTTGCAAGCACAAACAACAACAACAGTACGCTTGACTGAAACTAAAATGAAAATGTAACTTAGTGTGTTTATTCATTACTTATTTTGTTTTCTTTTATTTGTCCAGCAAATTGATATTCTTAGCAAATAACTAACACAGAAATGCTGACGGCTTGTGTTTCTATGCGTTTGTGCAAAATAATCCATAATACCCCATAAATGAACCCATAAACCCAGTTTGTCCTTGTGTCTCAGTTAATATACTGCTTTATAAATACATTTAGTAATGACTCGCCGATAAATGCCTGGCACAAACGCACCACCGCCAGTACACATTTATTGCAATAAAACCTTCAGCTGCGTATTCTGCTCAAGGTCATAGGGAAGGGTGTTGCGTAGTTCTGTTTGCCTACACAGGACATCACAAGAAAACATGTTTTCTTTATGACTTGCACTATGCGCAGTGCCAACTATCTGTGACACTGCCAGTGTTTAATGTGGCAGCACAGACCAGCACACTGTCAGGCTGAAGTCCTGAAGTGACACCTTGCACAACAGCCAACTGCTTTTTGAAATAATAGAAATGTAAATTTTTTAGACTATGTCTAAATCTGTCATGCACTTTTTATACGATATTAATTTGACATTGGATCTAAATAAATATTTAAGTATTAGAAATTTTCAATACTCCAATTAATTACACTGAATTTTTAAGAGTGTTATGCTGCAACTAGCGATCACATTAATCTAATCAACTCTTTATAGTGTATGGAAACCAGAGATTTGTCTGTTTCAGGGCATGACCTGAGCTACACACTCAAGAGGCTGGGAACAGAGACATTTGAAAAGAAATTTAAATAAATATGTCTTTGGACAAAGTAGTCATTTCAGTTCCATAATGATGCTACTTTGATTTTTCCAAGTAAAGGTATCATTTTAATGCATGTGTCTAACATGCAGTAACTGGGCCATAACAGGCCAGCCACAATTTCTAGAGCAGTCCACTGGATAATTTTGCAAAGTGTGAGTCATTATTTGTCCAAATTTTCTTTTATTGTTTTGAATGCATATTAATCCCTTTGCAGTGGCCACTATTACTATATGGTAGTAAAAATAAATGATACATTTCTAACTCCAGAAAGTTGGTTTTAAATACTATTTGTGATCTGTAACTTCTGTATGTGTAATGACACACTTGCTGCATTTATTTGTCTCAGGATGCTCACTATATGATTTGTATATGGACTGCGCCTGCGAAGAATTAGAAATTTGAAAGAGGAATTCGGAAATCGTTACTTTTTTTAATTTATGAATTATTGCACGCTTCTGTTGATCAAGCCTACTTCAGATTAAATTAGGCCATATGCTCCATAACCTAAAATGGGTTTGATACCCTTCATTTAAGCTGCCCAGTAATGAAAATAAATGCATTTTCAAACAATGTACTTCTTTTAAGCTGATGTTTTTAAAGATAAGGTTTAAAAATGTACTACAAATACTTGATTTTATTCATTACAAATGTGACTATGCATAATGAGAAGCACTGCCACTCATGCAACAAAAACACTTTATTGAGACGCTTTGGGATTTTAGAAATGGTTAGGTCCCATTATTTTGCATCGTGCTTCAGGTTGAGCACATAGAGTTTGGGAGACGTAGATGTTTACCAAGAAAAGAAGGCTTAAAAACAGATGTTATTAATCTACACTCAACAAAATCACTAGAGTCCTCTTTCGCAAGAATAATTTGATGGTTTGCACAACACGCATTTTTTTAAAATTCTGAGAAACAGATGAGGTGATTGGTGCCATTCTCGTGTCAGTATGTTAAAAATAAAAAAATCCAGCAAGCAGACTGTTGGCTTAGCTTTGCATAAAGACTTGAAACACTGAGAAACAGCTGGCCAAGATGCAGATCATCTGTCTTTGTTTTCAGACTGACGATATATATACGTACATATAAGAGAAATAATGCGGTTTTCAAGAAGGTTGTGTGGTTTTTTTTAAAGTTTTTAAGTTAACATTTCTTTAAATAATAAAGTAGCACAAATACAGTACTAAAGCTGCCTGATATCATGTGATACCACATATCAAACAGCATGAGCGGTCACCGTGTGCATTTGTAGGTGCGTGGGTGGTTGTTTTCTCGTTTTGGGGGGGGGGGGTGATTAATATGTGCCTGCTACACATGAGACGACTTTTGCTCGCTCACCCAATAACCGGCAAACATCAGTTAAGAGTTCAAGGTTGCTCTGATGCCACCCGAGAGTCTGTGAATGAGCACTTTTAAAGAGCAGCAACACGGGGCCCCAGTACATGTTATTTAAGTCATGCCAGCTCTGAGTGGGCGGCGTGTGCGTCTGTACTTGAGTGTGTGCGCTACATGTATGTCTATCTTTGTGAGGACCAATTAGCTTTAGCCCAAGTGAGGACGGTCCTCATTTGAGAACTGCGAAATGCTGTTGGAGAGCCAGGTTCGTGTGTGTGTGTGTGTGTGTGTGTGTGTGTGTGTGTGTGTGTGTGTGTGTGTGTGTGTGTGTGTGTGTGTGTGTGTGTGTGTGTTGGGGGGTGATTTCGCCATCAACTCGTTTCATTTTTCAAACTAAGAAATATATCAAACAATAAAAATCACTTTTTTCATGCCTGTGTCTGGTGAGCTTCTTGTTGGTGGTGAAGAAAAACAGACTGTAAAAGGTCTGACTTTGATTTTGATCATCAGAGGCTACAGAACGATCTGGAAACTACAGAACGATCTGGAAATGTACGAATTAAATGTTATTTATCAGCGGGCGACCATGGATGGAGGGACTTTTACAACAACTCCAATTCAGCGCTCCTGTTAATTGGACTGTATAAACTACCCCGTATAATTAGTACAATAAACGGTCCAAAAAAGCACTTTAAATGCCCACTTACCCCCACCACCCCTTTACCTCTCCACAAAGAACACACACTCCAAAACACCAACAAAGCAAACACACAAGCTGCAATCGGTCAAATATTTGCCCGGTGCAGAAGTGTGGCAGTAGTATTTGCCAGAGTTTCGGTTCTTCCAATCACGCGTCACTGTGAAACAGGTTCAAGCGAACCGCGTCACCTCCGCAGTGGCCTGTGTGTTTATTTATAAAGCGGGGGTGGGGTCAGGGCACTTCCTCGGTCTATCTGGGGTCATACGATCCTCTCAACTTGGATCCATAAATGAATGGCGGGCTCGACGGCCACACCATGCAGGACCGGCCCCTGATTGGTTCCGTGCACGGCAGGAATAAACACTCTCAGAGTATATATAATGCGGTATGGAGTAACACTTTTCCAAGAAACTAGAACAACCTCTAGGTAATGAAAAGGGAGCTGCTGTTAAACATCTGAGTACTAACTGAGTAAAAAATAGATAAATACAAAGTTGAGGATGAGGGCGCAAATCCAAAAAGTTCCTCAGATAGTTGAGCTGCTGAAGAAGAAGTCTGTCGGGCTGCAGCACTTCAAGCCAACATCCTCAGTGTGCGTGCTGGAGGAGAAGGATGCTGCGGAGGCTGCACCGTGTCCTCATGCGGCATTCAGAGCGCACAGTTTGGACGAGATCCCGGGACCCACCAACTGGCCCCTGGTCGGCAGTCTGTTTGAACTCCTAAGAAAAGGCGGTTTGACGAGGCAACATGAGGCATTGGTACAGTATTATCATATGTCATCATATAACCATAAACATTCCAAGTGTTTTTTAATCTATTAAAATGTGACCAAAACAGATGTAATCACTTTTTATTTTCCATGACATTTTATAACTACTTGAATCTTCTTTTTTTTTTCAGGTTGATTATCATAAGAAGTTCGGAAAGATATTCCGGATGAAGCTGGGGTCTTTCGAGTCTGTGCACATTGGCGCACCTTGCTTGTTGGAGGCGCTTTATAGGAAGGAGGCAAATTACCCTCAGAGGCTGGAAATCAAACCCTGGAAAGCATACAGAGACCTGAGAGACGAGGCGTACGGACTCCTAATTCTGTAAGTGGTCTTTCGATTTCTCCTTTATTGGTGCCTAAAATGGCAATAACCCACCAGGAGGCAGACTGAGACGTAAGTAGAAGCACAAATGTTTTAAATTAAAACGCACTTACTTTTGTTTTGCAGGGAAGGAAAGGACTGGCAGAGAGTGAGGAGCGCATTTCAGCAGAAACTCATGAAACCGACAGAAGTGGTGAAGCTCGATGGCAAAATAAACGAGGTAAGACTCCGTTACATAAAGAATATATGCTTTTACTTCTTAGAGTTATCGATGACTGACACCTTCTGCTTGTAAAAACAGGTGTTGGTGGACTTCGTTGGCAGAATTGGAAACATCAGCAACAACGGGAAGATTGAAGACTTGTACTTCGAATTGAATAAATGGTCGTTTGAGAGTAAGTTCACTATTTTTGATTCGATTCCTCGTTAAATCTACAACTGGGATTTTTATTACAGCATAGATTGAGCTGCCGATCATTTTCTCGATTAACCGTCTAATACAGAAAATGTGGAAATTGAAACTCTGAAAGAATCAGGTGTTACCTTTAAACGGTTTTAAAACCAGATAATTTACAGATAATACATTCAAGGTCGGTTAAGGCAAATAAAAAGCGCGAAAACTCTGATAAATGAAGTGAATGTGGGCTTCAAAATGAATCATTATAAAACCGAAAAAAACCCCTAATTATATCTTTGGCTTTCAACCATGTTATTTATAGAAGCAATATTCTGCTATGATGTTTTCTGTCACCTGTAATGTTAAAAAGATAATCATAAACTAAAAGGATTTTGAGACATTGCAGACCTGTACAAAGTAAAAATCTGGCATTCTGAATCTCACTTTTTGCTCTTTTTCACCTCACAGCCATTTGTCTCATCCTTTATGGGAAGAGATTTGGTCTTCTGCAAGATACGGTCAACGAGGAAGCCATGAACTTCATCACAGCTGTGAAAACAGTGAGTATAGGAGCACTGTGACTTGTAAGAGGGGACAGTTGTAGGACTGAAGCTGGCTCTCTCTGTGAGCCTGTGGAAACTTCGCAGTTCATCAGGTTCACCAAGTGATGCAGCAGTTCAGTGACTAACACTCTCACTGATTTTCTGGGGCAAACCAATACCGTTAACAGATAATAAAAATATGCTTACAAAGGTCTCAGGGTAATGGGGGCAACAGTATAGAAAAAGCTTTGAAAACAATTGAATCAGAGACTTTCAGCACGAGTGACAATGGATTACATCAGACTCCCAATCCTTTTCTCTCTGACTCTGTCTTCTCTTGTCGCTCTGTTTCTCTGTAGATGATGAGCACCTTTGGCATGATGATGGTTACACCAGTAGAGCTCCACAAGAGCCTCAACACCAAAACATGGCAGGACCACACCGCAGCATGGGACCGCATTTTCAGCACAGGTGCGAGTTTATGCCTTGCCACAAAATTAGAAAATTAAGATTCCCCCGCCTGCAGTAATTACTGTCGTAGGGTACTGTTTGTCTCCACTCATCTGTAATGTTTGCACTTGTCTGAGCTCAGTTCCAGTAAGAACATCAATAGGAAAGTACAGACGAGGGTGGGTGGGTGGCAGCGAGATCTGAACTGTGTGCCAGTGTTTTGTGTACTTGGCGCTCTGGTACTCAGTGTTGTAGTAAACTGCATGACCCATGAGGGAGAAATATGCCAAATATTTGTTGTAGCAGAAGGTAGTGGCATACAGTGATAAAGAAGATTATGCTGCTTCAACCTCTTACAAATATTCACACATAACCACTTATTGTACCAACAATTGATGTTTTTATGTGTTTTCAGTACAGCACCAAAATATCTTGTCTTTAATATATGTCTTTCAGTCAGACAAGTTAGATTATGGATAGCATTTTATGAAAGGATAAAAAAACAACTGACACACTTTCAGAAAACAGTAACGAAAATTAGCCCGAAAACAGAAACAAAAAAAGTTATTCTTTGTTTTATGTATAAATAACTTTGTATGTACTTCACATGTATTCCTTACATCTAGAGTTACAATTAAAGAGGCCTGACAGTTAGCCTTTAATATGTGAGATTTCAAACCAGCACAAAAGCCAACAGAGCTCCAAGAGCAAACAATCTTTTTTTTTTACTATTTTGCCTGAAAGCAGCTGAGAACATGACAGAAAAAATAAAGTAACAACCAAAAGCCAACTTTTCAAGTGCAAACAAAACACATGAGATTTGACTTTAAAATGAGCATGCTTACATCGTGACTGTTTTTGTTCCCTCAGCCAAAGTCTACATTGACAAGAAGCTGAAGAGGAACGCAACCAGAGCTCCTGATGATTTGATCGGTGACATCTTACACCAGAGCAGCCTTTCAAAAAAGGAGCTGTACGCGGCCATCACCGAGCTGCAGATTGGAGGAGTTGAGACAGTGAGTAACATTTTACACCACAAACATATACATTTAATTCTCATTGAGATAGTTAAAATCATGGACATCGCTCTCCTATTTGTCTGGTCATTACAGCTACTTAGTATGAAAACCAATGCTAACATTCTGTCCAACAAACATAAATACATACCGACATCTCTAAAACTCAATAATTAACACATTATTTCTTATAAATTTGATTGAAAAAGAACACAGCTAACAGTTAACTAGAAATTCTGACTTCTGAAAGTGTTTCTGACGGCTGACATTAGCCAGTAGAATCTACCTTTCAAGCAACTAAGAACTGGTAGCATAACTGTAGTTTTATAACTGGCCACACAGTGGCGCTACTTAATGTCCGACAGGTTTAGTCCTGGTATTCTTTTTAACAATCGGGCCCCCTGGTGGTGTCACCCAGACACAACAATTTTATTTGTGACAATCCTTTTTTATTATGTAAATTGATGTAGTCTTCTATCAACCTCTTCAGTGAATCTGTAGTCGCCAGAATTTTTCTTTTACATCACACTTTTATATTCAGCTCAGCTTAGTTCTCACCACATGGTGGCAAACGTGCTGCTGAAGTCCTTTGACTGGCTTTAACAGTCACACAGATTAGTGATTTGTTGATCGAGCAGGCCACTTCTACCCATTTTTAATGGCTGCTAGATGCAGAAGGCAAAGAAACATAATGCTGCGAAGCTTTAAAGCCATTTCTGTCTATTACAGCTTTTTGTTTAGTCACACTTTACTGAACAAAAAACTGCAAGCTGCACTTTAACAGAACAAGCATGAGTTTGCTTTTTTAATTTCAACCTTTCACCTACTTTCCTTCAAGTGGTTAAAGAAAAAAAAAACCTTGTAAACTCTAAAACAAAAAGGTGCTGCAGTTTCAGTCCTTCAAAAGCGGAAAATTAATGTAGTAGATGTAACTGAGGAGCCTTTGAGGAACCCAAAACATTCCATAGCTCCTTTCAGGACCCCACTGATGAATGCACTTAGCGTAGCTGCCTCATTTAGAGACATCTCCTCACTACCTCCTTATTTCAATCTCTGTCTCTGTCTCTCTCTCCTCCCTCTCTGTCTTGCTGTTACGTTTCTCAGACCGCCAATAGCATGTTGTGGTTTATTTTCAACCTGTCACGAAACCCCAGCGCCCAGAAGAAGCTGTTGCAGGAGATCAGAGAGATCGTGCCTCCTGACCAGGATCCAAGTGGAGAGCACATCAAGAATATGCCCTACCTCAAGGCCTGCCTCAAAGAGTCTATGAGGTACATTAACACTGATGGTTATATTATGAGCAGCGGTGTAGTATCTAATCTTCCTCTCTGAAAAGTGCCAAACATACTCTGTTAATACAATTAAATACATTTAGAAATCCAAACGATACACCAGTTTAACTATAGACTGGTTAAATTTAAATATAGTTATAGAAAATCTTTTTCTTTAATAGGAGTTTGGTGCAAGAGTCACACAAGCAAAACAAATACGACAAATACAAATAATCTCCATTTCCTATTAAATGAATGAATTAGACACCAGTTAAACAATCAGTTTTGTTTTGTTTTTCCCAAGCAGTAAATCATACTTAAATCATAATTTTGGCTCGTACTACAGAGAGATTAAGAATGAAAACTCACACGCATGACTGCCTCAAAAACAAGCTCCGTGAGATGTGGTGGCATGACCAGCAACAACAAGCTTAAAGTCTACCATGTGGTCACATTTAAATTGTTTCCTAGCCCTTGTAGGTTCTCCTTCGGTCTCCTTTTGAAGTCACAAGTTGTCTAACATTTCATTTAAGTCCACCAACATAACCACATCACCCATGGAATGTACTGTACAAGCCCCCCCAACTGGAGATTATATCTCACCTTATTTTACCCTGTGAACAATGCCGGAATATGTTTATCTCCTGTTAAGCAGCTTATACATACTGTAGTATGAGTATGGTCACTGTGTCATAATCTCACATGTATTTTTTGTCTAATTCCTACAGGTTATCACCATCAGTTCCATTCACAAGCCGAACCCTGGACAAGGACACTGTGTTGGGGTATTATGCTATTCCCAAAGGAGTAAGTGGCTTAGACAGTAGTCGTCATACACCTGACATAAGCAGATTCCATTCTTGTGAAAATTTACATTTGACTGATGTCTAAATGAGTTTTTTTTAGAAAGAAAATCTGTTCATGTTCTCAGGCTTTAGTCTCATTATCTACTATACTGCGTCGTTCATCTGTAAAATAGGGACAAAACCAAAAACTTATACTTTTTCCTCCATTCACAGACAGTGTTGATGATTAACAGCCATGCACTGGGCTCCAACGAAGAGTACTTTGATGATGGCAAGCAGTTCAAACCTGAGCGCTGGCTGCGCGAGAACAACACCATCAACCCCTTTGCCCACGTTCCTTTCGGTATTGGAAAGAGGATGTGCATCGGCAGACGACTGGCAGAGCTTCAGCTGCAACTGGCCATGTGCTGGGTACGATCAGTGACTAAAACCTAAGTGGTTAGCTCAAGATGGTCCTCAACAAATGCCATTATTTGAACAGTTGTTGATTTTTGCTTGTCTTTCTTACAGCTGGTCAGAGACTATGAGATTGTGGCAACAGATAATGAGCCGCTTGACGTCATCCATTCAGGGCTTTTGGTTCCCAATAGAGAATTGCCTGTCGCCTTCATCAGGAGATGAAGTAAGAACAGTTTTAAATTTCTAGACTGCTTAGGAATTAGTCAAGATGGAAGTGGCACAAACATTCCCTAAATCACTCTGGCTGGCTACTGTTTGTAGCTTTATTTTAACAGTCTTATGCAGAGCCTGTTTGGACACAGCGTAATCTATGTTATTCTGGGAAGCTACAATTTCCAGATGTTCCCTAAATGCCTCACTTGCAGGCAGTGAGTTGCAGCCAGAACAAACAGAAACACACATGTTGAGATTCAGAGATGTAGACATGATATCATACTTTACATCTAAGTTAGACAACTGTAACTATGAATCTGCCAAATTATATTTTTATTTCCATTTCCATCAAGTTCAGAAGAGCCCTAATTGATCTTTTCTTCCCTTCCAGGCTCTAAATTCAGCTCTTCCGGACTGAGCGACAGAAAGGTGATAACTTTGTTGCTTGTCCCAGTGGTCCAGTGACTCCCTGCATTGCTGCTCTGTAAATAAAATACAAAACAACAATTATTATAACTCTAATCTTACCACAAATACCTCAGACATATTTAAAACTATGACTGTTAATGACTGACCAAAGTACCAGTTGTTATGTACAAAGTGAATATTGTACCAAGGCAGCTGTCCTCAAATCTTTGATCTTAGACATGTAGAATGTAGTCCAAGTATTTTGTTATGCTTTTTATTGTGTATGTGTATATATATATCAATATATATCTATATATATATATATATATTGATATATGGGTTATGTTTTATGTTTTATTGTATATATAAGCACAATTATAATATTGCAAGATTGTACATCGTTTTTTGAAGAGACATATTTTATTCATGAAAACAAATGTATCAAATAAATATATCTTTAAACACACCTTTCCGTGTGGAGTTTACATGTTTTTTGTTTCTCCCACCTTGCAAAGATTTGCTTTTTAGGCAAAGCAGTAATTCACAGCTGTGAACATGAAAATGAAATAACTTTCAGCTGGTTAAAAATTTAGTGAGTTATGGTGAATTTTATAACTCCATAAACATGCATTAAGAGACAATAATATAGCATCTACACTGAAGCACAAGATTTAACATCAAGGTCAAGAAGCTAATAAAAAAGTGTGTTCGTGACAGTAAATATGTTTGCTTTTACTGAGTGGTACAAGTACATAGCAGTGTCTCACATATCCTTTGTTTACAGTTTGTAAAGTAAAAGTTAGGTAATAGTAGGCAATGGACCAAACCACTATGAGGTGCATGAGGGGGAGTGCATCTTTCAAAACTAACAAAACTTATTGTTTTTCACCCTTTTGCTCCGCCCCTGCCATTAAAGTGATGGATTCCTCAAATGCACAATGTGAAAAACATGTTACACAATCCCACAGTCTGATGTTTCAGTGGGATTTCTAGTGTTATGAAAGTAAATTATGAAATTATAACTGAACTTAATAATTATAATAAAAGATCAAGTGAAGTGATTTAAGCACTGTTTTAGTCCCTGTTTTCCCCCCCACTGTTTTTAAGTATTTCAGATGGGTTAAACAAAGACAGAATGAGCTTACCTATGCAGGGATCAATAAAAAAACAACAACGCTTAATCAACAATCAATCAATAAACAAAGCCCTGAAGTAACATCAGATTTTCAGTATTACACTGCAAAATCTTCAGTTTAATAAAATAAAATAAAGATCCTGGACTTACATATCCTGTGTTGTACTCAGTGCATTTATTTGACAGATCTGCTTAGTTTTCAGGTCAATGTTTGACATAAAACAAAGTACAAAGCACTCTTAAAAATGAAAAATAGTTTTTGGTTTGGCAGCTCCTCAGTAAAAACCTCCATCTTGTCAGGTCTTTTGTCACTTTATGAGTCTTGAGCAGCTTCAGCAAAGACTGATGATGAACTTCCCTTGTAGAACTCCCAGGTGGTTTCATTTTAAATAACTACTTAAAGTACAAAATATGTAAAACTACTTAATATTTCACACATATGCACAAAGGAGAAAAACCCCAATCCATTATCAATCATCCCTCGTGATCCCTCGTTTTGGCTCGTGATCTCATACATTACATACACACTTACACTACTTTTTGTAAATACTTTTTACTCGAGAATAAGGATCTGAGTTCATATTCCACCGATTGCTGGAACTAGAAATCTCCTGTGAGGACGCTTTCTGGACTGAGAAGGCTGATTACAGGAGGAGTTTCTTACATAAAAAGCAATCCATACACATCGCTTCACTTTTTGATTAATTATTTTCACAAGTGCCATGTGCGCAAAGAACTTAGCTGTGACCTCGGGTGATTTCGATATGTAAACCTGAAATGGTTACTCTGCTCAACAGCGATTATGAACAGTCTCAGTACTCAGGAGAACTGATGGAAGTAGAATACCTTAAAAACAAAAAATCTTACTTTCTTTATGTAATTTTCATGACAATTTTTTCTATAAATCTCTGCATGTAAAGTAAAATACAATATTTCTGTGACTGAGTGTAGCATTAAAAATTCCCAAGAGGTTATGTTTCTTCCTGAGATTGGTTTAAATGACACATATTAATTACTTATGTAAACAATTCAGATAACATAAATTTCACAAATGCAGGCCCTAGTGAGGATCGAACTCACGACCCCTGGTTTACAAGACCAGTGCTCTAACCACTGAGCTATAGAGCCTGGTCATGCATGCCGAGGCACATAAAACTTGATATAAGAGAGGCATATGAGCAACTAATCGCTATGAAACACAAAACTGCTTTAGATTTTTCCTTTCATATTCATTTTTTAACGCCCTTGGCTCTGTATGAGGTCATGGAGGAGGAGGAAGGAGGGGTTCCTTATATGGTCATCTCCGGCACACGGCTCTGGCTGGGGGGGAAAAAAACAACCCCACCCACCTGCTGCTCAAAGCCTCTGCTTGGGAAGCTTAAAGGAAAGAAGGGCACGTGGATGAACTGAGGGTCAAAATAAGATAAAGAAGGATTGTTCTGATTTTTATTTATATGTGAATGATAAAGTACTTTAGGGGAGTGTAAGACTAGAATTTACGAGCTAGAAATGAGCTTAATGAATGAGAGAAACCTTATGTCGAGTAAAGTGTGAATTGTGGTTGCTAAATGTTCATCTGCTTTATAACAGGAAGTAGAGCTGTCAAAACCACAACTACAGTAAGTTTATGTCAAAGTGCAGCAATCAATATATTTACGAACGTCTCAAAGTCAAGTTGAGTTAACTTGAACAGCAATTTAAAAAAAAAAAGGGTGTTGGCGGTAATTGTGCAATACGGCCACCTACTGACCAGAGATTGTAAGTACGATTTTATTGGGGCTAGGATCATGGAGAATCGTCTAATTTTCACAGATTTCTCCAACAAAAAATATCGATATGTGATTTCATATTACACATATTTGATAGTAGCTGCACATAAGAACAAAAACAGGTAGAGTTAAAAGAGGTGTGTCAGTCGTAAATTTTATGGTGCCCAGTTGAATAAAATCTTTTGTCTCCGAAAAAAAGATAACTAGGTCGAATACGAAGGAATAAAAGGTGCATTTAAGAAAAGAAAAATGTGTAAAAAAGAATCCGACTTTTATGATTTGATATCAGCAGACGTTATAGATTTTATATCTTAGAAAAAAAAATCAGCCTACCTAACTTAGACAGGAAGAGATGAGGCCTGCTTGTCATCATCAGCAGTGACAGGAAGCGTCTGACACCGCTCGTTTTTTTCACCTCGCTCAGTTAGATGTTTTATTTGCGCAGTTTCTAATGTTTTGAACGCATCTGTGAAGTACTGTAACTTCGTCCGTTGCGTTAATTATCCACGCTGCGCCTTAATTAAAGTGACGATTTATTTGAGCAAAAGCTATTACAACAGTTACGTTCGTCGGGATTCAAACCTGTTTATTCCGAGCTGGAGATGACTTCTGGAGGTTTGGGGCTCACCGAGGGCCTGGGCCAAGACATAAACCAGGAGGAGTTAGACTTTTCGGACCTTTTTCTGTATAATCAACCGGATTTTTCTGTTGGCTGTGATAAAGGTGTGTATACATAAATTGCATATGCATTTTTCTAAACATAGTATCTTATTATTTATTTATTTTTTTTAAAGGCATTTCATGATCTTATTGCCGCCAAGCCCACGTTTTCTCAGCTGAGGATGCGTCTGTAACTACTGTGTTGTGTTTTATTTTTATGAAAATTTAGCTCCCAGACCTTGACATTATGACATTATACACTGATCGATAATCATCATCCTTTTGTTTTTAATCTAAGATCAAGAGGGCTTCCAAGACCCTTTTTTCTATTTTTGAATGGAAAGTAAACAGGAGTGCGACAGATTATAGTTAAGTAGATTCAAAATTAAGCGATCCTCATAGTACCATGAATGGTTTGTTTTTTTTGGAATATGTATCTGCAAGCCTCTTCATTTTTGGCATCCTGACTAAAACCAACACTTGTTCAGTATGATAGTAATAGCTTTACTGGGGAGAGGAAACGCAAAACCAGCTCTCGCATCCCCAACATTGGCATATTCTCAATTTATAGATTTTTATTAAGAGAAAATGTTGTTCAAAGATGTTTTAGGTAAAAAAAACAAAACAAAAAAAAACTTTAAAGGGAACCGATTATGTTCATTTTCAGCTCCATATCTTTATTTTTGGACTCAACTAGAGTAGCTTTGCATGATTAGGAAAATTTAAAAAATATTATTCACAAAATAATCGTGTTTTACTTTATATTCTGCCTTCATGCAGCGCCTTGCTTCATCTTCTCTCTGAAATTAGGTGTTTTAGGTGTCTCTTCCTTTAATGCCAACTTTTTCTGAGTTGCTGTCCCAAACAAAGTGTTTAAAACCGAAAACCGGTTAGGCTCTGTGCTGAAGCCAGAGCCATGTACTTGAGGTGACCATATTAATCATTAATCTGCTCGCATGGATATCATATAGATGCAAGAATGAAAAAAGTGAAGTGTGTTACTTCATATTTGAAACACTGACTATCTTTAAGTCCACTTTAAGTTACCACATGGTAATAGCAGTATTGTAGTAATCAGATATTCTGACCTGTGTGCTAAAATGTGTCCCTTCTTTGATCAGTGACAGATGACACTGGTGGTCTCCTTGACAATGACAGTCAGCCTCCTCTACTGGTGGTCCAGCCTCAAGATGCATACATCTCCACCTCTAACCCACCAACTTCTAACCAGGACACCTCCTCTCACAGCACCAACGCAGGAAACCTATCAGGAGCTGTGTTTGACACCATGGGGCTGACATCACGAGTCGGTATCCCTGCTCCCAGCCCCAGGATTGAGATCACTCCATCTGGTGACTCTCTCAGTTCACAAACCCTAGAGCCAAGTCCTGCATCTAAAGCCCGGGGATCCTACAGAGAGTGCGTTAGCCCTGCCAGCAGTAATTCTTCCACTGGCTGGGGAGCAGATACTTACTCTCCCTTGGCATCTCCATGTGTGTCGCCATCTAATGTAGGGAGCTGTGGTATGGGCTTGAATCCCTTGGACCTCTGCTCAAGCCTGCAGGGCATCCATACATCCTCTAACCACTCCTCTCCAGGAGCCTCACCTCGAAACAGCATCACGGATGAGACCTATCTCCAACCACAGAATCGTTCTGCTTCACCACTCCCCCATCAGCGTTCCCGGTCTGTCTCGCCGCAGCGAGGCAAACGCTTCTACGGTCAGACCCACTCTAGTCAGGAGGGCACTCCTGTTAAGCAGCGCTCCCGGAGTCCTAGCCCCATCCCATCACCCCACGATCAGCAGGGGTCCTACTACTTGCACCAATACCAGGCTCAAGCTGAGTTTCACCCTCAAGTTCAGACCGCAACCTCTGGCCTGGACGAGATTCTGAATAGCAGTCCAGGAAGGGCCAAAATACAGGACTGTGTATATGGCGAGGGTTACGACTGGGCTATTGAGCAAGAAAAGATGAGTAGGGGTGGAGCTGAGATCAAACCTGAGACCTTCTACATGCTCCCAACTGTGTGGCCTCCTTCTCATTCACTCCAGCATAGTGGACGATCCACATTCAGGTGTTATGTTTGTCTTAATTTATCACTTACAAGAAATATGTGTCGTTTTTAATGAATTTTAATAAGCTACTATGGTACAAGGTTCGTTTTGATTTTTTAAATCTAAACTTCTCTTTTTTGAACTCTTTCGTTCTTCCAGTGGTCTCACCTTGGCTCCACTTCCATCTTTAGAGTGGTCATTTCCCAATCAGACGGGCCAGTATGAGCTACTGATCCAACAACAGCCCAGATCGCATCACAGAGCTCACTATGAGACTGAGGGCAGCCGAGGAGCTGTCAAGACACCAAATGGAGGGCACCCGGAGGTTCAGGTGTGGGGATTCATATGTAGATACAAGAAAGGAGAGGAAACGAACGCGTGGTAGTTGTACCAGAGAGAGGGAGTGGGAGATTGTAAATGCTGGGGTGATATTTCCTGATAAACGTCTTTGTGTAAAGCTGATACTCATGCAAATATAGAAACAGCCCCATAACATGTCAGTGCTTCCACAATGCATGTGTGATTATTTAGACATGCATTGATTCAATCTGCTCAAATAAACACAGTTATAATTACAAATCAAGAACCCACAAAAAGAGCATATAAATGTCAGTGCATGGTGTCCTTTATTTACTGTTTCTGGAAAGTAAAAAAATGGGCCTCCATTACCAGTTTTCCCAGTCATGCTACACAAATGGATTATGCAAAGCAGTGTTCTGGCTTTGCCAGTTTGCATGGGAATTCTTTCCCACAGACACAAGAGATTTATTGTGTGGTGTAAATGTTTTCTCAAAAGGCATGGACTTTTATGATCTCAAAGTTTATTTAGTTCAGTATGAAGCATACATTTTAACTGCCCTTGTTGCTGTCACCAGCTCCGTGGCTACCAAGGCACATCCGCACTGGCGCTGCAGATCTTCATTGGAACAGCCGATGAGAGGCTCCTGAAACCCCACGCCTTCTACCAGGTCCACCGCATCACCGGGAAGACCGTCACCACACCCAGCATGGAGAGGATGATCAACGGCACTAAAGTGTTGGAGATCCCTCTGGAGCCAAAGAGCCACATGAGAGTTGTGTGAGTAAAACTAATGCCAAGGGGATTCTCAATCATACGTCACAAATGCCTAGAGTATGTGTCAACATTTCACCACAAGTCGTTCACTTGTGTTTTTCAACCAAGAGAGACCACTGAGGTGATTTAGCACTATAAGGCTCAGAGTGGAGATACAGCAACCTGAGTCGTCATGTGTTTTCTTTTGATTTTCCACTGTGCTAAATCTTTAAATACTACAAGCTATAGCTACTCATCACAACCGCAAGGTTTTCATCTTTTTCCCTCCAAAAATGTTGCTGCTGCTGACAACTGATACATAAAACGCACCACTTCCTGTGTGCCAGAGAGTTTTTCCAAGAAAGACCTAGCAAACTCTGGGTGTTTGCAGCAGCAACCAAAACTGGTTTGATGAACGTGACATATGATGAGTCACAACAGCAAATAGCAAACAAAATCAAAGAAGTTTCTTTTTCCATGAAAATGCCTGAGATCACTACTTTGGCTGCTTTGAAAAAAAAAAAAGAGCTTTTTACTGACTGAATATTTGAAATAGCAGAGATTGCATCAGTTAAATGTGAAAAAAGACAGTCTGCGTGGACTGTGAAGAAAATCAAGTTTTTTATAAATACGACAGAAATATCATTTTGAGCACTGATTTTATGTCATATGTCTTCTCTTTCATGATAAAGGATTGACTGCGTTGGAATCTTGAAGCTGAGAAATGCTGACATTGAACTAAGAAATGGAGAGACTGATATTGGACGAAAAAACACACGCGTGCGCTTGGTCTTTCGTGTCCACATTCCTCAATCTGGAGGCCACCTCATGTCTCTTCAAGTGGCCTCTCATCCTATTGAATGCTGTAAGAAGTATTTTGTTGCATATGAGCGTTTTCTTTCTTTCTGCTTGATCATGAGAGTCACTGTAGACCCTGAAGCTTTGTCGGCTGCTCTGTATTTTTGTATTTATATTCTTTCTCATTAGCTTTTGGTGGTTGATGTTAGCAAATGTTGGCAAACATGTTGGTTTATATTATTTAACATTGACACACCACTTGTAGATGTATTGCTGACTGCTCAGAAAAAAGGTACTAGCCTTAATGTGAATGTTCTTCAGTCTATAATGGTCAATAGTGCAACTGACTTGGATTTGATCCCACTATACAGTATACTTTAGTGTTACAATGACAATAAAGCTGCTCATGTTTTCACAGCTCAGCGTTCAGCTCAGGAGCTCCCTGCAGTCGAGAGGCAGGACCTGGACCAATGCTCTGTACTCGGTGGTCAACAAATGGTCCTTACTGGACAGAATTTTACATCTGACTCAAAGGTGATATTCTCGGAGAAAACACAAGGTGAGGAGTATTTTTTTTTAATCACAAATGTCTGTCTTTGGTGGAATGAATCTTCTAAGGTCTTCTTTGAAAGCTACTGTAGAAGAGCCACCCAAAGATTGTATTGGTAGTTTGTAAAGGGTAGATGTGGCCCCTGTGCTACACTGCACATTGTTTACTGAAGGGGAGCTTGAGCCAGCAATTACCACATGTAGCCAGTTAGCATCAAGGCTTAACAATTTTGTTATTTTGTTGTTATTATTATTATTATTATTATTATTTTTACCTGTATTTATACAGGTTATCCCATTGATAGTCAATGTCTCATTTACAAGAGAGAGACATGTTACATAATGTTTAAATGGGTGACTAACAATTGGTATGGTACTTATGACTTTATTTTATTTCCCCTGTAAATTTTTAACATTTTAACAAAGAGGTCTATAGGGACTAACTTGTTTTTGCAGCCACGCTCAAAGGAACTTCAGTTTTAGGCTAAGAGGTTGAAGCCCTCATATGTGATATTATGGTACTTCACAGTTTATAGACTCAGAAAGAAACAAAAAAAATCTCAGTAAAGCTCATCAAAACATCATATTTCTGTTGTTAATCGTTGGGTTAGCCACTCAAAGAAAAGTTCAAACTTGAGTTTACAAAGCCGAATGTTGGTGGTAGTAGTCCATACCCTTTGTAATTACTGTAAAAACGCACAAATAACACGGGAATTTTATTTAAAATGTAGAATTATTCCCAAGCTAAGACAAAAGTGCCAAAAACTGCAGTTCCTCAAGTGGTGCCTTCGAGGCATGCTTTATGTCACCCACTTTAAGTATTATATGTGTTATTAAGGGCAAAAAAATATGGAGGAGACAAAGAAGCAAATTGGATTGTCTACAAAGCATAAAAGTATAAAAAGCACAAACTACTAATTACTAACTTTATTACTTAGATAAATTCAATATTAATAGCTCTGAGCTAAAACAAAATGAAAAAGATGCACATTAGTACAGTTATAATGGGTTTAATGATACACCTTGTTAGCCAAACATGTTAGCCTTGGCTGCTAACTTTCACTGTATCCTCCTGTTCAAATATAGTCCCTTATAGTTACAAAAAAAATTAAAAAAATTACTGAGGCCAGAACAACAAACTGAAAGTTTACAAACTAATGTGTGGCATCACTGTGGCTATTTCTATCTTTTATCTACAGTCCATAATTATGTAATTAGAAGGATTGTTGACATGTGTGTTCACTTGTGATTTCAAACTTTTTTTCAGATTTTTATTTTTTTGAGGATTTAAAATTGAGCCTGTGTTGGTCTCCCAGTATCCCACTTACCTGTGTCCATGTACACGTGCAGTATTTGTATTTTTAGATTATTTGCATATCACCCAGGATAACTCAACGTTCAGTGACGCACTTCTTCCTCCAGCCCCCACATCTACCTTTGATAAAATTAACCATTAACTTAAACATTTACTGTTTTGCTGGCAGTAGCAACTTTTATTTACTTCTAAATGGAAATTTCTCACCTCGTCACTGCTTGTTCTGCCCACACAAAATTGTAGGGTTACATAGTTTGAGAGAAGGATGGGTACAACTGAAAGCATGTAAAGCCTCCTTGTTGCTTGGCGTGGGGTTTTATGCAACAGGATGTGGTTAGACAGACTGATAAAGACTAAGACCCAGAGCAGAGGCTTTGTGTTTTTCACTGTGTGGGTAGAAAGCAGAAACAGCAGGTAAAAACTTTAGATGGGAATGAAACACTAAACCAGACATAAAAGAGAACCCTGTTTTCCACTGTCTGTGACAAATGTGCTTACTGTACTGTTAATAAAAGTCCTGACATATCATCTGATTGCTTGAATTATTGTTTCCAGCTGATTAAACTTGTAGAAATTGTTTGGTTTTTTGCTACATTTTTGGTTTCTACAGGATTCTTTGCCACTTCACCACCACATATAATTTTGTGGTAAAAAATAAAACTACTCTCAGCAGCTTGTGAGCCTGTAGTAAGATGAGTAAGATGGTAGCAATATCTGCCAGCCACCTCCAAAGCCATAAAATAGTCCAGCACATAAACCACAACTCTTTTGAATGAAGCAAATCAAATATAAAATGCTATTTACTGAGCTTTAGAGTCTTAGTGATGCAGTCAGTAGACCAAGAGTAGACCACGCTGTTTAGCCCTTATGCTAAATTAAGCTGTGCTAAAAAAACAAACAAACAAAAAACAACAACAACAACAACAAAAAAAACCAGATAACACGTATTTTCCAAAATGGGACTCAAACCTGCAAAAACTATTCCTTTTAATTTCAGATGGACAGCAGATCTGGGAAGTGGAGGCCACTGTGGACAGAGATAAAACTCAAGCTGTAAGTTAACTTCCCTTTTACTGACACATAAACTATGATGCACATTTTGTAAGATGCATGCTAAAGTCATTTGTCTGGTAACTGTACGTGCTCAAAACAGAAATCAAAATGTAAAGCCCGTGTCTTCAGTTTACTGAGTACATGAATGTGCTAATCGCATATCATCGTATCATAAAAGTGTTATTTCTTGTACTAATTTTGACCTGACAGGTAGAGATTTGTGCCAGCTGACTCGTGACCTTTTTTCTCATTCTATCAATAGAACATGCTGTTTGTTGAAGTCCCTCCATATCGAGACCGGAGCATTTGCCAGCCGGCCAAAGTCAACTTCTGCGTCATCAATGGGAAAAAGAAACGCAGTCAGCCTCAGCACTTCGTCTACACTCCTATGATAGGTGTATATCTCTTAGTCATCTCAGCTCTGTTATTACGGAGAAAACAGGCGTACCTCCTATGTTTGAGAAATAGGAAGGTGATTCAAGTGTCAACATTTCCCAGCCTGGATTTGAATTTGAATTTGAATGTCAGCACTGGAAATCTTATTATTACCTTGTCAGCATAATGTAACCCTGCATGTGAAGTAAAATACTATATTAATCCCATTTTGGGGAAATTCTTCTGTTACAGCTGTTGAAATAACATTAATAATAGTAATCTGTCAGATATCTTTCTGCGGGAGAGATATATTGTATTATAGCACTACATAACTTATGCTAGCAAATAATGACAAAAAAACACCATAAAAAAAACATAAACTGACTTTGATGTTGCTAAAAGAGGCAAATGTGTGCTAAGTCATCCATCAGCGATGAGAAAAAGCAAAAGAAAAGTTACAGGAAATTGCAAAATGTTAGTTAGATTAAATCTGACAGTTCTAAAATTTTAACCCCAAAAGTAGATTAATGCAGTTACAAACTTCTGATATAACACTCCTGTTCTGCAGTTTTATCAGAAATCAGAAGTTAATCAGTTATAGCAGCACGCTGACACTGCAGCCACAACAGAGACTGCGTAGGGGTTGGGGGCAAATCTTACTTCTTCTCAAAGGGAAAAATAGTTTTCCTTTTTAACGCCTACATGTGATACCCACATTACAGCGCCGACACACTCTGGCTAATTTCAAAAAAAGGCTTTTAGTTTATTGGTTTATATATATATAGATATATATTTATAGCTTTTAGGTGAAATGAGGCAAGATTATTAAGAAGTAGAGAAAGAAGCGTAACATCATTGCAGCTGACAATTTAAAGCCATTTCAATCTACACTGATTTATACTCCAGCCACTGGTTATGAAACCTACATGTGTTTACTATCACCAGACCTAAAGATGACTGGAGATGCAATGACTTGTTTTTTTTAGGTCACACAATCACTGAAATAACTCGAGAGCTTCTAAATACGCTGGCATTAATGTTCCTTTTGTAAATATCTTCTTCCCATTTTATACTAGCTGAGTTGCTGTGACATTTCAGTTAATATACTGTATTTAAAGTCTCAAGAGAACAGTTTCCAGTAAACTTGGTTTCACCTTGTCTAATAACACAATACCTGCAAAAACTACTGGCATTTACATCATCCCTATGTTTACTCTGTAAATAGGAAAGTAAGTACTAATCAGCAAATGTTAGCATGCTAACATGCAAAGTAAGATGACTGTGGCTGTTTGTTTATACTGGTCTAGTGACAGACCTGCATTGTTCTCTCACTCTCTGAAAAATCTAATAATAATTGTTTTTATTTTTCAGCCATTAAAGCAGAACCACTGGATGACTACCAGCTGAATTCTTATGGCTATTCAAATAATCAGTCTCTCTCTGGCATGTCAATGAGGTCTCTGTACCATCCCCTGGAGCAAGACAACAACCTTCAAGCCTTGAATGTTTCCTCAGCACTTTACCATCTAACCACTGTAGACCCCCGAGCCCACATGTTAACCCCAGATCAACTGGATGATCAACCAGTCTATTACCAGTCAAGACCTGGCACTCTGGTCAACAACCCAGTGCTGTACCACACTGGGAATCAGCGTTACAGCAACTGCAGTAGCGCTTTACTAGGTGGTTCCCCAATGGCTCCGCATCCAGCCTCTGCTCCCAGCCAGTGTGTCAGTGCCAGAACCCCTTTGCCCAAATTGGGTGAAGGTCCTCAGGTTGGTGATTCGTTTGACCCTTATTCAATGTCAAGTAATCATGGTTACATGCAGACAGCACTACCACTAGGAAAGTCGCCACCTCTGAGATACATTCAAAGTCAAGTCCAGGCAAAGGTTGGAAGTCGGGTGGACCCAGGTGGGCAGCCTCTGGCCCAGATCGCCCCTGCTAGAGGAAACCATGAGGAACGAGCTCCAGAGAAAATCACGATCAAACAAGAGAACCTCAGTTATGCCTATCTGGAGGATGGTGAGTATAATGTTATGTACTGCTTGAATGCTTGAATGCTTGAAGTCCTCCTGACATTTTTTCCACCATGGAATTATGCCTGACAGTTTTTTTTAACCTTTCCATCGAGAATTCCCACTTCACCCAGGAATGTCGGCAAGGTTTAATCCTTTCTGAATCTTTATATATGTAGTTTTTTTTGTTTGTTTGTTTTTAATATATTTGCGCACAGATAAGTCAGCCATACTTTGGGAAGGGACTGAACAAAAATGTTTGCTGTTATTGTGTTTATAAATTTAATGATTCTTTGTCATGAGGATAAGCTTTTCACCCCCACCTCCGAGTGTAACCACTGTGATATAAACACATTATTAAAAAAGTGCATACAAGGTGCAGCAGTTAGGTGAAATACTGAAGCCTTGTGTTTGTGGTCCAATTTGCAGTGCATACAAGCATATTGCAACTGTATGCTTGCAAATCCTGCGTTGTGGTTTTCTTTAGGGCCTTTCTCTCCACTTTCCTGTCTGTTTCAGTCTTACTTTCACTGTCTCATTTCACACACTCATGCAAGCACACACGCTTGTTAAAGTATCACGGGCTCACTTGAAACTTGGTATGACCCAAAGCACTTTCCTTAGAGTTTTTGCTGTGTTTGGAGATAATGAATGGGGAAACAAGCAGCGGCACTGCTTTGAAGCAACCTGACCTGCTTTGCTGTGGAAGAGTGTTTATGTTTACACATCCGTAGCTGAGGGAAGATACAGAAAGTACATGGTACAGGCAAATACATGCGGATACATTTACATCCATGGTTAAAAAAAATAAATAAAAGCACTTTGTTCTTGTCTCTGATGTAGACTTTACATTTGGATGTTGTTTCTATCAGAGGTAAGGATGTAACATCCTGAAATCATTGATAAGTGTCGATAAACCCATGTTGCGTAACAGAGAGATCTAGTGGACGTAAATATAACTGCAGCCATGCAAAGTCACGATTAGACTGATTTATGCTTAAAATTAGAACATTTTTGGGGAGGACTGATGGCTGAGGCCTCCAGAGTGCAAACCACGACCCACAACATTCTTTCAAGTTCAAGTCTAGTTGAGGTCTTTTGTTGTATTTCCCACAACTCCCCATCCTTTCCTGTTATTCTCTACTATCTACCTTTAATAAAAGCATAAACTGCCCCAAAAAGTCTGACTATGGCAACACCTGGTGGTGGGAACAAATAAGGCACTTAAGGTCCTCTCACCCTTCAGATCAAACTTGAGGTTTGTTTTAAGAATTTAAATCTTTGCAATTGGGCTTTAAAAACACTATCTATCTATCTATCTATCTATCTATCTATCTATCTATATATATATATATATATATATATATATATAGATAGATATAGATATAGATATAAAAACACCCAGCACGCCCCTGCGGGCGGTTTATCCTTCAAGCTCAGGTCCTCTACCAGAGGCCTGGGAGCTTGAGGGTCCTGCGCAGTATCTTAGCTGTTCCCAGGACTGCGCTCTTCTGGACAGAGATCTCCGATGTTGTTCCCGGGATCTGCTGGAGCCACTCGCCTAGCTTGGGAGTCACCGCACCTAGTGCTCCGATTACCACGGGGACCACCGTTACCTTCACCCTGCACATCCTCTCGAGCTCTTCTCTGAGCCCTTGGTATTTCTCCAGCTTCTCGTGTTCCTTCTTCCTGATATTGCTGTCATTCGGAACCGCTACATCGATCACTACGGCCGTCTTCTTCTCTTTATGGCAGAAGAAGACGGCTCGCAAGTTCGATTCCTGCCTGGGGCGTCTGTATCCAGTAAGGGTCCTAAGGCTAGACCCCCTATGCTAAGCGAGCCTACCGCAGACATGAGCGAGACAGATAAATATGAAGGCATGCCGGCTCGGACGTCGCCCGGATCAACAAGGTCCGCGTCAGGTGTTGAGGAACCAGGGCACCCTGACGTAAAGTGGGCTACTGGAACAAGAAGGCATCGGTGGGCAAGAGACGAAAACAGGGCGTTGTTGGAATACTACTACGCAAGTAACCCCGGCGGAAGGGGCTACATGAATAGGATGAGGGACCTATGGATATATATATATTAGGGGTGCAACGATACACAAAATTCACGGTTCGGTTCGGTTTGATACTTTGGTGTCACGGTTCGATATTTTTTCGATACAAAAAAATGTTCAAGCATTTTTAATTTGTCATTTATTAAAATTATAAATATATATTTTAACTCAAAAGTACAGTTTTTAAATTTAACCCTAACCCTTGTGCGTGTTTTTTATTTTGACAGCGAATGCGCACCTGCGGACCACTTATGTGCAGCCCTGGTTATTTAGCTCATCATATTGCAGCCACAGAAATTATTTTGTCCATGAAACCATAAAGCTGCACTTTCTTTTTGCCTTATAGTCTGATTTGTCATAACTTCTCCGTTTTGTGGTAAGCTTTTCTTTGGCTGTCACTTCTTCACCCTGACCTGTCTTATTTGGCTCAGCAGAACTGAAATGCTTTTACACGCGCACTCACATAAGCTCAGCGATTCTCTGCGCGATCAACCTCTCACATGTTTAAGCTTGCTGCGGGAGATTTCACTTGTCATGTTTGCATAGTAAGCTAACGATTAATAAGACGATGTCAGAGGAATTGGTGCACAAATTATCATCACTCACAGATCAGTGCTGTCGCTCTCTATACACAGTTCGCACGATTGCAAAGTGAAAGCAAAAAAACAAGCGCAAATTCAAACGCGATTTCAATATGTCACATATTGACAGTGGCTCACCGATGCCAATGACATAATTACCCAGCTACATTTCCGAAAGAATGCAAAAGCATTGACATATATTTTTCCTACAATAGCCCGACAGGCAGGGAAGAGATAGATTTTGGTAGCCCGACTGAAAAAATCGCTAGCTCCAGGACGTCGGGCTAGCGATATTGCAAGCCCTGTATCTGATTGAGGAATCACTCATCTTTGGAAAAGAGAGTTTATTACAGAGAAATGGCTCTTTCCAAAATAAAAGCTATACTATCCGCTTCTTCTGGGCTATATTCTCAGCAGCATAAGGAGAATCATGTGCTAACAGCTGTCTAAATGACTCGGCTAAAGTTAGTAGCATGCTTGCTTTTTTTTGTCTGCTTCCACTTGTCTTTGCACTACGATGATGTCGGCGTAAATGTGCAGTCATATTCGTTGTGTTCCCACTAGTGCTTTCAGGTTAATCTCGTTGAAATGACCTTAACGCCACAACACGGCAAATCTCCGTTAACGAGCTACCGCCGATCGCTCCGTGCATGGGGCTAGACGGCCAACACGTTAACGAGCTAACTGCGCTAACACACTAGTTCACACCAATGTAATTGAGCATTGCATGGCACATCCAACATACTGTTTTACTTTAGTCCATGACTCGCTTACCTTCAGGGTCATACGTCACATGAAAACCAAAATAATTCCAAACGCCAGATCTGAATGAGAGTGGGGGAGGTCCATGTTAAAAGGAGAGCTTAACTTCTGTCTCGCTAGCTTGCCCTGTGCTCTTCCTTCTGACTATGCTGTCTGTGTTGAGCGCTCAGTGGATCTGCGCTGGACAGTGCAGCCTAGGCGGAGTAGTCGAACACAGATTCACTGAGCGCTCAACACAGACAGCATCGTCAGAAGGAAAATTGATAAAATAAATTACAAATGTTGTATTGTTCGATACATATGCGTACCGAACCGAAAGCACTGTATCGAACGGTTCAATATCGATACGAATATCGTTGCACCCCTAATATATATATATATATATATATATATATATATATATATATATATGTGTGTGTGTATATATATATATATGTGTATGTATATGTATATATATATGTATATATAAAATCTGCATAGCATTTAAGAATAATAGAAATAAGCAGCTCAACTTGCATTTTTGCTGCAAATATGAAAGTTCTTAATCCCTCTTTTCAATGTTTTCCAGTGAATGACATCATAAGAAGAGACATGAGAGGCCACAATGGAGAGTGATCATGCTGATCTGAAGCCACTCAAAGTTTAAGCATAATCTGTAGACATCAAGAACAAGAACAATAAATCTTCAGTAACTGTAATTTAAGCGAAACGATAGAGACTGATCCGTTATATACCATATTTCTGTACAACTTTGAAGGGTCAGCTCCATTTCCATTTTGTTATCATATATTTCAGCCTTAGTAACAATACTGGATCATATATTCATTATACTCTTTTATTTTAACTTGTTTAACTTCTTTCTGTTTATACAGTTGTAAAATTGCTCGTTGTAAGCTTGTAGAAAATTTTTTATATTAAACAAATTCTTTGTATATGAATCATGGTGTTTGAGTGTTGACTTACTGACTGTAATCATTTTGTTACATATAGGAAGCAGAAGGAACTAAATAATAAATGTGTACCTTTTTTAAGTAATAGAAAATACACAGCACTGTGCAAAAGCCTTGAGCTAGCCCTCATTTCTATATATTTTTGTAGGGAACTGAAAAACAGGTGAATTTATTGAAGCATACAAACATAAATGTAAATACAGTATATAAGGCAAAAACAGAGGTTGCACAGTTCTAATCAGCTTGAAAGAAAGTCAATATTTGGTATGATCACTTTTTTTCCTCAACACAGACTGAACTCTCTTAGGCAGCTTTCTTGTAGTTTCTTTAATTAGTCTTCAGGAAAAGTTCTCCAGGCTCGTTGAGTGGCATCTTTTACTGCCTTTTTGTTTCATTCTCTGCAAAGATAATTTCAAGCTGAATGTTTAAAGTATTGTTTTAGATTTATTTCGGGTTTAATTATTCCATTATTTGATTGTAAACAGGAAAGCTATTTTGCAATGTAGGTGGCAGCAATTAAAAGGTATTAAAAGCATTTTGCATCTGAACTCACGTATTAATATCATGACTCACATTTTGACTGTCTCCTTTTTACAGAAGTAAATAAGGAGAAACCTGATGACATAAAACGGTTTTAATAACCGTTGCAATAGAAAGAGGGAAAACGAGAGTGTGAAAGGACTCATTCGTGCTCATATGAACTTGGAAAAACTGCATAGAAATGCAGTAATACTACATGCAGCGATACTAAAAAGCACACTTGAGAGAAAATATTGGCGGTAATTATCTTGATTAGCAACACTTATTAACTTTTACGCTTCATCTTTGAGGCGAGGCTGTAAAATATTTAGTGGGTGAAAACCTCTCGAGTTTTTTGGATGGAAACTTATTTCCTGTAAAGCAGTGGCTCTAAAACAGCCATGCATCATCGCTGGTGAAGCACAGAAACTCTGCTTGGAGAAAAAAAGAAGCGTTTGCCACCTTGATGACATTTATTTCACCAAATTTATCTTAGATTTTTTTTTTTGTCTTTTCAATTTATTTATTGTTCACTGTGGATAAAATCTCTCCGCAAGGATTAAAAATATGAAAAATAAAATAAAATAAATAAAAACTCTTCTCCACGAACGTTAGAGGGTGTTGTTTTCAAGCCAATCCTCTATCGGAGCGGAAGGAGATGGCGGATTTATGATGTCATTTCCGACAAGTGATTTATTTTCTCTCCCTTTGTGAACTACTTTAGCTTTTTTACGTTAGAAGAACTGACTTTGGTGTTTGCATTCCTGTAGCGGTAAAACGAGGCAAGTACTTCCATCACTGGTGAGCTTTTTCCCCCCCACTTTCCGCTCTCGAACACTGTCTTGCCAAAGTGCTTCGCTACATTGTAACGCTGTGAGTGTGTGGTAGCTAGGCGTATCCACAATAAAGTAAATATATAAAGTAAGCATGAAATGCGTTTATGTTTTAGTCCGTTTGAGTACAGTGGAGCAGAGTGTCTGTTTCATTCACATTTTTAAGAGAGTCTATTTAAAAAGTGGCCGCTATGAGGCAGAGTAACATCTCAACACATAATCTCTCTCTCTCTTTCTTTTTAATGCACCCTGTCGTCACTTAATGGTTTACATGTCTTTCTTCTACCGTTGCTCACGTTGATTTCACAGGCAGGTCACCGGAGGAAGCGTAACAGAGCAGGGTCATCATGTCTGCAGAACTGGACTTGTCCACTCCAGAGATCCCTGAGCCTACCCTGCTAGAAAGCATACTGCGCTATGGGTTGTTTCTCGGTGCTATCTTTCAGCTTATTTGCATCCTGGCTGTCATCTTCCCTTCATCCAAGGGCCACGAACAGGTGGGTCTTATAGAGAGGTGTGCTTGCTTGCCCATCCTGAGGGGTGTACTGTGAAGGAAGTTCTGCATAGTCAGGCTTTCTTTGTGTTATCTGAGTATCACTAGAGCAGTTATCCACCGGCTTTGGTAACTGTGGTTTTCTGTTGACATGAAAGCCCAACATTTCTGAAATCGTGATCATCAAGCACTCTCTGTGGTCAAAATAAATGTATGCTTCATCTCCAGTTATGTTTATTTTACTGTTCTGTGTGGTTTTGTTGTTACAGTTTATTTCAGCTGCACAATCCAGCTGTGAGGCTTTTGGTGCAAGTAAATGCTACGCACGGCTAAGACTCTCCTCCAACTTAATAAAAGGGACAGTGAATTCATTTCAGTTTGTCGCCAAAGTGAAAGTAAAATTACTGACTGAGTAGGTTGTTTTAGTGATGAATAGCCAACAAAAGGAACAAATTGATTTTCTAATCTGTGTTTTAGTAGCTGCAGTTCCTTCAGTGTAAAAGCAGTAGGACCAAATATTAAAAAAAACATTCATACACTGTATGCATGCAAATTCTCATGACAATGGTTTATAACAAGCTTAAAAGAGAGCCATCTTCATCACACTGAACACTCTGACATTAAATTTAACAGAGCTCGGTAACCCATTGATCTCTGCATACTCCTCCCCTCTGGTTTAGCTTGGGGTAAGGTTGGTTTCATTGAGCATCACAGGAAGGATGTGAATAAGTCTGGGCTCAGGTGAAACAGAGAAGGATGCACAAATCAATAGAACTGAAGCACAATGCAGACAGTTGAGTCAAATTGTCACTGTACACCATATGCCCATCCTGATGTTTTTCTTCTCTTTCATGAGCACCCAACAACTGTTATTCTCGGTTGTTACACACGATGTTATTTTTTTCTTCATTCTTAGAATGACAGTATGAGTTTGAGGGGGTAAAAATTGTAGGTGTATTAGAAATACATTAGGAAATGTCTACAATTGCATGCGCATTTGTTACATCACAGTTAACTTATTCTATTCCCATTTTTAAGGAGATATTAATGTGTAATCATCAACCTAATTTACACTTTTTAGGCTATTTTACTCTGCTTTAGAGTGATATATGGTATAGAGGCTGTGCTGTAACACCACACAGATCCATCATATGTCTTTTGTTATGTCACAGAAGAGTTTAATTGATTACATTATGGTTTCCAATGAGTTAAACACATTAACGTAGTTATACTATGGAACAGCTAATGTTAACATTAGAATACTGAAAGTAAAATAATTAAATTTTTATTATATTTTGCCTGTCACATTTAGAAGTTGATCTAAAAAGAAATGCAGAGAAACTGGGCGCCACTTAGCAAGTGTAGTGCTGAGTCTCTTGTTTTAGAAAGTCTGTGAAGACGGGGCTACTTTCACAATCTCCATAATAACAACTGTCAGGAGAGATTATTTATAGACAAAAGCAATTAAATCCACTGTCAAATTACTCTATTTTCAGGCATCATTATCAGATGCACTGATTACTCTCCACAGTATGTCGCCATTTCATCTTTTTTACCCACCAGAACAATGGGAAAGATTACACTCACAGAAACTAGGCTGGCAGAAAATAAAAAGTGCTGAAAAATGTCAGTTTCTTTTGTCTGCTGTGTACAGTATTTGTCTGGGAATTTCATTCAACTGTCTGTTAATACTGCAATAGTTTAATGTAGAGATGGAAAACTGCAAACTGTATAAACAGCATTGAAAATGTATAATACTTACCCCATGTGGATAAGAAGTCAAATTAAACGCACTCTTTATGACAAGTTCAACATGGGGGAAAAATGATGAATAAAATGACATTAGCATTATATTTACTAGTTATACATGAATCAACTGGCTGTCAGTATGTAAAGTGACCTAAATAGCCTCTAACTTGTGAGCTACATCCTTCTTTCAGCTGCTCCAGGGTTCGGCACTCTGGTGATCTGCCTCCATCTCTTCTATTCTGACCACTGGCCACTGCACTGTACAATGTCCATTGCTTTTACTTCTATGCAGTATGTTGTTGTGGATATTTGCATTATTTTATTAAAGTTATGGTTGTAAAATGCTGGACTTTTATCACTATATTTCCATTCTTAAGTGAGTGCCAAGGACAAATGAAAAGACTGTTCCTTTGGAGGTTGTTCAGGGTGCTCTGTGTTTGCTCTGCAGGAGGAAGCCGAGTCCACTGACGTAAAGGCTGCTGAACAGATAAAGAAACCTAAAGGACCAACACCTCAGCCTCGACAGAAACCAAAGAAAGAGAGCAAAAAGAAGCGATAAATATCTGTGTGCATGTCTGTGCGCGCGCGTGTGTGTATTACCTTGAGAATGTGTGTGTTGGGTCATTGCCAACGTTATAAGAATTTTGTTATTACAAGTATAAGCACTAATTTAAAACAATTAAAAAAAAATTAAAGAGGTGTGTTGAATTTGAGGCACAAGAAAAGGACCAACTACATCCTGTTCAACACATTACAAAAACAGCTCATTATCATGGTGCTTACCAACAGTTTATTTAGTTACACACCGTATTTCATTGGTTGTGTTTGTTATACATTTTCTTTTGTAACAATTGAATATCATTGGTTGAATTGTGTGTTAATAACAAGGAAGAAATAAATGTGTTCTGCAGCCATCCACCTTAGCAGTTTACAGTAATTGCCAAACCTCAGTTTCATGTAAAGAAATGAGAAGGACATCATGACCCAGCCTTCTGTATGACAAAACACATACCTTATAAAACTGTGGTTTGGTGTAGTAAATCATAATGCCATAGATGATACACCAAAGTCTCACATTGTCCAAAAGTACTAGGTTGTGTTTTCACTCTAAATTTGTAATACAACGACTGTATGTTTAAATGTATTCAAAATTCCGAGATAAACAGTGATCAGATTTTTGCTAATCGTTGATGCCCTCAGAAAGCCATTTGGTTGGGATGTTTATTACCTCGTTTAGATCCATTTAGCATTTTATTAAAGCGGTAGTATTGCACATATTTTACATGAACTGTCTTGTATAAAGTCTTGATTTTAATCCAAGTATTCCAGACAAATTCTGGCCATCTTGATGTGCATCTGGGCAGTTATTTTTAAATTAATTTTCATTTCAAAGGTTACTGGGACATAAGAATTGCACGTATAGAGTTACCAGTGAAATTAAAAAGCTTTTGGGAATTCTACTTCCAATATCAGCTATTGCAGAGTTCCGAGGGTTCTATGAGCGACATGGGCCTACATTATAGTGCCTCTGCTTGAATATATCTTCAAGTGTCATTGAAAAAAGTACTGGGATTGTACGTTTTACTTCTCCTTGAAGTAGTTTCAGTTCTCCGCTTCAACTACTGGAAACTTGATGCGGGAGTGTGGGAGAGGATATCAGCTGATGGATGATAAACACCGCTAAACGCCGACCGGGTTCCGGTATCACTGCACCAGCAAAAACTTACCATTAGGGAAGTGTGTGTCGCTTAGCAACCAATTTTCCCAGTCGGCTAAATGGAGCTTTTCAGCAAACGACAGACGTAAACATACAGGGCACGCGCGTAGTGTCTTATTACCTTTATTATAAGAATGTTTTCAGTCGTGACTAATAAAAAGATATTAGGAAAACCCAAACGGGGGGGGGGGGGTATTTCTGTCAACGCCGCGGCGAATTTAACAGCCGGCGTCGAGTTACGCAAGGTGACGTGGTGAATGCTCCCGACGTTACTGCGTAAAATCCAGCCTCCCCATATTTGCGCTCTCGTGTTTCGTTGGTGATGCATTATCTAGTGCCTTCCCCCCCACGAGGCATGTCTTTTCCACACTACACCACTCCTGCTTCGTCGCACCAATTTACCGCGCCGCCGACCCTTCCCAGCTGAACAGGTTTGCCCGGCCCACCGCAGCCGCTCGGCAGCTGTGCCCCCAACTCCTGAAAGCAGTCCCCGTCATGACCTCCTCCTCCTCCTCCTCCTCCTGTGATTTTGCCGAAATTCGCTAAATGGGATTCGTGGCTGGCCCGGGGTTTCCACAGCAACTGGCCATCCGATTCCATTATTTTTCTAATGAGGACAGCCGTTCGGATCTAACACGGTTCCTCGCTGCGCGTCTCTGATTTTTGGGCTAAATCTCAAGACGCGTCAAAGGTAAGTTAATTAGAGCTCGTAGCAGTTTAGTGCGATAATGCAGATTTATTTCGGCATTCAATGTCGGCTTTTCTTTTTTTTTCTTAAAAAAAATGTGTGCTGCGCATTTTTCTCTCACGGATGTTTCACACAGGGATTGATAAGCTACCCCCCTCTTCACTGACTTGTATTTTCATTGTTGCACAGGCCATTCACTCGCACATTTGGCCAGTGCCACTCAGTCTGTGCCAGGGCTAGGTTGTTGACGATTTACTACGCCCCGCAAAATGCAAAGCGTTTGTGCAAATCTCTCATTTTTGTCTTGGCGATCATCACGAACACTCGGGAAGACGCAGCAAATCGGCTGCGCACAGAAAATAAAGCCAACAATCCATCGAAATTCAAAATGGAGCTGTAGCAGCACCTGTTTTGGTTCATCAGGCCGCATATGCGCTGTATGTGAGCCAAAGCCTACGACACTCACTGGAGCATTGTCCCTTTTTCATCATTATTATTATTTTTGTCCCGGTTCCCATTCACAAATCACTGTTTACGAGCCTTGTGGGCATCTGTTTAGCAAACACGAACAGTGAACGTTTTTGATTTCAATTTACGATTCTTTCTAATAGCAAAGACATTATCATTTTTGACAGCTGCTGATCCTGTAGGCAGCTACTACCCCACCCCGTGTTTCTTTGATAGCAGCTTTGCTCACAACAACTGGCGTTTAATCCCGTGGAAATAGAGTTTTAATTATGTGGTTAATCTATTTAGAGTTGGTTTGGGGGCTCTGGACGAGCTCCAGCTTATTTCCTTACGGCGGGGGATTCAGGTTTTTGGCTTGAATCATGGGAATGCTCAGTATTGGATGTTATCACTGGATGAAGATGCAAGCATTATGTTAGCAAATTATGAAAGAACATTTAAATACCTTGTTGAATTCTTACAAGTGCATTTCAAGCAAAAAGAGTGCAGGAAGTGGGTGAAAATGCATCATAATCCCCTCATGTGGCTGTGAAAGATTGAAATTTGATATAGGCCTGCAAAAATATTTTTTTTTAATGATGTAGGTCTACTTTTTTACAAGTTGCAACAACCCTAGATATCGTCTTAATACCATTTGTTTTGTCCAGTCAACCGTCCAAAACATCAATTTACTCTCATAACAAAGAAAACCAGAAATAAATGACAGAAGTGAAAGCTTCTTTAATGTTCAGTTGTTCATTAAAACTGATTAACTGACTGCCAGTTAACAATCAGACAGGCTGTTGTGAAACAGTATGTGTGTAAAATGACTTTTTCAAGAGAACAGATTCAAAAAGCAGACCCCGACTTTATTTTAAAATCCTGTAAATAATAAAAAAAGGCTGTGTGTAAATGACCTAGAATGACACAGCGTCATTAATAAGATATATAAATTTGTAGACTGAACGACTGATGTCCTGTAAAATTAATCCAGCTACAGCAGCTGTTCCTTTTAGTCCGGATCGCTCGCTGCCAGAGCCACTAGTTAAAGATGGGCGGAAGTGGGTTTTATCAGCTGAGTGCCACAGTGCCCCTCTCCTCTCCACTTATCTTCCTCCACTGCTTTTTTTCCTCGCCTTTGCTGAGTATGTTGGCTTCTAAGGAAGAGGGAAGATGAATTGAGACAGCTAGACAGAGACTTTCACTTTCCAAAGTCTGTGGGATTTAATCATAAAAAGAAATGGGAGGAAAAAAAACACAGAAAATCTGATTTGGGGAGTTACAGGACTAAAATTGGAGAAGGCTCGATAGTTATGCGACTGCATTGTCTTTTTCTCTCTCTGACTTTTGCTATATATAGATGATCTGTACGTTACGCATGTATCTGTGGACTGCATTGTTCATCATGCAACATCTATATGGGAATAAGACAGCGACACTAATGTGCACATTTCCTCTCGTTTTAATCTTGAGGAACCATCATTACTACGCCCCCACCACCCCCTCGCCTCCCCTCCTCTCCCCTCCCAAGGGCAAACCGTAATTTTCCCATTCAGCTGAAACATTGGCTGGAGCTGTCTTTCCTCTCTGCAGCACAGTGGCAACTGTTACCGTCTGTTGTGACTCAGTGAGGTTTGTCGTGGCCAAATGTGCTTATGTGCCTGACCAGACATGTTGAGCTTGTGAGCTCAGCCTTAGATGAAGGATTACGAAGGTTAATATGGAACTCCAAACGTTTTTTGGTTGTTTTTTTTTTTTTTGGCAACCTATGCAAAATAAGAATGACAAAAATGAGAATGATTGCACTAAAACACTCCTCAACTGTAAGTAGTGCTTTAAAGCAGTCATTTTGTCAGAAATTCTTAGGATGGGTCCTTTGCATTATGGCTAATTATGCTATTTAACATTTAGGGACTTGATTGTGTCTACTGAAGAGATAGGTAAAGATGCTGTACACCAGAGAATATTGTTATTGGATGATCAAAGATTTAATGGTTATGTTACTATTTCAGTTTAAGTTGATGTAACAGACAACATCTGCAGTTTTTATTCTGTGCAAGAAAGCATTAAGGTTACTTGAAGCTCATCTACAGCTTCTGCATTATTATTCTGGTGAAGTGGATATCTTCCAGTCTTTTTCGGACTAAATTTTGTCATTGTTTTCTCAAACAATGGTTCCTTGTTGAGATGCGGGCAAAGGGTGGTAAAAAAAAAAGTGGGGGTGGGGTGGGGGCTACAATGATTGTAAAGGCTGCATAATTAGGGATTCGGCTTGAAAATAATTGCAGAAAAACAGCACAGAAGTGTGCTTTGTTGAGTGTGTGTAGATTAAGATATCCGTGAGACAATGAATTACAATGCAGAATTTCAGTAGGACTAACAGATTAACAAGTTTAAAGGTTTAACAGATGGATGCTACCTGGAGACAAACAAAAGTGGTGTATTTTCTCATTAAAAGCTAATCCACAGCAGCAATGTCAATGGCAATCTATCCCAACTGCGTTGAGGAAGCAAAGCTGCAACACAGCTGACTGCAGAAAATGTCAGCTCTGTAGGGATGAGGTTGAAGTTGGGATTCCACCAAGTCATTCTTTGGGGAAAACAGATGTTTTTCCCTTACAAAAATATCGAAGAGCTGAACATATTTACTGATAAAGGCCAGCTTTGACCTGCTGTGCACACGAGGAAATGTCAGGTATGACTGGCATTGTGGATAACTGTGCACTTTGACCCCCTTGTCACTTACACTGGAATCAGTATGGACAGGGTGCAGCATAAAGTCTTTCAGTATGCACAGAATCATTCAGTAGTCTTTCAAGATGGATATGAAAATGATAAAAAGTCATATTGGGGCACATGTAAATTGAAACAAATATTGGCCTGATGCGATGCAGTTGAAGAGCATGAAAGGTGTTAGGACTTGTCTACTTTATATCCTGCATTCCATTTAGGCAGCTGGCTATTATTCCTTTACTTTTTTCTGCTTTCTCCACAGCTTTTGCTCCCTGTTGATGAGCAGAAAGTTTAGATTCATAGGTATCAAATCCTTAGAATCACTCTCCATACAAGGCAAATCAAGAACCGGTTAATTCCGTTTAACTTTATTTATATAGTCTCCATTGAGAACAACACGTATCTCAGTGGACTTTACAGTGAGAGCTAAAGAGGTTATATATGGCCTATATATAATATAGAGAAATCCAACAATCCAGAGCTTACCTTACAGCATGTCTTTACTCTATCTCTTGACATTTAAACCACATATTATGTAACAAATGTGGAACCTTTAAAAAAAAAAAAAAAAATACTGAAAGAGTGCCACAAAAATCCCAGCTGCTTACCTCAGCTTTAAGAAGTTTGCAAATTTGAGAAGACACTATCCATTCATGCTCGAAGCCAACTTTCTTTAATAATTAAAGAAAAGTATTTTTAATATTATTATTATGATTATTTGGCGCAAAGCAACATGAGTTTCTGTTTGAAAGAGATTCTGTTTTGCCTTCTTGCTAGATTGACCGCTTTTCTTCTGATTTGGTCATGACCCATAACCCACAGATCAGGTTTGCACGTCTTCACTTCTGTGCCAATCTGCTGAGCCTGTCATGAACTTGTCTAAAAATGTAATTAACACCAGTTGTGATGGGGCCAGGAGCATAAGGAGAGGTACACCCCGGACGGGTCACCAATCTGTTGCAGGGTTAACAGAGAGACCAGAAACCATTCATACTCACACCTAGATTCATCAGTTAATCAAACTCCATGCATGTCTCCATAGAGAACTCGCATGGAAACAGGAAGAATATGCAGAGTCCACACAGAAAGACCCAGGATCTTCTTTCTGTTGACAGTGTTAACCGCAGAAACCAAGATTCATGACAAAAACGTTCACAATATCATGCTGCACTTCCACCTTCCTGTACTGGCAAGTTTAATGCGATGCTTAAAGCTCAGTCAGATAATGACTGAATTATATCAGAATATTGGAGGATATTCCTGTGGTATTTTTTTTTTTTTTATTGTTTTTGTTGTTCATCTCATCAAAGAGAAAAACTGAAGTATGAACTGAATGTTTGGGCCAAAAGTAGAGGTATATAGAGTAAACCTTGATAACTGTTACACTCCTGTCTGTGAAGTAGGTCACATCAACTGATCCACTACAAGATATTATCTTCCATGAGACAAAGTGCAATATGTAATGGTCTGTAATTGTATCTGGCGTCCTCATAAACACTGGGGTCAGTAATCTGCTTGTGTAGCGTCAGCCATTTCCTTGTTTTTTCCATTGATCTGCAAGTTGGAAAATAGTCCAAGAAATTTTCAGTCTGCATCTCTAGTCCTGGAAAACCATGAAAATGGAGCTCTCCTGCTCCATCTTCCTCCCTCTCTCTCTCCTCTATTCCTTCCTCCCACCCTGCCCTCCTGCTGCTCAGGTGCCTGTTCTTGTTGCAGTCGAGGTGTGTAGTGCAGTCTGCTTCATCTAAAACTGCCAACTCAACTTCACCTCATCTCTCACATATTTTCCAGATCTTACTTACTCTTTTCTTTTGCAAGACTCTACAATGTCTAATTCCATTCTCACCAATCCATAGTCTTTCATTTTATACCCCTATGCTAATGTGGTCACATGTTACCACTTGATATTAGGCCGTTGCAACACCATATTAGGAAAAGGCACAAGGCTCTGCTACAGAGCTACTTCTGTTGTTTACACAAACACGCCGGCTTTGAGGCTTCCGAGGGCGCTGTGGTTTGTACGCTGCTCTGCGAAGTACTAAACTAAGTGCTGGACACTGCAGCTCACATTAAACCTGTGTGTGAGAATCATTACTTCTCCTCATCAGTCTGAGATTGATCCTAATGATTAGTACGTCTTCCAAATCCATTTGAGGCTATCAAAGCCAGAATGAGCGAATCAGAGTTGGCTTGAACTCCTCTGCCGAGTGCTTACCCTGCTGAATTTACCACCAGGGAGATATCTGTGCAGTCTCCAAATTCACTGTGGTGCATATACTAATAAAGTTGAAGTGGTGAAATGTAAATTTGGCATGTGTGACACACATGGGTACATGTCATATGGCATTACTGATTTCCTTGAGATCAAAATGTCTTTCCTCTGTGGAATCAGCAATAGACCACAATAACGGGTAACGAGTGAGGGACAAGAAAGGTGTACTATGATAGACGGCAGAGTGGATCCGTGCTTGACAAATTCTGACCCTACCAGCCGATTGTCACGGCAGAAATGGAGGCTCATCAGACCGTTTTTGGAATTTTTGCAAGCCTGTGCAAATTGTAGCCTCAGCTTTCTGCTCTTAACTGAAAGGTGGTGCTTGCAGTGTGGTCTTCTGCTGCTATAGCCCATCTGCTTCAAGATTTGACGTCTTGTGGCTTCAGAGAGGTTCTTCCAAATACCTTTGTAACGAGTCATTATTTGAGTTACTGTTGCCTACCAATTAGCTCAAAGCAGCCGGGCCATTATCCACTGGCATTTGACATCAACTAAGCACTTTCACCCAGAGAATTTCCACTCACTGCATAGTTTCTCTCTTTCAGACCATTAACCATACTATGAGAAAATCTCAGTAGATTAGCAGTTTCTGAAATACTCAGATTAGTCCATGTGACACAAACAGCCATGCTATTTTCCATTTCGATGATCAGTTTGAACACGTTGTCTTGACCATGCCTACATGGCTAAATGCATAATGAGTTTCTAGCATGTGACTGGCTGATATTTGCGTTGATGAACAGGTGTACATAACAATATGGATGTTATGAAGTTTTCATAAATTTCCAGTCACACAGATGTAGTTTGACTAGGGGCAGCTGTGTCTAAGGAGGCAGAACTGGTCATTCACCAGTTGGGAAGTTGATGGCTCAATCCTCTAGGGAATCCCCTAGTAGCATATCGAAGTAACAGAGGACAAAATGAAAAGTTTCCCCGTGTGGTAAGGGCCCACTTTACATGTATCTTATCTTTACCTTTTTTTCTTCTTTTTTTTTTTCCGTTGAGGCGGATGTTGATCATTAGAGGCGGTCAGTGCAACTGGCCATAATGTTGATTGCCAATGTCTAAAATAGCTCTTTAAATTGATTAACACAATTCCCACTTCCCTGTCCATCTTTGTCTGAAGCCCTATGAGCTTGTCTCAGTATGACTCAGTGTTGCACCATGGGATACATTAACCCCTCCACTGCACCAAATTACATCCTGGCAGGGGCTGAAGCGAAGCTTGCACGACTGCGCTCGTGTTTGAAATCGCTCGTGTACGTTCACACACGCATTGTAGCTTACACGCCAACACAGCTTCACAGTGGGAGCCTTGGATGTCTTTGAGGATTCCCGTACCTGTGTAATTAAGTTATAGTCACACATCACACTTAAAACACCCACTAAGCCTCAGCTGTCTGCGTTGCAGTATACAACAACCACCTACGCGTTCTTTTTACAGCCGCTGCCGGTTCCTTCCTCTTTCCCTTTTAATAAAACTCTGTCCTGTCTGTCAGACTAACACAAGTGTGTTGGAAACATTCATAAGGATACACGGGTTGCTGGAAAAAGGATATGAGACACAACTGTGTTTGGGTGTTAGTGTGCGACTGAGCTTAGTTTCCCAGAGACCAAGGAACAGCTGCTAATGCACAGAAACGCACACACTCTGTCTCGGTTCCAAAGGAACAAGACTGTTTCATGTGTGTGTGACTGTCTCTGTTTCAGCTGGCTTGAAATAGTCGGTCTCGCAGTGACTCACGCCGCTATGCCTGGAGGGGAGGATTGGTCTTGGTGTGTGAACAAGGCACTCTAACTTTCTGTGGGTGCACTTGACTGTCTGAGCATGTTTGTCTTTGTCTGCACTCGGGATGAAGGCGCACTCTTGACTTGTTGCATTTATCGGGCTGTAATAAATGTATTTGACATGAGGATGTGAAGGAAAAGCAGCAGTATAATTACCTGTTGGAGATGAAACTGTTTGTGTCCTTGTCAACTCAGCAGCATTAACACACGGCTTCAGTACGGCCCACAGCTCCTTTGTTTGAAGCTTTGTTTTCCACGTAAATGCTTATTGATTCAAAACAGATTGAATCAGACAGGAACGACCTTGAATCTATGCGTGTTTTTATGTGCCCTCTTCGTGGAGTATTTGCATGCTAAACGGTTTTAACTGAACCTGGAGCAGCTCCAAGGATACTCAACAGCAGACCGGGAGAGCTAAAATGAATGCGATGCTAGAAGCAAGAGTTTTTCTTGTAGGAGAGTGAATGGCTAGAAACTGAAATGGGGTCGCTTCCTTTTCCTGAGTGAACTTCATTTTTCTTTTAATCGTCATCTTTAAAATGTACATTTGTACAGTCACAAATGCAAAAAAAAAAAAAAAACTAAATAAACACTTACTGAATTGGGATACTGTAGGGTTTTGTTTTGTTTTTTTGTTTTTTTTATAGCAGTGTACATGGTCTACAGTATACAGTGATGGCATGTATTTGACTTTTATTGATTAACAGAAGCAGTAGCAAAGCCACTTCGGACCTTAAAGTGCTGCTTACTCATCATTGGCTCTGGTCCCAGGTCTGCACATGGGGGCGGGCAAGAGCAAGCCCAAGGAGCCGGGCCAGCGCTCCATGAGCCTGGATGGTACCATAGGCACAGGCTCCGACAGCGGGCACTTCCACCACCTGGGACCCGCCCAGCAGACCCAAACACCCAACAGGAGCCCTGCCGTCGGAACAGGCAGGCGGGGGCATCAAGGGCAGCACCAGCACGCCCCAACAAATACTCCCGAGCTGGCTCTCTTCGGAGGAGTGGACCACACGGGAACTGTCACATCACCTCATAGAGGACCTCTGTCAGGTAGGAAAAACATTATCATAATGGGTTAGTTGGGGCAAAGTGGACAAGTTTATTTATGTAGCGCCTCTTAACAACAAGCCATGAAAAGACAAGATTTTTTTTAAAAAGTCACCTTTTTTTGATTGTATAAACATATAAAACATTAGAGTAGAATTAGAAAGATGACTCTGGAAAGTGTAAAGTAAAACTACTGTGAAGCTTTAGTCCCACATTTAAATAAAGTAAATGCAGCAGGAAACAGAAACACATCGTACCCTGATATGAAAGAACTGAGTGGGAACAAACAGTAACCTCCTGTATAATTAGTGAGCTTTTAGAAGTGCTTTTAAAGGCAGATTTTGTTGTTTCTCTTGGTTCCAGTCTTTATGCCAACACGAGCTAACTGCCTGTGTGAATGTGGTCGTGAAACGGATTCAATAAATCTGACGAGAACTTTGATGTCTCTGTCAGCCTACGGACTTGCTTTCAGTTTGAGATCACAAAAGTCCCAAAGTGGATGGGGGGGGGGGGAAGAAGCAAAATCTGATTCATAATGAGTCACATTTACACAGAAAAATATTTAAAAGCATCTTCTTTTTTTTTTTTCTCACTATCTAAGAGCCAGACTTAAAAACTTCTTTTCATCTTTGAAGCACCACATGTCACGCTGTCCATATTTTATTTACTGGATATATTTAAACTGTAATGTGCCTAAACCAGCCAGATGGCTGGGTTAATGTTGCTCCATCCAGAGAGCAAAGGCCTGCTGGTATATGAAGAACAGTTCTGCTGGTTGCAACCTACTGCTGCGCACCTAATGAGCCAATCAATGATCGGCTGAAGAATTCCCCAGTTTAGGTCTCAAGTTCATTAAATAAAGCTACATAGAACCCCATTAATATCATACCTTTGTCCTTCAAGGGCGGTCAGACAGATGCTGTCTGAATGTCAATATTTTTCATTAGATACATTTTCAGAGCAGCAGTAGAATACCTTAACATCCAACCCTGAAAAGCTGAAAATTCAAGGGCTAGGTCACAGTGCTAAAAATCACACACGTTATTCATTATATATATGTTATTATTATTATTATTATTAGAATAATATTTTTATTATTCCACTGGTTTTTAACTGATGATTTTCTTCTTCAAATTTAATTGAAAAACTGACTGGCGACAGCCTGAGAGGGTTTGGGCTTGAGACAAGATGAGGGAATCTTTGCTAAATTAAATGCAGAACAGTGGTGTGCTTTTAAGTTTACCTTGTTTTTAGATCCCTGGGAAACCAAATTGTACCTAAAAAATAAATTTCCCAGCTCTGTTAAACCAGTGTCATTGATCTTAAGTGGAAATACCCTTTTGTGTGCTAAATGTCTTTATTTCAGTGTCTGTATTGTTCCCCAAATGAACGTTTCTGTTTCTCCGTGGTCTCTTTCAGGAGGCGTCACTACATTTGTGGCTTTGTATGATTATGAGTCACGAACAGCATCTGATCTGACCTTTAGGAAAGGGGACCGGCTGCAGATTGTCAACAACACGTAAGAATCAAGAGTCATCCCACTGTAACTCTAGTAGTGATGCCACACAGTCACAGAGATGTGAATGAACAGATTTCTTGGTGCACACGTGATCTGTGACGCGCACATATGTGGACATGAATGAACACGCGGTGATAGTCAGATCTGGTAACTGTCGATCCTTCCCATCTGTTTACTAAAAGTGAGCAGAACAGCTCTGCGCTAATGCATTCTGTTCCTCATGGGCAACTGTGATCATCATAATCTTTTAAGAGACTTCAGAGGGAGCATTTTGTACCGAGATATAGATAGAAACAGGACAAAACAAAACAGGTTCAAGTGAAATTACGTTGTTTTTTGGGTTTGTTTGTTTTTTTTTTTTTTGGGGGGGGGGGGGGGGGGGTAATTTTTGCGAGTTTTTTCAAGCTGCTGTTTCTAAGCTAAACATCTGCAACATAACTCTCTTGCAGGTGTTTACAATCACAACAATTTTTTGTTTTCCTATGAGCTCTTTCTATAACTTCCTACTATAAGTCTGCTCTGCTGGTATTTATTGAGAGCCTGGCACTACATAATTGGGCTGAAAAGTAGAATAAATACATAATGAAGCATTACAAAGCAGTGCTTAGTAGTTAGATGAGTTTAGCCAGGCTGTATTTCTAAGGCCTAAAGTGGACATTTATGGAAGATAAATGAAATATATTCATACTCTCCTATAGTATTAGAATCCCACATTGAAATGGAAAATCAAAGTTAAATCAGCCCACTGTGTAATCCCACAGCTTATGCAGCTCGTCTGCTATCTGTCTGTGCCGTGCTGCGTGCCTTGCCGTGTCTCCTTGCTGCATTTTGATGTGTCTGCTGTGTCTGTTATCTCTCCCTCTCTTTCTTTCTCATGCTTCATGGTTTCTCCTAGGAAAAAGTACAGCTTCAGGTCAGTAATATTTAATGCAATAAAAAAAAACCCTCATGCAACCTTTTCTTCACCGTCCCTGCGATCCTTGCATTTGCTTCATCGTGAAGTGGTAAATAGAGATGGACTAATTCTATATCTCCTATATAAAACATATTGCATGTTTCTACATAGAGCTAAAGTTGAATCTAAGATGGGACAAGTGGAATAAAAGGTTGCCTGCATTTATTTTCCATCTTACCAATTTTTTTTTTTTCTTAACTCCATCCTATCAACTTTGCGGGATGAGGTTTTTTAAGTTTCACTTTTGCAGTGTAAATGGCACTATGGTTTTCAGTCAAATGATGTGGAAGTTTAACTGGATGGATCATATCAGAGGGCACTGTTTCAAAGTTACTGGAATATTTCAGGGATAAATCCAGTAATGTTCAGTTTTTTCTCATTGGCAACAAATCCCATAAGTCCAAAGCCATTGATAAATGAATGCACGGTCTTTCCTACAAACTAAAGCTCAAACTGGTCCCCAATACATGTGCAGTTTCCCTCAGTTTAAATCATTAAATCAAATTTTTTAGCTTCTTATATTCTTGGGTCCTTGAGCAAAAGACAAGGTAGAAGTTGTTCCTCATCAATGAAATATGGTGCTGATTTTGAATAAACTTTAAATATCTCTAATTGCCTTGTTCAGTTTTGTTCGTGATTGACTCTCACTCTCTCTTCATCTCTCTGTCTCTCTCTTTCCCTCACAGAGAAGGGGATTGGTGGCTCGCTCGCTCCCTGACAACTGGAGAGAGCGGTTATATCCCCAGCAACTATGTGGCTCCATCCGACTCCATCCAAGCAGAAGAGTACATTATCCACTCTTTGTTCTCCTCATGCGATTTACCCTGCAGTTTATTTACATCTAAAGCTGGTTTTCAGTGCAGAACCTGCATGTAGTTGTGCTCTGCACGCATTTTAATGATCCATGCATGATAAGGCCATGTTTACAAATAAAGAGTACTGACATACAGTTCATACATATAATCCAAACGTAGCTCTGCATTCCTGCTCCAGCTGCTCAGTAGTAGCTCGTCACTGATCTCGCTCTCTGTGGCCCACTTTGGCAGGTGGTATTTTGGGAAGATCACTCGACGTGACTCGGAGAGGCTCCTTCTCAACCCTCAGAACAGACGAGGAACTTTCTTGGTGAGGGAGAGCGAGACTACTAAAGGTGAGAGAGCAGACATTTGCATCACTTCAGAGACTACAGTCATTATCATGAACCATTATCAAGAACAATTAGCTCTTCTGCCTGTCTGCAGTCGCGTAATGATGCATTAAATCAGCCTGAGTGCTTTTTTTTTTCTCACATTAAAACTATCTAGCAGCAGTGTTCGACCTGCACAAAGTGGCATTTCTTTATTTGACCAACAGGCTTTTGGCAGGCGTATTTTCGTTTTTTCAGGCTGATGACATGTGCAAAACGTGGATCAACATGATTCTTCTAAAATGTATTGTAACTGTGTTTAGGCCTCCCAAGTATAAATAAATAAAAATTATATCATACATACACTATGAGATTTGACATTTTGACAGCAGGGATTCGAAGACATTAAAAAGATTTCCACTGAAAACTATTTTTATGCTAAAGTGGTTTCATTGTTTAAGTAAAATGCAGATGCTCTCTTTTTTTCAGCTTTTTTTAAATGCTTTAATGTGCCGTTTTCATTTTGGTGTGGGACAGTGCAAGCACAACAAATGTATGGGCTCATGTTTTCCCCCCTTTAAACATTTCGCACACTAAGCAATTAGTTGAGGTGGCAAAAACTGCTGATAAGTTGATAATTAAAACAAGAATTAGTTGTTGGCGTAATGAAATTGTGAAATGATCAGTTTTTCAGTTGTTTCCTTACACTCCATGATTATCTAGTAAAACTGTCTCTGTAAAACATGTTTAATAAAACCCCAAGATTTCTTAATTTTTCACACATTAAAAATGTGTGAGGTGGGCAAAATAATAAAGCGATGACACTTTTTCTGCCTCCCTGGAGGCTTACACAGAGTAGCAGATGTGCTTTGAAATAAGTAGATCTTCAGGGACTCAATTTGAAAGAGGTAGAACCTGCTAATTAAGTCATTTGTTAACTTTCACACTGGCCTGCGGCGCTGTGTCTTTGTTCTCTGGGCTTGTGGCAGAGTTTTGCATCTTTCGCTGAAAGTCTGCACTCAGTTTACGTCACAGGGACCAGATCTGACTCTTTAGGGGGCTGTTTTGGAGGAAGTAAAAGGAAAAGATTGGAATGGGTTGGGCTTGTGAATGGATAGGGGTGAATCACTCTGCCAGAACTAGGTCATCTTAGAAGGTTGCTGGATTTTCCCCCGGCTATAGGTCCATGTTCTCCCACCACACACACACACACACTGAGAAGAGGGGAGAACTGTGAACACTTGTAGGAAAAAGGGGAGGATTTGGGAGAATAGGAGGAGCTGTTGGCAGAAGATGCCATGGCCTCTGGGTGTGTTCTGTATAAGATATCAAATGTGAGGCTCGCAGTGAGACAGAGATGAGCATGAACATGCCTCTTGCATGTTGAAAAAGATGAATCTTATCATTCAAGGTTCAGGCTACAAGCACTCACATTGTGACCCTGTTAAAGAAACCTTTCCTCTGAGCTCTTGACAGGTTTTTGTCTCTCTCATGTCACATACCTAAGAAGAAATGGTGTGAAGTGGCTAAATGCTGTAGTAGTTGTAATCATGTAAAGGCTCTTTAGCTTTCAGAATATGAATAAAGGATAATTCAGTTTTACATGTTTAGTTTTAAATCTGGAAGTGAAGGTACTTGAGTAGTACTATAGTGGTGGTAATGATTTGGTACATTTGCTTGATGCACTTGGGGAAGTCTGTCTTTCCTGCTCTAGAGTTTCTTTCTAATGAGAGAATAGGTCAGTCAGTGAAACTCCAGATCGAACACAATTGATTTTTTTCATTTTCTTTCATGTCTCACTGTAAAGCTTAGGTTTGCTAAGTGAGTTCAGTCCTTTTTTAAATCGCATCAAGTTTGAGTCCTGTCACATTTCTAAGTTATTTGCATTTTGTTTGTTTTTACCTAATCGGCTATTTTGTCATCATTATTCTTGTGAAATGTAGTTTTGTGAAAAACTGTTGGACAAAACAAGGTTAATGAAACTTTCTGTAGTGGTGGGCAGTAGATAAGGACAAAGGCTTAGTTATTTGGCCATTAATCCAACCAGCAGGGTCTTAAATAGCCAAAGCGCAGCTGCTAGGAAACTCCAGAGAGCAGCTGCCAGACGGGCCAGGAGCAATGTGGTTTTATTGTTCTAACCTGTCTCTGTCTGTTTTTGTCTTGCTCACAGGGGCGTATTGCCTGTCAGTGCTGGATTATGATAACACCAAAGGCGCTAATGTTAAACATTACAAAATCAGGAAACTGGATAGCGGAGGTTTCTACATCACTTCACGCACCCAGTTCACCAGCCTACAGCAGCTAGTCTTCCACTATCGCAGTAAGTACTCGGGTGCATGTAGTCACCAAAAGTTAGGAAATGTCAACTGCATTGATGGTAACTCTTAACCTTTCCTCATTCAGAGCACTCTGATGGACTGTGCCACGCTCTAACAGATGTTTGTCCAGTGACCAAACCTCAGACGCAGGGACTGGCTAGGGATGCCTGGGAGATCCCCAGAGAGTCTCTCCGCCTTGACGTCAAACTGGGACAGGGCTGCTTTGGAGAAGTCTGGATGGGTAAGAATCCCTAACATACCTTAGCAGATGGGTTAAACTTTTATGATGCAACATGAGCATCATTTACTCTTTCTTGTTAAAACTAGGAAACCTTTTATATTTGGAGAGTAGGTGGACTAAGAGGAGTAAGGACAGCAGTTTACTGTAGAAGCAATGTCTTTTTGTCTGGCTTCTGACAGGTACGTGGAACGGTACAACACGAGTAGCCATTAAGACTCTAAAGCCCGGCACCATGTCTCCAGAGGCCTTCCTTCAAGAAGCACAGGTCATGAAGAAGCTGCGGCACGAAAAGCTGGTCCAGCTGTACGCCGTTGTGTCTGAGGAGCCCATTTATATTGTAACAGAGTATATGAGCCAAGGTAGCGCATGACAGCAGACTGTGTCAAGAGATGGTTCTCAGACCTGCTTGATACTCGGACAAATTCATAATCCTCTTTACTAATTCTTGTTCAAAAAAGGGGGAAAGGGATGTTTACATTTGACATATTATCAGCTTAGGTTTTCGTAAATTAAATAATATTGGGTTTGTGTTCACAGGCAGCTTACTGGACTTTCTTAAAGGCGAAGCTGGAAAGCTGCTTCGTCTGCCTCAGCTGGTAGACATGGCTGCTCAGGTAAAACGACAAAAGATCAGTGTGCTTAAGTGCATCATCTAACCACCAAGAATTCAATACTAAAAGGTGTACTACATGGAAATTTAAATTTCTCGTCCTCTCTCCTTCCAGATTGCAGCAGGCATGGCCTACGTGGAGAGGATGAACTATGTCCACAGGGACCTGCGTGCTGCAAACATCCTGGTAGGAGACAGCCTCGTGTGCAAGGTGGCTGACTTTGGTCTGGCAAGACTCATTGAAGACAATGAGTACACTGCAAGACAGGGTAAGTCTCCTCTTCCTACTTAAAATATTTACACTCAAATCAGAGAGAGAGAAGTTTGGTTACAGAAGAAAAAGTGACTTATAAGAATAAGATGTCCTAAAGTGTTTATAACATGCCACACTGAGTTTCATAATGTTTTCTTAGGAGCCAAGTTCCCAATCAAATGGACAGCACCGGAGGCAGCTCTGTATGGTCGTTTCACCATTAAGTCAGATGTCTGGTCCTTTGGTGTGCTGCTCACAGAGCTGGCAACTAAAGGCAGAGTTCCCTATCCAGGTAAAAGCTCCACCTGACAGGATAAACCCACATAATAATTTCAGTTTCTTATTCAAATAAAAAAATAAATCGCATTGTATGATTTAAAATAATTCAATATTTGATAAACATCTTGTGCTGTGAGACAGAATTGACCAAAACTAGCTGATACCTTTCTACACATCCAATAGGCAAATCACATAAGTTGCACCATATAAGGTGTTTTAGCATACCCACAATTGCTGCACATCTGCAAATCTTCTCCTTTTCTTGCTACATCTGACTTGATCAGCTGTTGTCATTGATATCTGCTCTGCTCACTGATCAGGATGTTTCTGCTGCCATCCCAGCCTGAACCAGCTTCCCACCCCTGCAGGCTGGGAAGGTCCTGGATCAGAGCCATACCACAAAAGGATTTCTGTCCAAAAATCTAACTTACTGTTTTTCTTGACAGGTATGGTTAACCGAGAAGTGCTTGACCAAGTGGAGCGTGGCTACAGGATGCCTTGTCCAGCAGAGTGCCCAAGCTCCTTGCATGAGCTCATGCTTTCCTGCTGGAGGAAGGATCCAGAAGAGAGGCCTACATTTGAGTACCTGCAGGGCTTCCTAGAGGACTACTTCACCTCCACAGAACCCCAGTATCAGCCTGGGGAGAACCTATAGAACCGTATATCGAATTGAACCTGGTGAGAAGGGGAAAGGGCCTCAGCACAGAATGATCTGCACTAACTGACCTCAGAGGAGCTCCTGTTTAAGGATCTGAGCCTGTGAAACTCAGTTGTGAGGAATTTGAGATTCATCTGTGGAAGTAAAACCGAAATAGAAACCGGCAGAAGTCCCCTCATGTGCCATAACGGAACTTCTACAGAAGAACCTGAAGAACCTCCTTTCTGCAAGAACTCACTGTTTACTTAAGTTCTCTTGCAGTAAAGAGGTTGAGCTGTAGAAGGCAAACTCTTGCTGGACTGACTGTGGCTCTGATTGAATCGATTGACTAAACTTGCAGGTAAATGTTTTGGAGAGATGCGACCGATGTGGGAGGAATCAAATCAGGATCTACAGAAAGGGCAAGAGGAGAAAAGATAAAGCTCCTGTCGAAGAGAGTAAGAGGGAGGATATTTCAATCAGGCATGAGCTGTTTAGTGAAACCTCCCTCTTTCCCTCTTTTGTTGCGTCTCTACACCATCGTCTGGTACCTTTTCCGCCCACAGAAGAGCACTGCCCCTGTGGCTCAGGTGCCAAAGGAAAGTCTGTCTCTCTTGAAATCCTTTATCTCATTTCTTCCCCTCTTCCTCTATTTCTGTCTGACTTTCAGCATTTCTCTCCAGTTTTCTCAAGTGCTGCTTCTTCAAAGTGTCTCCAAATAACTCAGCTCTGGAACTCAACTTTGCATCTTTATTTTTATGTTTACTTGGACAGTACTCGTCCTGTGGTTTCAGGTTTTGTTTTTGTGGCAGACAAAAGTATCTGACAACACTTTATTTTGTGGATTTTTCTGTGACTTTCAATAGACAGGCTATTAAAATAGCCATAATGGTAGTGCCAGGGTAAATGTACTCAACAGGCAGGTTCTGTAACACTTAAATTAGGTAACTTAAATTAACAATTGAGGGCTCTCTCTTGTTTAATCATCACCCTGTCCTTTTCTAGCTGTATTTCTTGACATACATAATAAACAGCCTGCTGGAACCAACCTTGATTAAAAATGTCTTTGATGCAGATAGTGTCTGAGTGCTTGTTTTGATTGACTTAATTTAACTGGAAAGTTGCATTGAAATAAGCACTGTCGCCGTGGCACTAAAGGCCACCTTCAGTGAATATCTCTGAACCATAAGTGAGGGGAAAAGTTCCATCATTTATGTGAACTACTAAGAGGTTGATGATGCTACTACTGGTAAATATCAAAGTCAGGATGGGAAAAGCCTCTTTGGGCCTGTGCCAAACAAATCACATTTCTTTACTGCTATCCATGTATATACTGTTTTATTATCAATGGGGCTTCCTTGTTGTTGTGGGTTTTTTTTTTTTTTTTTTTTTTTTTTTTTTTTTATAAACATACTATGATTTTTCTGAAATTAAAACTCCCCAGTAAACTCCATGCTAGCAAGTAAAAACAAACTGCTCAACAAGACAGGTTTTCATTTACCTCACATGTGTCGTCCCTATGAAATATGCAACCAGGCAGCCCTAATGAAACTGTAAAACTCTGATCAGGTAACCCCAATAAAACTGTGTTTATGACTTAAATATAAAAGTTGATTTATGAAGCCAGTTAGCATGGTTTTTTTTTTTTTTTTTTTTTTGGTGCCATTCTTCTCTTGAACATTGGCTGGGTTTGTATTTATGCTATACTTTACATCAACATGTGTCTGTTTACTTCATGTTCAGGTCAGGCCCGGAGATCATATACAGACTTCTGAAACTATTTCTTTTTCTTTTCTTTTTTTTACATCTCAACCACTGCAGCCAGTTCTCACTGTCATATTGTACATACTGTAGCTGTACCATGTATGCCACTAAATGGCAGGGTTATGTTGGATGTCACACATTTTGCAGTGATTTGTTTCATAAAGTAGCCAATAGAACAGCAAGTGTAAAGTTGGAGGTTGTTGCCAACAAAAACAACAATGCCGCTTATCAAACTAGGAGGCATACAGCAATAAAATGAATATCATGAAAATATGATCCAGTGACAGTTAATGATGACTAATATTCTGAAACCACAAAAAAAGGGAAGTTGGGTTGTGATGCGATGGTTTGACATGATAAATGAGGTCAAAGATGTAAATAGTATCTTAAACAAATGACTGTGACTATCATGTAATTTGTTTTTGTATAGTTTCTTTCATTGCACCTCCATGCTGAGGTTTTTACAGTGACACGCCTGCTCCCAAAATATTAATAAGATGCTACTGTACATGGGGCTTAAGGAATGTTTCTTCTTTTTTATTTTTAGCCATGTTCTATTTGAAGCCTCCGTTTCTGCAAAAGACAATTCAGAATTGGGCTTGAGATATTTATGTATATCTTTCCATGAACATATTAATAGTATGTTCCTCTTTTAGAAAGGGTAAATCCCAATTTGTTTTGACACTCTGAACTGCCTGCAAGTCATTGGGACAATGTCAGTGGGCCCATGACAAGTATGAGTAATGCCAAGGTCTGATTGGATTTTCTGTGCTATATTTAATAAGTGTCTCAGTCTTTTTTTTTTTTTTTTTTTTTTTTTAAATAAATCTATGCAGTTTCAGTCTGAAATTCCTGCAACTTTATGGCCATTTTGTTCTAAAAACAAACTATGATCATAAACAGAAGGTGTGAGCATTTTGTAAGGACTTCTTTTGTCTTTCTTTCTTTTTTGTTCCAATGTAACAAGATTGAAATAGGTATTGTGCCACTTTATGTTGATCTTTAAATGTGCAATAAATTATATTTCAAATGTGTTTTGATAAGGGTGTGTGCTGGTGTGTGTGCTATCTTAGGATTACAAAATTGTGTGTCACACTACTTGTTATGACTCATTAACTTCTTCATAAAGTTGTCAGTATGCAGCACCATGAGCATGTGATGATCATTGGTTCAGTGTGCTGCAGTTTCTGGAATATTTAGGCCAGTGGGCTTACAGTATTAGATTTTTTTTTTTTTTATCTGATGTAAACCCTGTATGTTCAGATATATTCATTTGTATTTTATCTCTATACTATTTTCAACGTACATAAACTGTATATAAAAGAAAGATGTAGTAGCCACTATAAAGAAACCTGATTTTGAATTCGGCTTTTTAAAGTTAAAGCGCTAGAATCCTGGCATTGTTCACTTCGGGGGTTTTGAGCCGGAAGTGAACCTATTTAGGGGAGAGGTTGGAGTTCTAAGGGATCAGCTAAAGTTAATATGCTGTATTCATTGGGTCTTTATCTTACAATATAAAGTTCCATAATGCGACAAATGAAATGCTAGAATGTCATCGACCAAAAATAAAGCCCAGACTTCTTGGACCTTGAACCACACAGCAAGACATAATATGGCCAGATAATTACATAAAAAATGCACCAAAGCCACAAAGAATTTTCCAGCCTGCTCAGCAAATACTGGTCATTAACACCAACAGCAACTACTTTACACAGGACTACCATCACTGTCCTTCATGCATCTCCAGCCTGGTACAAAAGCAACCACAAGCCCAACTTAAAAACATAAAACAGATCAAGAAGCACATGGTGGAATAACTGCATTCTTCCACACTTTTGCCACCTTGTGACCAAAGTCTGTAAAATCAGGTGAACCACTGGCAGCACACTTAAAAAGTACATGACTATATTAAATATATGACCATTATCATATTCCAAAGAAATCAGTAAAGAACACATTTGCCTGCACCCCAGCATTCCTGGAGGAATACTTATTTAACCCATTACTTTTATCACCCTGCTGTGTGAGATCCAGCCAGGGTGAAGTTTTTCAGAAACTCAGACATTTTAAAATGTGTACTTCGGACAAGGAAAATGAAAATGACGTCTTGCTGCCTCAAAGGTGTACACCTCTATCACCCAACTGGACCAACTTATTGTTTTTAGGCTTCTGACATTTATGACAGACAGTATATTTTGACAGTGCTTGGCATCTCTGTATTCTCGTGTCGACTTCAGCACAAAATTTAGCGTGAATGAATAAATGTGGGAAAATGCTTGTTTTTAAAAATAACTCTGTATTTTTGCCTTTTTCAGATACCCAGTGGCCACACCCCTAATGCACCTTCAGCAGAGTTGCCATGGAGAGGGAAACGATCCCCAGAGTCCAAGAGCATTTCTGTAACAGACTGTAAAGCTTACTAAAGTGCTCTAAAGATGGACATTTTAATATGGGAGTCTATGGAGGCTTAAACACTTTTGGAACCAGCCTCAAGTGGCTACTGGAGAAAATGCAGGTTTAGCCCTTTTTGTCGGTCTCATTTCAATCTCAAAGCTATAGCTAGCTTGTTTTTGCTAACTTGCAGTTTGACCAGTTTGTCAGTAGTACCAGATGTGAACCACTTCAGACACAGACGGTAAATAAATGCATATTTAGCTTGTGGTTTCAACTGCCATACTTTTAGCTACCTATAAAACCATTTATTCACTTTTTTGAAAAGTGAATGAATGGTTAACCATTATTGCTCAGGTTAGGATATCATTAATTTGAATCATGTAAACAGCAAATTTCATTCATATGTGTCGATATCAGGCAGAACACACACAGCTGTCTTCTCCAATAGCAATAAATGAGAGAGGAAGAGAGAGGAATGTCTATCCGAGTGTGGCTTCTTCCTTCAGCACAAAGTCTTTACTGCCAAAATAAGAATGTGGATTATTAGTTCATACAATCACTGCATTGTTTGTGGTAAACATAACTATCCCTGCTACACGCAGGGTATAAACCACGGGCAAAATATGTCTGAAATTCCAGAAACCAATTAAATTTGAGCCACTATACCTCTAAGTGTTAGTGCTATTTTACCAGCAGTTCTTAGGACAACCCTGCCTTCTGGGTAACAGCTGGCCCACATAACATTTGTCAGTGCTGTAACTGAGCCATGAATACTAAAAGTTATTACCCATATGTGTCTGCTATCGCTCTGGTTTCACTCAGCCTCGGTAATAACTGAGATATATCCATCCATCCACTTTCTTTAACTCCTTCTCTTTTTTAAGGTCACAGGGGGCTGAAGTCTGTAATGGAGATCCAGGATTCATAAAAAAAAAACCCTTTATTTTATTTTTCTTAGCACTACCTCTGAGCACTTTTTTGTTCACTCTGAGAACTATTTAGTGTGTCTTTCTTATATTTTTGTAAACATATTTTTCATATCTACTATTTATATTTTATTCTGGCAAAGTCTGTGTGGAGCACCCAAAATTTAGTTGCACTTGTACAATGACAATAATGGGTATTCTATTCTATTTGTGAAATGTGCTGAATTAGCAGAACGTTTTGAAAATGATAAAGAAATGGTGACCTAAGTTATTAGTGTTAATAAATAAAAAATATATGATATGAACACATGACATTTAAAAGGTTAATTCACCCAAAATCCCCAAACACCTCCGCCCACCGAGACAGAACTGAAACACTCTAAAAGCTAAATAAAGATAAAAAAGTGCAGAAGGGGAAATGATGCCTATATAAATGCTGACTTAGCAGGGATTGTATTAAATGAAGTAAGCTGGGAATTATACATTTAAAAGCAATAAAAAAAATTGGCATATTTTTTATTCTTCACTAAGTTACATTTTCACTACGTATTCATGCAGAAAATGTACAGGAACTAGGAACTGAAAGCCTGTGTTTCAGGGTACCTTATTCACAGATTTAAAGGTTGTCATTTCACGCTGATTTCCTGTTGTAAGGTATTCTTGTCCATTTCAATGCTTTCAAGACAAATTTCAGCCAAATTCATATTGAAATTCTAAAGTTTCTCTTTCTTTCATTTTGAATAAATTACAAAAAGAACTTCAGCACTACTAGAGGTATGTCTTCATACCTCCTGTCTTACATAATCTGCACTTCATTTTATATTCAATTCTCTTGTCTAACAAAGCTGAAGCAACTGATCAAGATCCAAAGAACAATGTGCTCTCAGCACAGCAGCGAGTGTCTTTAATACTTTTACCTGAAAGAACTGATCCGTCGCTTTTTTTTATGATTCTGTTTTTTGGAATCATGTTTAACAGATACGTTGGAGAACAACAGGACTTCATTCATATATCCTTGAAAACATTTAGGGTTGCTTTTTTGCTGGCTGAGTCAGATGGCTCATCCTTCACCCGGAACAGCTGGGGTGTTTTTGCCACATGGGGGCAGTATTTGTCAGGGATTTCCAGAGCATTCAGTGGTCGAGGTGCAACAGGCCACCTTCAGCAGCAGATTGTAACCCACCTGCTGCGGCAGCCTCCACTAAATAACATTAACCTTTGGAGGACTTGATACATTTCAAGCAGTGGTACATTTTTCTAAAAATCTGGTCCTAGGGCGCCATACTGCAATTTAGAAGTTATTACATATGGGAAGAGTGTGTTGTTCTCTTTGTCTCTGTCTTTTGCTTTATGTCAGAACTCCCTGAAGCTAGCTGCAGCTGGTAACTGATTACAGATGACTTCTCTCTACATTAAGTCAGCGCCCACTCTGAGCCAATCGGTAGCTGACATTTTACCACTAATGAGAAGCTTCTCTTTTTCTGTGGTTTGCTGCTTTGCTGTGATTAGGAGAAAAAAAATGCATAACTTGATAAAGTGCTCCATTCCTAACAAGAAACAGTCTCCTTTACCGAGGGGGATGTTGATCTAGTATGTTTGCCAAATATGAATTAATTGATACCCAACAGTATCAGTAAATCACTTTTATTAATCAGTTGTGTGCGCATGTTTGATTGTGTGCACATATATAGCCATGCACATGTGTATGAATGAATGCACAGGAATTCGCAAGTGCATGCAGTTTTTATGTTTGTGTGTGCGCATTTGTATGTTACTGGCTGTTGTTTTTCTCATCTGCTGAGCTGCACTGCAAGTCATTTATCTCAGTTATCCAGACAGTGTCAGAGCTCCATCTGTGAAAACAGTAAACACACTGACTCACACTCTCTAAGTGACTGCCATTGATACTAGACAAGAGAGGAGTGCAGACACACACACAAGAACATGGTATGTCTGCTCACACACACACTTTGTTTTCATCTCATTACAGTGACAGGAGCATGGCAACCCCAGAGAGAGGTTGGGTAATAGTTGTGTTTTTGGTTTTCCTCCAACACTGGTTGAGGTTGCTGTTCTCCTTTAACTCTGCACATCACCACTGTACACGAAGATATCAGAGGTGCATGCTGTTGATGAAGGGACACCTTGGCTTCTAATTAATAATTTCAAGCACTTTTGCTTTTAATGTTCTGACACTCAGAGGAAGAGGTTAGGTTTAGGTGGAATCCTTAGACTGATTATCAAATTCTATGAATCTCATGCAGTTTTAGGAGTAGTTGCTAATGATAAACTTACTAATGCACATATATTTCAGTAGAAAACAGAGTACAGACTTTGTAAAATATATAATTTAACAGAGCAACATTTGTATTTTACTCCGGAGCTTAAACAAAAAAATAAAAATATATAAGTCAGCTGACTAATAGTAATTTGTTCCCCATGAATCAGTCTTCTATTGACAGATCAGAGGACACAACCCCATATAACTGCTCCAGTATAAACAAGGGTGAAAAGTTCATATAGAACAGAGCTCATGTAAATATTAAAGAATTTGTCTGCACACGTTAGTGTCTGATAGTGGTCTATCAAACATATCTTTTTCTTTTGCAGGGGGTGGGGTGTGGGGATTATACCAGCATATTTTGTCCAGTTGAGCACCTTTGACTTCACCGTTTACAGTACTCAGCACTGTCTGCGATACATGTGTCAGCGTAGTCCCGACAACCATGGCAAATAAATGCATCCAGTTTATTTTCACAGGTGGGCAGATGGTGGTGCAAGATCAAGCGCTGTTTTCATGCCAGTTTCCTGTAAAATGAATAAACAATGTTGCATGATATATACAGAAGACTGGCCGATGTAACAATATGAGAACTTTTTATTCCCTAAAAATCTGTGCTGAACCCAAAACTGCAAAGTCACTCAGCCAGTACCTTTAAACTCCCAGATCATCAAAAACCCTCTTTTATCAAAGCCACTCAACTGCTCAAAGACACGTACAAGATGTCCCGTGACGTCAGTGTAAACTGCAGTATGTTACAGCCACAGTAAGACAGGTCTAACTCCAAACTCTTCTCATTTTAAACACACCAGATTAGCATCAAGGGGCTTAAAAATGACACTAACACCACAGTGCTGCAAAAGAGTCAGTCCCCATTTGAAAAAGTCTGACTTTACAAAATTGCCAGTCGGTTGCAGGACTGACACAGAAAGGTTGCACTCAAACTCAGGACCTTCTAGTTATGAGGCAACAGTACGAGTCCCTTATCCACTTATGCAATTCAAGATAGGGGAGGAGGTCAGCGCCCTGACCCACTGGTGTCAAGACAACCATCTCACCTTCAACGTCGCAAAGACAAAGGAGTTGATAGTGGACTTCCGGAGGTGCAGAGAAGTACACACGGGCGACCGTGGCTCAGGGGGTTGGGAATCGCATCTGCAACCGGAAGGTCGCCGGTTCGATCCCTGGGCTCTCTGTCCTGGTCGTTGTGTCCCTGGGCAAGACACTTTACCCTACTTGCCTACTGGTGTTGGCCAGAGGGGCCGATGGCGCGATATGGCAGCCTCGCTTCTGTCAGTCTGCCCCAGGGCAGCTGTGGCTACAACTGTAGCTTGCTTCCACCAGTGTATGAATGTGAGAGTGAATGAATAGTGGCATTGTAAAGCGCTTTGGGTGCCTTGAAAAGCGCTATATAAATCCAATCCATTATCACCATCAACGGCGCTGCTGTGGAGAGAGTGAGCAGCTTCCGGTTCCTTGGTGTACATCTGGCTGAGGATCTTACGTGGTCAGTACACACAAACAAAACAGTGAAGAAGGCGCAGCAGCGCCTCTTCTTTCTCAGGAGACTGAAAAGATTCGGCATGAGCCCCCGCATCCTCAGGACCTTCTATCACTGTGCCATTGAGAGCATCCTCACTGGATGCATCACCACCTGGTATGGCAACAGCACCGCCCACAACTGCAAAGCTCTCCAGCGAGTAGTGCGGTGCTCTGAACGGATAATTGGAGGTGAGCTTCCCTCCCTCCAAGACATCTACAGGAAGTGGTGCCTGAGGAAAGCGGGGAGGATCATCAAGGACTCCAGTCACCCCAGCCATAAACTGTTCAGACTGCTTCCATCAGGAAGGAGGTTCTGCAGCATCCGGTCCCGAACCAGCAGACTGAGAGGCAGCTTTTTCCATCAGGCCATCAGACTGCTGAACACGTCATAGACACCTCAGCTTCACTACTGGAACTTCAACATTATGCACTCCACACTGTATATAAATGCCACTTGTTTTGCACATATTCAACTCTGTATATTTTATATATTTTATTATTATTATTATTATTTATTTATTTTTTATTTTTTTTACTATTTAATTTGTAAAAATGTGTATACACACACACACACACACACACGTAGGAAAATATTTAGTATACACATCCAGAAATGCATACACTATTATATATTGTACATATATTTATTAGTTTCAGGTTGGCCATTCTTGTATTTTGCTCGTTTGTGTTGTTGTGTTTGCACATCTCTGTTGCTTGTGGGGCTCGCACACAAGAATTTCACTCGCATGTGCTGTGCCAGTGTGCCTGCACATGTGATGTGACAATAAAAGTGATTTGATTTGATTTGATTTGAGATAACAGCGAATCTGGAAGGTATTCCAGCTGTCATATTGCAAGCCGCAGAAAACACCCCAGAAAGGTCTGTCTCAGTGATCTATACATGCAGTTTTGCATAATGAATTTTCTTACATTATTTACATTGTAGTTTTACTGTTTTCAAATTACAGGACTTGTACTTGTTATGAAGTTTTTCCAAAGACTGATTGTGAAGTAGTCAGACTCAAACATCAAGGAAGGTGGTAGAGACGCAGACTACGAAGACATTTCAGGTTTTCAGAGGTGAGCAATTTATTTACAGTGAACTTAATTTAATGTGTAACTTAACAAAACTTCTCCCCCAAAGTACCTCAATTAACAACCCTCACCAGGCCATACCTCTGGTAACACAGCTCACCTCTCCTTTCTCCCCTGAATCTGGCCGAGACTGGCTTTAAATAGGGCCATCGATTTCCCTTCAATTAGCCCAGCCAGTACCACTCACTTGAACTGAGGGATCTAAAACTCTACACAGATGATTAAAAAGACACAAAACCTTTTCACACTTCTAATTGGCACATTTACACAACTAAATGGCTGTATTGACGAAAAGAAAAAGATTCAACAAATCCCTTTAGACCTTGACACAAACAAAAGGAAGCATTTCTATGGACAAAGAAACCCCTCCACTTGGTCCGACCTGCTGATGTCATGTGTGACATCATCAGGGTTTTAAAATGAGGAAATGCTAGGCTGGCGTTTCCCCACACCTGACCCTCATAAAGACTGAAAAGACAGGACAAAGCAAGTATGAACAAATGACTTAATCTGTAACATAATAAAATATAAAGAAACATGTAACTGAGTATTTGCCTTAATTTGCAGCATGTTTGATTTGCTGGCAACAGAACGCTTACACAAACAAACCCGGGATAGTGAGTGCAGCGATGTTACTTAACAAATAGCAAATCATAGCAAATAAATAGAAACAGAATAATGTGTATAATGTGCAAAAAAAGGTCAACACATATGGGACAAATGGAGAGCATTGCAACTGCTCATCCACTTTGTCACGCTGATACATTGCTGTTTTTCTCATTTGTTGGGGTCAGTTTTTGTCTTGTATTCAGTATTTTCTGAGTAGTGTTATGTTCAGTTTCCCTCTTTAACAGGCACACCAAGTTTCTGAAAAATAGGTTACTTTCATCCATCTGTGTGATTTTTGATATTTCAGAGTCAAATAAAACATGCTTTTTAAACAGTACACTTGTGACTTTATCCTTGGCTGCTTGGTACCTTACAATTAGTAACTCTAGCATCATATCAGTTATATGATCCTCTCCATTATAGGTCAGACCTAAACAGAAAGTGACCCACATTTTTCACCAAGATCACACAGCTTATGAACAACACATTCAGTTTCCTCTGTACTCTAAATGAGTCAGACTCTGCAGGTTTTACATTGAATGTAAAACCTTATGAATGGTAACAAGAGATTCATCCTCTAATATCAAAATGAGCAGGTGTGCAGAGCCCCAAACTTTAATCAGTCTCCCTTTGTTGCAAAGCACTTTGCTGTGCTGACAGAGTTATTTAGACCCCAACCTGCATGACTGACTTAAAAGTTCCTTGCCAAGTTGCCACAAGTTATGGAGCTCTCTGTGGCATGAAGTTGCACCCTGTAGCCATTACCAATATTATTCACCTTGGCAAAGGAAGTTTTGCCTCCGGCTTAGTTCTGACGTGCCCGCAAGATCCTTGTTGGGACAGTTTTGATATGCATGAAAACCTGTAAACACATCTTCAAGAGACCTTAAAATATGCCCTGCCTTTTCCACTTTTTTGATGCTGGAATGAGCTAAGGATATAATCTTTCTTCAATGGGTTCAAAGGAGTTATTTATGGAGTTATAACTCTGCACTCTTTCATTGCCTTTCACTGGTTTGTTTTTCACAGTTTGGGCGATGGGAAAACAAAAAAGTCTTTGTTTGCAATAATTTGTTTGCAGGGTTGCCAGGCAAATTTGTCTGCTTTTATGTCATGCTGTTTTTTCTTGCAGTGTCTTTGTGGTGTCATGGCATACAGTAGATGGATTTTAAAAGCGTGCACGCTTCAGTGAATAACAGAAGTAATGGAGTCAATCCATCATCCCATAACTGTCTTTCTTCCACTTGTTTTGAAACCTAATGGTTTCTGCAACCCTTCTGAATGTGGATCTAGCAACTTTTTTGATGTCTGCTGATTGGCAGCGCAATAATAGTTTCCAGTATATGACTCTTAATCACTTTTGCCACCATGAGGGCTTGTAGTTTTCCTAGATTTCACAACACTTCACATAGCTATCTAATGGACTGTCATAATGAAAAGTTGACTTTAGCTACAGTTGACAAGAATAAAGGTAAAGCCTACCTGCAAATTACCTGCAGGGTTTCTAAAAACCACTATATACAGCAATAAAATGTGCACCACTTCCTACTGCTAACTGTAGTAGACTAAAGTACTTTATAATCACTGGTGGCAAAAGTACACACATCCATTCCTTTAGTAAATGTATTGATACTCTAGTATCTGAAGTACAGATCCAACTTTGTACTCAAGTAAAAGTGGAAAAAGTACAGGCTCTGAAATATACTGAAAGTATAAAAGCAGTTTTTTAGAAGTTTGGGTTTCTTTTTTTTATGCTAACTGAATCTTGTGTCATATTAATATCATAATAAAAGAGAGTGCATGCTTCAATTCAAAATTAATTTACACAACTTGAACACAGCTTTTAAATGGCTCTGTTTCCTGTTGCCTATAATATAGACTAAAGGCCATTTCACATTAAATGCATTGCGAAAAAACAAAACTGAATTCAGAATTTTACAGATCCGATCTTGATTGTAACCTATACGCACACCAAATGTGATGTGCTGTTGCAGAAATTCATCCTCAAAAATGCTCTAAGACAAAAAATGAAGTTGACACGAAGAGATGATGAGCTGGTCCTGATGGTCCTAAACGAGAAAATTAAGAAACAGAGTTCATTCAATTCTCATGAGAAAGCTGCAGCAGGGAGAATAATATGGTTTGATTCCAGGAGCTGAAGCTGTATCACGCTTTCATACATATGAAAGAATATCAGTGGGTTTGAACTCTTGTTAGCCGAACCAGGACCAGGTCTGAGGAGGCAGAGAAATAATTTCAGAGAGCCAACTGACCTGGAGCAGCTGTGTGTCTGAGGTAAAAAAAAAACAAAAAACATGATGTTTTTTGGAAGTTCAAAAAAATTCCATATCATTTTATATTCCCATATCATTGTACATTCACCACTGGTGCACAATTTGAGCACAGCTGATGCCAAATGGAGGGATCTGATTGATCAGATCTGTTTATTCGAATCTAAAAAATTGAGATTGGTTTGAAAAAACAAATCCCGCAAACTGTGCGGTGGAAGTACAAGTTCAGTGTGAACGGCTTTATTAAGGATAGGTCAATCCAAAAAATATTTTCACTGCACAAAATGTTCGCACAGATTTTACGCGTCCAGTGTGGAAAGGCCTTTATGCCTGCATCTGTTTGAACCTGCCTCCACTCCTGGACAGAAAAAAAGGTAAATTCAGGGGTTATAATGGGGTGGGATTTGGCAGGAGGAAAACCCTAAGATTGGTTGTAGTGGTGAGGTGCGGGGAAGAGAATAACTTAAAAATGAATGATATATAAAATATATATAAGGCACCATAATTTGTATTATGTGCTCCATTAGATTTTGTGTACAAGCTTGGATGAGCTGGCCTGTGCTGCAGATCTTTGTGGATTGTGCCAGCTCAATTCAACAAGATAAAAGTAGTTGTTATATAAGCTATGATGTTGGATTTACCACCTCTGCTAGTCTAAAATACTTTATACTAGTCTAAAACTAGTGGAATTCTGCGAGTGAAAAATCTGTATAATTACCTTGACCTCCTAAGACTCGAACTCTTTCATGGCACAGATTTTTTATTTCTCTTTGCTTTTTGGGCTGAAACAAAGAATTATCATTTTACCTGATTTTGCTCTATAAGGGCCAGATATTCACATATGAGGTCATTCGCTTTAAATTTCAATAGAACAGTGGCAGTATAATTTCCTCGCAAGAGATATCTGGCTCTTATAGAGCAAAATTTAGTGTTTTAGTCTAGACAAACCAAAATGTGATGTCCAAATATGTGGATGCCGGGTCCTAGGAGGATACGTTCTCTGCCACCTTTGATCTACACTTACACTGACCATGAACACCACAGCTGCTCAGCTGTTCAACATACTGCATTGCCATAAATTTTAGTGCAAACTAACCAGTATAGCCTTAACAAAACTGCCTAGTATTTTCATGTAACCACTGAATAACCTGAATTTAGAATAATTTGTTTAACATTATGTTTCACATTGTGAAAAAAATAAGAACTTGAGCAAGAACAAATATATGTGTTCAAATAACTAAAATAAATGAGGACATTACATGTAAGCTTTAAATTGTCAGTTTATCAAATGTGACTCGAAATAAGTGTGGAAATAATCACTCTTCTTCCTCTCCTGACCTGTCTTTCTTACAACTTTCTCCATCTGAATGAGTTATCCTCAGCCTATGCCTAGGAAATACATTAGTTGTAACTTTAGCTGACACAAACTGCATAGTACCACTTTGTCTGTTTGCTGAGCTTATTTGTTAGCCAAACAGACATAATGTAGACATAGGCTACCCTACTATTCCAGGGTTAAACAGCCCATTAAACTTTGAGCTCAAACCTCTCTCATACAATACCTTGGTAGGCTACAAACTCAGAACTGCTACCTCTGATTCAGGCTCTATCATTCCTTCTTAGTTTTTTGTCTTTCAGCTCCTTTCCTCTCAGTCTACATTTCTCCCTGCTTATTTATCTTCCCTCCCTTTGTCAGCTCTCCTCCCCTCGCTAACACTTTGTCACATTGCTCTTTCCCACTCACTCCTTTCTCCCCTCACTTATCACTGTGGACACACTCTCCCTCTACCTGTTTCCTCTATCTTTCTTTATCTCCCATCCTCCCTCTTCCTCCCTTCTCTTTTTAACATCTTCCTGCTACATTCATGTTTTAGGCCTCACTGAGACCGTGATCTGCCCCTCACCCGCTCTCTACAATGTTATCCATCATTCTCTATTGGTCTATTCATCACATAGCAAGAACACTATTGGTTCATTTATCAACCAGGCAGCAGTCCGGTAGCTGCAGACAGCAACCAGCACACAGGCTCAGGAATGTATAGGCTCAGAGTTTGGTCCTTAATGCGCGACGGCACTTGAAACTGTGCTGTCTTGGTCTTCCTTGGTCTGTTGTGTTCTGGGGGCCTCTGGATGTCTGGAGTTTTGATCTCCTCCACACCTGCTTCACGCCCTGGAGGACGGGGCTGTGGCCCCCCCACACCCTCTAGCAGATTATTACATGAAGGAACCTTTTAAAAAAACAAAAAACAAGCGCGTCCATGCTCACAGGTGTACACACGGGTGATCACACCCACAAACTACACCCTTTTTGGCTCCTACCTCAAAGCACACTGTGTTCTGTTGATCTTATGTGCTGCACAATAATGTTTAACATTTAGTATTTACTGTCATATTCCCATATATCATTGTGATGTTGTTTATTCTATTACTCTTGTTCTCTTCTGCTTGCTTTCTTTTTTCTTTCTCAGCAGGTGATCCAGGTGATTGATATATGCATTTTTTTTTCTCTGCCCGTTCTGTTGGTTTTTGTCTTTTGCCCTTCTCCCCCGTCCCTCTTCTCAGCTGTTTCTCTTTCCCTCTTTCTTTCTCCCCTTCTTTCCCCCAGTCAAGTCTGTCCCGTATTCAGTAAGTGAAAATAAAATAAACAATAAAAGGTGAATCAAATGGACCATTACGGCAAGGCTGGGATGGTCAGTTTGGTAAAGTAAATCCGTTGGGCATCTTTCTTTGCCTTTAGACAACAATTCTGATGGCAAAAGAGCCAAACGGGACAGGCCAAAAAAAAAAAAAAAAAAAAAAGAAACTGTGCTGTAAGTATTCAGGAAAATACTTCCTCTACTTCCTTGAGGAGACTATTTTGAAGACTTGTCCGTTGTTCTGCGATTTATAGAAACACAAGCAAAAATACATGGAAATGGAGAATATAAAGCAAAAACAAAATCTGTGCATTTCTAATGGGTTTGTAGCCAGCGTTCCTTTAAAACCATTTCTTACAAGGCTTCAGCAAACAGTAGATGGATCCAGCATCTCTCAGATCCTGTGTAAGGTCTTTGCTGGATTTATTTTCCTATTTCTTAAGGAAATGAATATCAGATGCTGTTCATATACTTTCTGTCACTGCTTGTTTTGTCCTCCACTTTACAAATTTCCTCAAATTTTTTTAAAGACACACTTCACACCCAGCTTTTGACTAATAACTCTTGGAAATCACGTCATTAGTGCAAAAATACTCTTTAATTCCCGTCAAACTGTGTTATATTTAGAGTTTATCATAGATTCAATTAAAAAAGAAACAAATTATGTGTTTTGTTACAAGGTGCTTCTAGCAAAGTACCAAAAAAAAAAGCTGGTCCTTTGCCAAGTTGCCTGGTCTGTATAGACTCAACACATCCCTTGAGTTAGGTGCATTATTTTGAATTCATATTCATACTGTTTCATAGGACAGTATTACATGTTTTTACAAAGAAACAAGCACACATTGCTCTGAAAATGGGCAGGTACAAGCACTGGACTGAAAATAAGTGATAAAGCAAAGAAAAAAATTGAAAGACCTTCAGAAAGCCTGGAGAGCTATTGCTCAAGAGCAGTTTAAAAAATTACAAGACAGTCTGGCTCCTTGGAAGTAAAATATAAAGAAATGGGGAGTGGCCTGAGACTTTTGCACAGTACTGTAACTTATTATTTATGGCGGTTGTTATGCTGGAGCGTCTGTTTTCTTAGAAGTTCTTAACAGGAATTGTGTATTGAGACACTTGTGACTGATTAGCTTGACAGACATGAATGTGAGTGTAACACTGGGTGGTGTGAATTTATCTGTATTTAAGCCTTGGCTGAGGAAAAGTATTTGTGATTGGCTGCCAGGCATCTGTTGAAATCATAACGGAAAACACCTCAAACACAAGCTGCCATCTAGTTCAACTTGTGAGGTCGAATTTTTGACAAACAGAACTGAACACACACTGTGCCTGGTGCTCGAATAAACGGTTTACGTGTAAAACACTGGTGTATTTATGTAGAATTCAATATTGTTAAAAGCCAGATCTCTATGTTTGTTTTGCATGTAACAAGAAAAATATACGAGAGACACGGACGCTATAAAAGAAAAAAGAGAGAAAAGAAAAGCAGGTAGATAAGGTAAATAATACATGGTAATCATGGGCCTGTAATTATCCTTTGAGAAAATGCTAATGTGACCCAATGGAAATACTAAAATGCTCATGCTTAAAGTGTTCACCTAGTGCATCTCACATCAAGTACCTCCATACTTACACTCACTGTTCTGAAGGCATGAGTGCATTCAGACTAACAAAGTGGGGCTAAGAGGCATGATAGTGTTTTCATGTCTGCTGAGACACTACAGTATAACATACCAACTATACACACACACTTCAGACAGACCTTAAAGGACTAGAAGAGGAATGAATACTCGTCTGTGGTGTCTGCAGCGGTCTGTGTTTATATCCTCAGCAGAGTACAACTCTCTGGCTCATTGTATGGATAGAGTACTCACAAAAGGATCACAAAATAATCACACTTCACAATCATGTTTGTCGCCTGCTTAGCTTCATAGTGGAAAAGGAGGGACTACCAATCTATTTCAAGCATGTAGCAGGTATTCATTCATGTGGAATTATTTTAATATGAGGCACAACCTCAAGAATTTTCAGATCTCTACAAATTGCAATAGCCCATTAAATAGTTGTGATATCTTCAGTGCTTGAAAAGAAGGCACCTGGACTTCTTTAAGTTCAAGAAAACTATTTCAGTTCTAAAACAAATGGCAGATAATACTACCTAGGTGATACTAGCTACCTAGTTTAGTACATTAGTGGTTTTACAAAAGTATTTTGTTGAAGATATTTAGGATGTTAACAAAAACAAAACTTAAGAATTCATTAATTAGATTTAATGTTAACTCCAATGTATACTCTTCACACAAATACATTGACTACAAGTAAATAAATTAAAGTGCATCTGATTCATAACATCCAGAGTGATGTTTGTGGCAGCTGTTGTTTTAGTGGAGACTGTTCACCAATATACACACATGTCAGCCTGCACACGCAGTTACGACCTGGACAGAAAGACAGAACTCTAAATGAGGTACTCCTGCATTCCTCTGGTCGCGTATAAATGTTTGCACATGCTCAGACCAAAAACACACAGAACTGGCTCTGACACAGAGGTTAGGGGCCACACACCAATACGCAACCCAACCAGTAAATGTATTTCTATATTTCTACACCCAGGTTAACAAACACTGGGATTCAGGATTTAAACTACTCCAATATTCCATGTGATATTAATTAGAAGGTGAACATTTCTATGCATCTATTAACACCATTTTTCTCAGAGGAGGCAGCTGTCTCAGTCTCTGAAAAATCAACTCATTTAACCTGTCTCTTTCTCGCTAGCTAAACCTTCTGCCCCCCAGAGAGCCCAAATGAAAGACGGACAGAGAAATATACACACGCATGTGAATGTATCGATTAGGAAGGCTATTTGTCATCGCCAATGTGTAATTCTTGAAAGTAGTTTTTAATCATCACTACCCACTGAAAAGTTTTTAACCCCCCCGTGACCTCATTCTTGTGACTTTTAATGTTTTCCTTCATTGAAAGCTGTTGCTTAATGGTTCTCCTGAAGGCTGCCAAAATTATTTAACCCCCAGGGTTTACTAAACCCTTTCAAAACCAATTTAATCCTGCCAAATGAATGGATACCGAAGCAAAATCAAGGCAGTTTTACTCATTTTCTGACAATGTTTCAAATAAAAGTCATATGTTTCTGCGATGATTAAATAGCCAACTTGTTAATATTTAACACATTTCAACATTTGGTGATGTCTTAAACCTTAAGGGATCAGCTCCACCAAAAAATATTTTGTGGAGTATAGACTAGACTTTGTTGCATGAAGATTTATAAAGCTGTGCACATGCGGCCCTGTATAACTATACCATGATGCAAAGCAGGAATACACACCTAGTAGTCCTGTTCAAGCAGTACACAATAAATTATTTGCGCAACTGTTTTCCAGTAATACATAAATGCAATATTTGGGTGGAGCAGCACTTTGTTTAATGCAAATGCTGCAAAAGGCAAACATCACAGCACCCCCTGCCAGTTGCAAAACAAAAATAGATAAAGATGTTGAAACACTTTTAAGATGATCCCTGTTCCTATTTATCTAAGACAGGGGTCTCAAACCTAAATGAGCTGTGGGCCACTGTTGGCACCGTTGTCTCATTGGAGGGCCACTTTAATGTTCAAGTAGTACAAAGCAAAGAAAGAAGAAAACACCCACAAATATTTCAGAAAATGTAGTGTTTTGTATGTTTGGTTTTTTTAAATTTCAAATATTGTATAACAAGACAAAACTGCAAACATGAACACAGTTTTTCGCACTCTTAACTAACTGAAGCCTTTCAGTGAACTATCAAATAAATTGGTACTCTCTGTCAGGCCAGACATGTGGCAGCACATCAGCTATAATTTTGTTCGTATTTAACAAAATAAAAATGCAGACATGTGTGTACACATTAGTTTTTGACTCCTAGTGAAAACAGTTTTCTTTAAAAATAACTCTCACTTAACTAACACAGTCAATCCCTCAACATGTTTGTACTCTCTGCTCATATTGCCTTCATTTTAAATCATTTTATCATTTTAAAGAACTTATTTTAACATTGCACTCCACAACAAACAAGTCCTCCCTAACAAAAAAAGTAACTTCAAGGGCAAATTGCATTATATTTCTTCGCCCCACAAGTAGGGTTGATGTGGCCGCAAATGGGCCCCAGGCTGCAGGTTTCAGACCTGTGATCTAAGAAATATATGTCTGTATATGTATGTAGCTATGATGTTGTGACAGGTATTTTTTTAAGTGTCAATTAACATCATACCTCTGAGTCCCAAGTATTATAACTGTGCATGAAGGTAAGGTAGCTTTTTGCTTTTAAATAAGTCTATTGTAAGTTTTTTCATTATTAAGAAATAATTTCATATGACCCCCCCCCCCCAACAATAAAAAACATATACACAAAAACACACCCACACACACACACTGCTCTGTGGAAAGAGGATGTTTTTGTGCTGGTATTAAGGAACATATGTTTAACATGCTTGCCTGCATTTTTTCATGCTGACATTAACAGAAACACAACATTACACATACTGTAACATCACTTTGTCCTCGTCCTGTTGAGTTTTACGATTACAACTACTGTTATAATTTATTATGTACCAAGTTTCATGCAATAGTTGCTTGGGTAACGACACACACATTACAAAATCCTAATTGATGTCTCTCTTTTTTTTTAATCAGGTTGTTTTGGAAACTCAGGACATAACTGTGAACAGTTGTCACTGGAGCTACTTTTGACTGTTAAAATAGTCCCTGTGAAACATGTTGATGCAATTCTTAAGGGCAATAAAAATGTTAATCTGCACCAATATATCTTCTCAAAAACTGTGTCCCCAGTTACTTCAGATAATCCACAGTGGGGTGGAGGCAGAAAGGTCGGCGATGACTGACTCGGTCTTGGAAAAATATAACAAAAACTGTGCAAAGCAACACTGAGCCAGAGTTAAGAGGAAAATCTGCTCCTTTATTATTTAGGTAAACTAACCCTGGAAAAATAATTAGGTTGAGTAATCTGAATACAGTAACATATCTGGGTGAGTACTTGGTCTTGACAAATGGACCAAATGCAGAGTATGTGCATGCCTGACTCCTCCACTATTTCTTTACAGTGAATGAATGTGATGGCATGTCTGCTCCTATATAGATGCCCATATATCAGCCTTTAACCACACGGTTTCCAGTGCTGCGACAGGACACAGCTTAGAGTCTGGTGCCAACGCTGACAAGGGCCTCTTTAGTGCCACGTCCTATCCTGCAGCGCTGCACCTGTTACCATTTCTGTGCATGTTTTTATGTGCGCGCTGAACATGCAACTGAGGAGACATGTGGTGCTCATACACATTCCTTCCGCCCGGCTCATGAATCATTTTGCAGCCACTGACTGGCGATCCTCGGAGAGTGAGGACGAGGGATGGGAGGGCGAATGAGAAATGTTGGAGGAAACATGTGCAGTATAACAGCCGGGTGTTGTAGTATGTGCAGTATGTGCTCTATCTGCCTATCTGGATGCATGCTGGCTGCTTTGATGCAAGGCATAGTAGGTCCTTACACAGTTGTTGTTATAGAAATCGCTCATCTATGATGTATAAAAAAAGAAAAATCTGATTATGGAGATGTAAGAAATACATGCCTGCAATATGTTTGAAGCTCCTGTTGTGTGTTTATTGTTGACAATAGATAAACTCCAGCTGGCTGCACTGCTGCCTGACAAGATAATGAACGCTGATAGCATATTATGGAATGCATATTTTTTCTATTCTCCTCAACGTCTAATTCTCTTTTCCCAATTTCATTTGGAAAAATATTCAAAAACAAGATTTCACAACACTAAACAGAAAATTCATCCTGATAGTAATGGTTATTTTTGAACTGTTTGAGGTTGCTTGAACCATTTCATACTACAAGGCCAAAATACTAAATCACATGATCTGTTTCTGTTGCCTGCTTACAAATTGATTAATGTCTCTGGCTGCATTTCTAATACTTTTGCTATGAAACTACACATTTTCTAAGATTAAGAAGCAGCAGAAGGTATTAACCAAAGCACATTTTCCTTTGCTTAAATTTGGTTATTATCTGTGTGATAAAACAGAAAAATTCAGATGAGCACTTTTAACTAATCCGAGGTACCCAATACCCAAACACACCTGATCCACAACCTGATAAATGCGTATAAAAAAGAACAGTTGCCTACTATTTATTTATTTATTTACTTTTATTTTGTTTCAGGCTTATAGTAAAAACATGTATTATTCCCAACAGTGAAAGGGGAACGTTTAAATTATTTACAACTCTGAACATTTAGGTTATGTGTTTCCTAATAAAAACTGTGCTACTCCTATCTTCCATCAACCCAGACTTTCCTCCTGGGGTCTGACATGCCCTGGGAGACAATGTTAAATTCCACATGGCGAAGCTACCTGGCTGAGCTATCATTGGATCACATGCCTGACAGGACTGGAGGCGCAGGGGGCTGGAAGGAGACAAAGAGCAACTGTAGGGCTGATTAGGAAAGTGCTGGAGACAGACAGGTCAGCAAGACGCTCCCTGTCAGACACAAAAAGGTTAAAGACAAATTGACAAAAGGTCAAATCAACATCTATGGGAAGCATTACATATTGAATCCTTCTTCTTTTTTCTTTTTTTTAACTTTAATTTTTAAACTACAAACTGTAATGGACATTTGAGCAAGAGAATTTATAGTACAAGATTAAGATCATGTAAAGTGGCTCATTTGCAAGTGCACTTCCAGCTGCACTAGAAAAATGGTGGAAAAACCTACAGAAGGTGACATCTACACAATACCTGTTTTCTCTAGTTTTTTAACATGGTTTCATAAAGACTTATTCTTCTTTCTATGGATGATCAATAATACACTGTACACTGAAAACGTTGTTGCCTAGTTTATAATGCTACCAGTGTATTCTAATAAGTTAACTAGTTTAGCTGCTAACTGAAAAACTCAGAGCAAAAAGTCAAAAAAATTTGCATTGTGTGCACCAGTAGATCTTTTCTTTTTGTGTACAGGCTGTAATCAGCTGACACTGCTATCTCTTGATTTAGACAACAGTCTATAAGGATGAGCCATCATGGCAGCATTCCAACCCTTAGCCAGTATGAAGATAGTATGAAAGACAGAATTTCAGTGAGCCTAAACAGCATCATCAGCCTTAATTTAGATATCTCACTGCTGGCCTTGATCCAACCAACTGGATTTCAAAATTTCAAGTTGTTTTTTTTAACATTCCCCAGTTAAAAAGCTGAAAAAAATTGCTGTTGTTAATGATTGATAACAAAGGACTGGGTTGAAGTTTACTTAAATAAAGGTGCATATCTCCATGCTGTAGCAACAGCAAACCCTTGTTTGTTTGTTTTTAATCATCATATGATATCATATTTATCCACTTTAGTTTCACTTCATATATTTCAACATGCTGCATGAGTGGGACCCACCCCACAGTTTAAGAACCACTGATCTAAACTAAGAGTGACCACGAACAGCACAGACAGTTTTGCTACCCTGACTAGATGGCTACATGACAAAGTTCTCATCCCTGTCATGCGTTCATGCGTGCAGATGCCACGCATGAACGCATGACAGGGATGAAAAGGGAAAAAGGATGTGTTAAGGGTGTAAGTGGGACTGCGAGATGGCAAGTTATTGAGTAAGTTTATCCATGGCATCAGCTAGGAAGCTCACCAGGCTGCACCACAGAAAAATTACTTTGCTTGACTGTATTTTGTATGAAAGTGACCATCAGATTTAATTACTCATTAACTGAATGATCTGGAATGCCATTCGGGGTCATTCCAGTCCACTTTAACCCCTGGGATTCACAAGATTCCAATAAGGTTTTTTTTTTTTTTTTATTTGTCATACGTAAGAATTATTGGAATTCTTGTGGCACATACGTCACAGTTATTAATAATTAAGCTGACCACATCCATTTGATATTCCACAAAGAGAAGCGTTTTCATAATAGGCCAATTTACACACTTTCAAAACTGTTTTTGCTGGACAGAGTTAATGTTTTCGTGCTTCATGTGTCCAGAAAAATACGAATCTGAGATGCATTTTAGGACAGCTGGAAGATAATTTACTGCCAGAAGAGCATGAGATCATTACTGAATTAGCAAAGCTACCATCTATAATAATAACCACATATAACAGCCAGACAGTGTTGTGTTTGGAGAAATATGTGACTATCCTGCACTCTCGTTTTCTTGGGGCAGTCTCTTCTCACAGAGGAGCTCATATATTTGTAACCTCCTCTTCACGTTTAGCCCCACATGGCAGCCTCTCCCTCATTCTCCCCTGGTAAGGGTCTAGGCCACAGAAGAAACACATACAATTTTGCGTGGGAGGAAGACTCAAATAGTTTTTGTCATAGAGGCTGACTAAGAAGGAGAGGAGCAATGGAGAAAAGAGGAAGGAGAAGGCAGCCACTGCCAAACACAACAGATGTTTGCTAGCTGCAGCTAGCAAATGGAAATCATTATGTCTGATTGGAGGGTTTGGCTGCCTGGACAAAAGCCCGACCGTGTCTGTGAGTGACATATTGGGCAACCTACTGGCTCTCAGATGGTATTTGTGATAAAGCAATCAGCTTCGAGGATTATAAAGGCCTCTCTACACCGCCTATCATTCTAAATCACTATAAAGTTTTGGGATTGTGTGTGGCAAGATCTTTATTTCTCCTAAATGCATGGATTCCTTTTTCACGCTAAAGATCCCCATCACGCAGACAGCAATGTCTACATGCCAGAGTCTGATAAGGTCTAAAACAAGATAATTACCTCAGACCTGTTGTTTTCAGTGTCATGTTTTCCATGCAGCTCTGCTACTGACCTGTGCTTTCTCTTCCATCACTCTAATCTCTTTTTCCCCTCACCCCTCCCCCTGCTCTCTCCTTCCTTTCTTTGCTTTGATGTTCCTCGTCAGTATCACTCCTCCTTTCCCACCATCCAACACCAGACACCCTGGTTAGCCCAGATTACAGGGTGGAGGATGAGATAAAAAAGTTGTCTGTATGCTAAAAGGAAAAAAATCAGACTTGTCCATTTCTCGTTTTTATCTTTCCTGACATCTATTATGATCCATTTATGACTTTTCTGCTGCCATCTTAAAACCTAATATATGTATGAAGTGTAATTTGTGTTGCACTCTGCACCAGAAGATGACATGAAAATATTTCCAGTCACAATATCCTGTTTATTCTGGATAACACACACGGAAGCCAATGAGGAAAGAAAACTGGTCCATTCAAGCAGGCTTGTAAATCGTGGAGCTGTATATATGTAGATGATTTATAATCTGCCTCCCAATAAAAGGTCTCACATTTTTAAAGTTTAATCTTTTACCAGGTAGAGCAGCAAAGACCCACCAAAGGCTTCAAAATTTACTTAAAATTACTAAAAGCCTTTGTGGTCAGAGCTTTACGCATCTGTTATCTGTGTCATTCAACTCTGCTGTTGTCCAAAAGCAACAGACTTAAGCCATACTGTCACACATGTTGCACAAACAGTAGTCCTACGCTGCTTTAAATAGATATCCTATTTTCTTTTTTGTATTCCACATAGTACAGTGACATTAACGGCTTTCTATGGTTTCTATTCGTGAACTTCTTAAAGTTTGGCCTCCATCATTCTCTACATCCCTAATAATGCAAAGACTTATAAAAGGACAAGTGAGATTTCTTCCGTGGCTAGACTGCTACCACGGACCCCTATCCCCCTAACGCACCACAAATATCTCCTTATCACCAACCAGCCCCCACTCCATTTTGTCTACATAGTCCACTCAACCTCGACACCCTAATCTTGACCCCGGCCTTCACTGACCTGCTCCCCTAATCCTGACCTTTTTCTCCCCCGCTGCCTCTTATGCCCCTGGCCGTGTCAGTATAACGAATGCACCACCATTCTGAAACCCAGCACGCCGCCGAGCAGTGATGGATGTGCACATCACAGCCATGGTTTACAAAGCCTCTGTGAATACAGTGCAGCCACCCCAGATCCTGTCAGTTGAATCCCTCCACTCGGCCCTTAACAGTGAACACAGAGGGGCTCCCTGCTAGGAGCAACTCTTAAAATCTGATAGTAGAGTCTGTGGAAAACCTCATCCATAAATGTCAACTTCTCCGCTCTCTAGCCCCCACCGCTAACACCAACAGCAAGCAGGGAGAGTTTTAGTTCGCTCGAGCACAACTTTATGGGGGTCTTACACGGGAAAACTCTGGTGTGAAATTGAAGATGAATCGTCGTCACTTAAGAATGTGCTCAAGAGACGCACAGAGAATGATTGCCTAAGTTATTTGTGCTTTAAAATTCCTTTCCCCCCCACTTTGTCTCCTGGAATAGCACTATTCATTTCTCCAGCAACAGGCCGTTAAACTTTAAATCAAACAGGAGTCCTGGGGTAGTCAGATATATCACTCAAACAACAAAGCCTCCATCAATAACCCCTCACCTCTGCACGAACTGGCAGAATATTACATTGACTATCTATTTCATCCCATTCTTAACTCAACACACCCCGAAAGCTGTGCATCCGGACAGTAACCTGAGCTCTGTCATGATATTGCAACTCCCCTGACAGTGTTTATTTAGCTGTGTGTATGTGTGTGCACAGGAGTAGGAAGTGGTGGATCGAGGGGCAGCATCAGACACTAAGCTAGAGGATCAACCACCTGTGTGCTATCAAGGGCAGTTTGATAATCCTGCCCTGAATGTGCCCCCTTTGCCTCCACGCACACACCCACAACACACGCACAGATATGCTATTTGATCTCACTTCACTGGTTTACTCCTCTAAACACTGCTACACAACATATCACTATAACTCTGCCCTGGAAACCCGCTGCTGATGATAAATGTGATTGATTATCTAAGCAGTCAGGAGGTGCAGAGTATGCATTTGAGATCCATTTACATTGCAGGGTGTCATTATCAACTGCATTCAAAACATTTCTCATGTCTGATTTTGAAGTTCAAAAACCTCCAGCTCCTCCAGGCAGCAGTGAAAATAAACACTTGACTTCTGATGAGGGGGAATTTTTTTTTCCATTGCATAATTCAAACGAACAGAGGCGCACGGGAGCAGGTGAAGACCTCAAGATGCAAATCAAGGGAATAGGAGTCTGACTGTAGTCTATAATTTCCTCATCAAGAAGAAAGACACACTGCCTAAAGAGCTCCTCAGGTCCAAACCACATCTCAACAGGTAATTAGACATCAGCCATTCCCTCTTTAACTGAACTTCCAGCAGGGTGTTTTTGAGCCTACCACGCAGGAGCCAACATGTCAACCGCACTCTGCACCCACAAACCACCATGACACTTAATTTGAAATTTTTCACTTGCTCCTTCCAACCTGTTTTAGCCATTTGCTCCCGCACACATTTCCAAAGGGGGAGCTCCATTGCCGAAATGTAGGTAAACCTATCCAACAAGGGAGCCCATTCTTTTGAAGGATCACTAAATTTCTAGTGTAATTTAATTCCCGCATGCCTCCTGTCCTGTATCACGGCTGCATGTCTCCAAGGTGCAACACCGCAGTAAGTAATGGTCGGGGGCTACACCTCTACTTGCCAGGCTGTTATTCTTTTACAGTACAGAAATCATAAAGGGACTCCACTCATAAATATACATGGTCCAGCTCTATAAAGACTGCACAGATGAGAATTATGGCTGTGCTGAGCTGTCTACATAAATTAAATCCCATAAAGCCTTGAACTAGGATGTCTATTGTTATAGTGAGGGTTAACAGGATACACTAGATTGTGTGGTAGAAAATGTGCATAAAGCAGCCAATTAAATGAAGGATTAAATGAAAAATGCTTTTAGGGGACAAAACAAAAGACCCTCTCAAACAAATCCCAAAAGTGATAAAGTAGAGGGTAACTAGGGAAATATTTCTGGATGACATAGACACTTGAGGATTATTTGCAAAGAAATATTAATTCTGGTTGAATTTGAAACCCAAAATCACAATTTTGTGTTACAAACTTAGAACCAGTGATTCAGGAAAAACTGGGGAAAAAAACTAAGAGCCTATGAACATTTTCAAAGTTGTAAGCTTCAGGTGTATTAGGGCACAGCATGGTGCTATAATGCAAACTGGTATCACCAGCACTTCTTAGCTGTGTGTTGTCCATAGTTGAGCAAGATTTTTGTTGAAGCATGAAACAACCTGTTAAAGTAATAGTGATCAGGGAATAACTAAAGTTTCTTTGTTTCTCTGTTTGGACCACAGACTGTATATAAAAGTAGAGACTGTTTCACTAACCCTCCACTGAACATTAGAGAAGCCAACATAGACATATTTCGCTTTTTGAGATCTGTCGTGAGGGCCTTCTTTAGGTACTGTAGATGCTTGTACTCTTATACGGGTTTAACCACAGAGTTTTGTGGTACCTCGCACAAGTCTAAGAGAGTTTCCAAAAAAAATAAATGTTGATGTTATCAAATCCACATGTCCACCCTGCTGATTCCTACATTCATGCTAAGAAACATCAAGTTGAACTTTTATTATGATTCCAGGCAGGTGAAGCAAATGGGTGTGAAGTCCACGGTCTGGACCAGAGTGGTGAACTGACTGAAGCGCTGATAATGAGTTTATAGCCATGTCTCCTTCTGTTCCTGAGCCAAGTTGATGCATGAGACCCAGAAGGTTCTTTGCAGAAGGTTATGATGACAAAGTTTGTGTGCAATGCTGTCATAATAAGAATGTGAATTTTTAAGTTAAGGTACAAAACATGAAGAACTTCCATCATAAAATTCCTGAGGTTTTGTGTTCATGAGAATGGGACGCACCCATCCGTCCATCCGTCCATCCGTCCATTTGTCCATCCATCCATCCACTACTTAACCCAGTCTAGTCTTAGCAGCAATGCCCTTAGGCCTCCCTCTCCTCAGCCACCTCCTCCAGCTCTTCTGATTGGACATCATGGCACTCCAAAACACTTGATCTGTGACAGACTCTAAAAACATAAGCGGACCAGACACAACTGACACAGGCAAAGAGGCACTAAAACAGGTAAAAATCAATTACTTACAAGCATTTATTAATTTACTTTGGAGCACAGAGTTTTGATATACCTGGTTTTAAGTAAAAGACAGGCTTGCTGCAACAAAGCTACAGATTTTTTCATCATCATAAAAGCAAAATTTGTGTTCTGTTGTTATAATCAGCTCTGCTAATAAAGACTGCGGATAAAGGTAGAAAAAAATCCAGGGAAAGCAGTAAAGGGTCCTTTGAACTATCATATCTCTTGCCCTTTTTCCTCTTTCTGGCATTTTGTGGAAACGTGGAGACACATTGGTGCCTATCTTAAGGAGAAAATTTGGTATGTTTACTGCTATTAGAATTGGCCTAGAATTCACCTTCTACTTTGCAGACATTACATTGTTCGGTCTTGATGAAAGCATTGTGATGAACCACACAAGTGCATTCTGGATTTAGTTCCACATCACGTCCTCAGGCTCCACCCGGATAATCTGACACCACTTCCCTTCTTCAGGAGTGAAAGCAGGAATGAAATCTATCGTTTCCAGATCAGTGGAGGAGTGGGGGAGAAGCGGGAAGAATAGCGTGACCTTCTTTGATCCCCACTGAAGGTCTTCCTCATTCCCGCTTTCCCTCTGCACGACTCTTCCACCTCTTACACGCACGTTCTGCTCTGCCAAGCACCTGTCTGCAAGTATGAAATTAGAGAGAGAAAAAGATTCTGCGCTTTAGCCTGCACACAATGTCTTCTCTCACTTGCATGTTCTCTCTTCTTATCTCTCTACCCTTATCTGCTTCTCACCACATCTGTCAGCATCAATATCTCCAACTAACTTACAGACTTGGAGTTTCACAAAATAGAGGTAATGATGATTGCAATCAGGTAAGAGATATCCAGTCTAGAGGTGTTTAAAACCAAACAAACAGTCTTTTCAAAGGCTCCAAATAGAAATCCAAAGCTTGATGTAGCTGCAGCTTTCCTGTTTTTCTAATTCGCCCTTTTCCACTGAAAATTCAGTAAGATATTAAGACAACAATCCTTTTCTGGCTCTTTATCTCCCACCGAGTTAGAAGAAAAGCCAAAGGATGGTGAGGCTTTGTTTTTGCAGACTCAGGATCCTCACTCGCTCAAACAGTCAGGCTAAATAATTACTGCTGTTTGTGGCTGAAGAAGATAAAAAGTTGTAGACACAGCTGAACACAAAATTCTGTTAGATGAATCCACTGCAGCTGCAAATGCAAAATGACCATTTAGGACTGGAGGTGTGTTTGTCTGCTCTTAGACTACTTTGACTCTGTTGGCTTTGGTCTCAAAGCTGCAGTAACTGATGTTTTGGCCACTTTTTGGAATGAAAACAAGCTGTAAAAACAACACTGACATTATAACCTTGTAAAGTTGTCACTTTAAACTTTTGTTTGTAGGAGGTCTAACTTGTGCTGTGATGGCTAGTGATTAAATACCACACTTCCTTTCTTTCATCAAATACACTGTATAAAAAAAAAAATACAGTTTCAACTTTACACTGGCTTAAAGTAACTCATGGCACACATATATTAAAAGTAAACACAGCAAGGAAAACATATTCCTTTTCAGAGCACCCAAAGAGACAGTTAATGAAAGTGAAATACGCAGTAGTAGAAAAAAAGTGATTTGAACGATGAACCTTAAATCTTTTTGTTTTCTATTTACTGCTGCAAAATAACACAGAAAACGCTTAAAATGTGTAGAACACACAGGAGAAATGTGCCTAAAGTAGTAACTCTTTATTATCGATACAAATGCAGTTAATCATTAGTTTTTATTAATCTGAGGTTGAGGTGATCTGTTGTAATTTGGCGTTAGGGTATATAAATACAACTAAATCGAATTTAAATGAAGTGAACATCAGAAATGTCACCAGATATCTTGTAGCAAGTTTGTTATTTAATTCCACGTCATACCTAATACTAAATTAACATTTCTTTGTTTAATTAGATGACTCAGGACGACTATCAATAGGTTCTGCAACTCAACCCATCAGTCTCATCTCTATATATCCAGCACTGCTGTTTTTTAATTTCTCCCTTAAAATTTCATGCTGCTTGTACCAGCACATCTGGAGTTTCACCATGACAAATTTGTAGAGACCAAACATCAGATTAGTTTTCCCACTACAATCCACAGATCAAACAGATGTTTTCCACGGAAGAATAACCAGTCTAAGTTTGAAAACAGTGCGTAAGGTAATGATATGACTAGGAGCATGTCCTTCATTTCATTATTTGGACTGTAAATTTACCCCTCAAGGCCAGCTTAGAGTTTCACTGTGAAATCCTAACACTTTTCAGGAAATCACTATCCTCTGGCATATCACTATGTACCTACTCAAAAGCATGTAGATTAGGCACTGTCTTTTTCTTTTTTTTGAAATAAACTAGCACAATTGTAGATTGTAGCCACACCTTCTGCTTCTCCAATGTGGCTCCCTGCAACTTCTTTCTTTCAAAATTACATTTTAGGTTCAAAGGTTTTGGTGCTCAAGGATATAAAGCACACATGTCAAATGCACATAATGGGATTTCCAGGGAGTGATCTACAGTTAGGTCCATAAATAACTAGGCAGAAACAACTTTTTTTGTTCTGTACATTACCACAACAAATTTTAAATGAAACAACTCAGATGCAGTCAAAATGCAGACTTTCAGTTTTATTTCAGTGGGTTGAACAAAAAGATTCCACAAAAATCTGAGGAACTAAAGCATATTCTTGGCTTTCTTGGATAGGTACAGTGAAGACTGACAGGAAAGCACAGGGAGAGGTAGAGAGGGGAAGACATGTGGCAAAGGGCCACAGGTCAGAGTCAAACCTGGGCGAGCTGGCTAGCCATACGGCATATTGTCACCCCATTGAGCTAAATTGGAGCCCTGGAAAGCATTTTAAAACTATCCCTTAATTCTCAAAAGTAATTGGACAATAACTGAATAACTGAAAATAAAATGTTTATTTTGAATACTTGGTTGAAAACCCTTTGCTGGCAATGACAGACTGAGGTCTTGAACTCATGGACATCAACAGATGGGTTTCCTCCTTTTTGATGTTCTGCCAGGCCTTTTGCTGTTTGTTTGAGTTGAGTTGAGAAATACTTTTATTTGTCAGTTGCAGATGCCCACAACTGAGATGACAGACCTTGCCGACCATACATACAATACACAAACATCACATTGGGGAGACAGGTCAGGCTAGGCAGCATAAAGGGAAAACAATGAAATGTGTAACACAGAAGGGCAGTTCAGGAGAAAAAAAGAATTTCTGCTCATACCGATCCCCAAAAGGTTTCAGTTTGTGGGCCTTGCTCTCTGTTACACTTCTTTGCTTTAATAAACTCCTAGGTTGCTTTGGCTGTATGTTTTGGGTTATTGTCTATCTGTATTATTAAAGGCCGCCCGATCGATTTGACTGTATTTAGCTGGATTTGAGCAAACAGTATGTCTCTGAACACCTCACAATTCATTTGGCTGCTTCTGTACTATGTCATATCATCAGTAAACACTAGTGTCCCAGTGCCATTAGCAGCAATGCACAGCCAAGCCATCACACTGCCTCTGCAGTGTTCTACAGATGATGTGGTTTGCTGTTCCACGCCTTCTCCATACTTTTCTCATCATTCTGGTAGAGGTTGATCTTGGGTTCATCTATCCAAAGAATGTTTTTCCACAAGTGTGAAAGCTTTTTTAGATTTTTTTTAGTGCAGTCTAGCCTTCTATTCTTGAGGCTTATGAGTGACTTGCACCTTGAGTGAACCCTCTGTATTTACTTTTATTGAGTCTTCTCTTTATGGTAAACTTGGATATCAATATATCCTTTAGTGTTGTTCAGTGGTTGGCTGTTGTAAAGGGGTTTCTCTTCACCATGGAAATGATTCTGTGATCATCCACCATCGTCGTCTTCCGTAGACATCCAGGTCTTTATGAATTGCTGGGTTCACCAGTGCTTGCTTTATTTTTCAGGATGTAACAAATTGTAGATTTTGCCACTCCTGATATTGTAGCAATTTCTCAGGTGTGTTTTTTCTGTTTTCACAGCTTAAGGATGGCCTGTTTCACCTGCACGGAGAGCTCCTTTCACTGATTGTTGTCTGTTCACATCAAAACCTTCCAAATGCAAGCACCACACCTTCAACTCCAGCCCAGTCTTCTTAATTGATAATGACATAATGAAGGAATTGCTCACAGCTGCTCAGGAAATAGCCCTTGAGTCAGTTGTCTAATTACTTTGGTCCCTTTTAAAAGAGGGTTGCACATGCTGAAACTAAACCCTTCATTCAATTTGAACGTGGATACTTTCAAATGAAAGCAGAGAGTCTACACATTATGTTCATGTACATTATATAACTATAGGTTGATTTTGTTTAGTAAATAGGTTAAAAATAACTTGTTTCAGTGTCCAAATATATTTTGAGTTTACTGTAAAAATGGTAGTTGTTCAGTGTTTCAGGGCTTCATAAGGAGACTAACCTGAGGTGGTGGTTGGCTAAATTTAACTTATGAAAGGTTTTTGCTTTTTATGACCAGAGTTAGAAAACTCATTGGGCACATGGTATATCTACATTTTACCTTTCCCTGCAGCATTTGGGGTCTTCAACAACTCCTGATAAAATATCTGGCTGCTCAATACTTGTAGAATTTTTAGTTGCTAAGTTTGACTGACTTTATTTCTGAAACTCTTTGGTGATGACTAAGTACTGGTCATATTTTAGAAAAGAAAACACTATCTAAAGCAGACCACCATCACAAAATTGCTGCTGTTACCCCCAGATGAGATATCTGTGGTCGCAATCAGCTCTCACCTCAGGCAGCCTTTTCATGTCTTTCTCTAATCTCTCATACTGGGACCAGAAGCCCTTGCAGAGACCTTAACTGGAATGTGACAAGTCATGAGACTGCAAATGCTACATCCCTCCCTCCCACTCTATTTCTCTCTTTCATTCACACACCGGAAAACAGCTATAAACTGAAGGATATGAGACACAATAGTAGCTGACCCAGGTCATCTGAAATACCTGAGGTGTGTTTGATTTATCACACAGAATACAATGGCATTGCTGTAAAACTGGAAAGTCCGTATGGCAGGAAGGATAAATCAAGAAAACTGTTGCAATGAAACACATGTTGAGTCCAAGAAGTGATCTACTTTAATTTTTAAAAATGTGCTGCACATGTTACATAATGATCCACTTCTGCCATTTCATGGGAGGCTGACACTAAAAGAATGTGATGATTACATCGCTCATAAATCATCAGTGGCAGTGAGCGGGTAGTGTCAACAGCTCAAGTTAGCCTGTAAAAGGTCTTGCCTGGCCTGCAGATTTAATCCAACATGACTTTTGCATGTCAGGATCCCATTTGCAACTCCGGACGAAATCTCCTCTGCCGACTGAGGTCAAGTAAAATAATATGTGGGCAGATTTGGAAAGCAACTGATATGGATCCAAATGGCAGATGACAGCAGCAGCAGAGAGCACTAATGTGTGTGTGTGTGTGCATGTATCCAAAGACAGAGTGTGTTTTCCTTCTATGTGTCTGTGTGCATGTGCCCGCACATTCCGTGAAAGGAGATCCATCATCTGGGTCATATTACAAAGCAGCGGGGATCCACGGTCAATTCCGGCTGATGGATGAAAAGAAGACCCAAGATGGCAGCTATGTCAATAACAGGCACAGTTTCTGCTGACATCTGCCAGCCTCGAACCTTCAGCCTCTCACCCCATTAGCTCCATTTTATACATTATACCAAGCAGATGTGACTCCTGCTCACATCTGTCACAGCCATGACCCTTCACTGTCTCTGGGGTTTGTGTTGTTTGGATTTTAATTTGGTTATTTAGTTCCGTTTAAAAAAGGGGGAAAAAATTCAGCATTAATACGTGATTTTTTTCCTCCTGGTAAATGTGCTACAACAATAAGTCCACTGCAAATATCATAAACCCATATTTTATATTTTTTCACAGGACACATTGTTTAAACTAAGAAATGTTGCCATTTCATAAAAAGTATTATCTCTTTTAGAATTTGATGGCAGCTACACAAGGGGACAACAAAACGAAATGTTGCTAAATGCTAAAAAGAAACAGCACGAGGAACATTTCACAACTAATTTAGCAAGCAGTTCTCCGTGCCATCCGCAAATGTAGGTTAAAGCACTATCGCACAAAACTGTGGTCAGACAAATTGAAATAATTTTTTGAAAATGTGGATGCCAGATCTTTTGGATTAAAGAAGAGAGGGGCTATCCCACTTGAGCCTTCGGTATTGGAACATCGGGAAAGGCTATATATATATATTGAACGGCATGTACAGATTTTAGAGCAGCATATGCTTTGATCCAGATCGTGTCTTTTTTACAGCTTTGACAACACTAAACCACATACTGCAACTATTAAAACAGCATGGCTTTTAATTATGTTGAAAACCCAGAACTGTTGAGCAGTTAGAATCCTATATCAGGTACACCATTCCTCTCACAAACTTTCAACAGCTGGTCTCCTCAAACTCCCGATTGTTTTCTAACTGTTGCTATAAAATTGACTGGTAAGAATGTCATGCTTACTCCACAGTGGTAAGCATAGCACAGCTCTACTTTTGTGAGATTTTTTTGTTGCCATCAAGTTAAAAATCAGGATAAATGTCTTTTGTCCTGTCTTCCTTCACTCACCCCAACCGGTCTTGGCAGATGGCTGCCCCTCGCTGAGCCTTCCTGTTTCTTCCTGTTAAAAGGGAGTTTTTCCTTCCCACTGTTGCCAAAGTGCCTGTTCATATGGGGTCATATGATTGCTGGGTTTTTCTCTGTATGTATTATTGTAGGGTCTACCTTACAATATAAAGTGCCTTGAGGCAACTGTTGGGATTTGGCACTGTCTAAATTGAATTGAATTGAATTGAATTGAATTGAATTGAATTGAATTGAATTGAATTGAACTGAATGACGATAAAATTAGGCATGTTGACTAACTGGTAAATACAGAAATAACTTAGTCTTTTATGTTTTATTTTATAAATTAGTAGATGTTTAAATTAAGTTTATTATTTTTATACGATCTAATTGAAACATAATTTTATTTATTGAGTATTAATTCTTTTCTTTTTTTAAATTTTGGCTGTTTCACTCCTCCATGCACTACTCACAGGCGCTTGCCAAACAAACCCCCAAAATAGCTCCAGCCCTAAACTGTATATTACTGTAATTAAAATACTTTTGCTGAAAAGCTTTTTCTAAATTACAGTTTGGACATGGTTCATGAAAGTATGCGCACACAACTTGATTTGATTTTCCATTCAGGAGGACGATGAAACTGCAAAGTGTGTGCACAAAGCAGCGTAAATCAGAAAAAGTTGACATGGCTAAATTGAAACACATGTTCAATCCCACTACATGCTCATTTAAACATTAAACTAATAGAAAACACTCGGATTAGGTTATAGATAGCTGCACACATGATAACAGTGTATCTCGGTTATTTCACAGGGCTTGGCACAAGCTGAGATGTGATGATTACATGTTAAAGAGCAATAATGCGAGAGGCTCTACGAGGCAAGTTATGAAGGGCTGGTCATATTTTTAAGGTAGCACATTCTTGTACAAGAGGAGGATTTAGCTATCTAATATCGCTCCTGCAGCTGAGAAGATATGAAAAGCAAAACCACTGATATGACTCATGCCGTGAGATTATTTGACTCTTGAGATGAGCGACAGAACAAGCAATGTGTAAATTTTCCACCTCATGATCCCACTTTAACTATCATGGCATGCTGTTATTGATTTAGTTGGACGTTTGACTTTCACATGCATATTGCATGCATCCTGGAAAGTACTTCCTCTTATAAGTACTTCTGCTTTTTGTGTCAGAATCACAACAGAATACTCTATTAATCCCTGAGGAAATAACGTGGTCCCAGTAAGAACACTAACTAACTAAACTAAATTAAATAATACAATATAATAGATAGATACAAATAGCTCTAAAAAAAAAAAAACCAGAATGTAACACAAATTAAATATATATGGTTGACATTGAAGTTCCGCTCTTATCTTACTGTACTTTGTTGGAGGATGTGCAAATAATAAGTGTGTGCAAGTACTGTAGTGTGTACTTGTGCTTAACATGAAGGAATTGTACAAGTTGTTGAGATAGCCACAGGCAGGAATGATTTCCTGTATTGTACCATCAGACTGCACAATTACTATTCAACATAAAGTTATAATCAGTCTTATTTGTGTACTTAATGAACAATTGCTGTCAGCGCTAATGTGGTAATAAATATGTTTTGGTTCCTATGAGAGCCTCAAACGAAAGACCACCTCAGAGTTCACCATTCAAAAGCTTTTTATGTAAACAAGTTGTAGCAAAATGGTAAAATGGTAAATGGCCTGTATTTATATAGCGCTTTACTAGTCCCTAAGGACCCCAAAGCGCTTTACATATCCAGTCATCCACCCATTCACGCACACATTCATACACTGGTGATGGCAAGCTACATTGTAGCCACAGCCACCCTGGGGCGCACTGACAGAGGCGAGGCTGCCGGACACTGGCGCCACCGGGCCCTCTGACCACCACCAGTAGGCAACGGGTGAAGTGTCTTGCCCAAGGACACAACGACCGAGACTGTCCAAGCCGGGGCTCGAACCGGCAACCTTCCGATTACAAGGCGACCTCCCAAAACTGTGAAGATGTTCAGCTTCAAGTAGAAGTAACTTGATAGGAGTCTGATGCAGCTGGAGGATAGCGAACAGTAAACACTGAAGCTAATGTCAAAGAAGATGTTTCCTCTGATCCACTCATGCATGTAAAAGCCATTTGAACCCATGGCAGACTTAGCTGCTAACAATGAAAAGCATGTAATGTGACATTATTAGAGAATGTTAATGTACTGAGTTGCTACTGCTAAAAAGTACTTAATTAGTCCCATTTATATAAATATTGTATGTAATTCTAAACATACTAAATGTGGGTGGGGTTTTTTATATCATTTATATTGACAAGATATAAACAAAGAAAAAAAGGATCCTTACCAGTCAGATTTACTGGCAATGATATTTGGACTCCAATAATTTCCTTCTTAATCTCTATCTGGGTGTTTATCAGCCAGATACTCTACTTTGTTAAATGTTAGTTTTTAAAATTTCCTGCTGTTTAGTTTTTGAGGTAATAATCACTGTACATAATCTGTTTTTCTCCCCTTGGGGAGGGAGTATGTAACAAGTTCCATTTGTCTGTTTGACTGTGTTTTTGTTTGCAGTCTAGCGACCAGAGCTTTCAAAATATCATTTAAATTTTTTTTCTGACAGTAGATAACCAATAACAGCTTAAGTTGATTTAATTTTGGTGAAAATTGGGTCAAGATCACACCATAGGCCCACAGTCCTTCATGGATTGTCTTCAAACTTCATAACAATATACTATCAAGAAACCATGTTAACATCAAAAACATCATAAAACTGTGACATTCTGTGATGTTATTGTTACGACATGCTGACATCAGCCTGTTTTTATTACAGTATGATGACATCAGTCATTGTGATGTTGCAGGGCATTGTACTAAAAGAATAAAAAGTGTGTTATATAGATCTCTCCATACTCTTTTATGACATATTATACTTGATATGATTTTTAAAAATGTTTTTCAAGGTCAACTTTGACCTTGTGCTAAGAATAAAGTCAAGACCAAGTGCTTAGCCAACCTAAGAAGTCATCTTGCCCAAGGTCTACTATATTGTTGGGAGTTTGAAAAATAAAAGAAAAATGGAAAAAAAAAATGTGGGTAACATAAATTTTTAACTGATTTTTTTTTTATTTGTTGGGTTTTTACTGATTTAGGTGTAAACCTGACCTTGAAACAATTTTCACCTAAATTAAATCAACTCGAGCGGTTGTTTGTGTCTACCATCACACAAACAAAACAATGATTACATACCTTCTCTAGTGGGTGGCTGTGTCCCCTAGGCTTTTGTCAAACTAGGCTTTCTGTTATCTGACTTGACAAAACCTAAAATGGCAGTCAAAGGTAACAGTTGATCCTGAATTTACCTGGATAAAACCAAATCCTGCTGGCTTTGTCAGATTGGCTTGGCTCCTGTTTGTTTTCTCTACGTTCTTCAGTTGTGTCTCTCTGCCTGGACCCTGGTTTTGGATTTTGCATACATGGCTTTGGGGTCCTTTCACCACTGTGCATATAGTGACAGTATACCACTACTGTGGTATATACAAGTGTAGAATTGTGATTTGGGATGGGGTTCAGCACACATACCGATGACTGATTTAAAGAGATAAATCATTGTTTGTACCCAGTGGCAGGTGAAATGTTGGAAAAAAAACCTTGTCAACATGCAAACTTTGCACAAATCTATTCTGATAAATTTCATCACACTAATGGAGATGGAAAGTTTGCAAATTTGGAGTGACAGAGCAGAGGTTGATGCAACCTGCAGCTGGGGAATCAATAAACCAGTGGCTGGTAATCATCTGTCAGCAATCTGTGCTTCTGAATATTTGCTCAACTTTTCCTCCAAGTCTACATATCTGCCAGAGATACTCCATCTGGCCCACATTGTCTGTGTCATGAGACACTTGGCTCAACACACACACACACACACACACACACACACACACACACACACACACACACACACACACACACACACACACTTAACCGCCCTATCTGTGGCTCAGATGTCAATATCCATCTTTGAGCTCTCCTTGATTTATACATATATGATTAATCAAGTATGAATTCCTCGCACATCCACAATGACACAGTGAACCAATTATTTTGCAGTTTACTAGTTAGAAAGGTTACCATGACCTCCAGACCTGATGACATATCAGTGTGTGAAATCAGCACACAGCTTTCACAGCTCCTCCATAAGGCAACCTCTGGCTCTAAGTGATGTGTTTGCGTGATAGAAGATTGATTGTTTTGCAAAGCAGCACAGCAGGACCAGAAACAACTACAGTATTTCCAGCAGTAAAATGATACTTGGCTTTATGACCATCTCCGTCCTTCTATTATATAATAATTTCAGGCCCCTGCACAGTATGTACCACCGGCAGATAGAGGAGGTGGCTGATATCCAGAAATCCTACCAGTGGCTGGACAAAGCTGGACTGAAAGACAGCACAGAGGCACTAATCATGGCAGCACAAGAACAAGCTCTGAGTACAAGATCCATAGAGGCTGGGGTCTATCACACCAGGCAAGACCCCAGGTGCAGGCTGTGTAAAGATGCCCCAGAGACAATCCAGCACATAACAGCAGGGTGCAAGATGCTAGCAGGCAAGGCATACATGGAACGCCATAACCAAGTGGCCGGCATAGTGTACAGGAACATCTGTGCCGAGTATAACCTGGAAGTCCCGAGGTCAAAATGGGAGATGCCCCCAAGGGTGGTGGAGAATGACCGAGCTAAGATCCTGTGGGACTTCCAGATACAGACGGACAAAATGGTGGTGGCTAACCAACCGGACATAGTGGTGGTAGACAAACAGAAGAAGACGGCCGTAGTGATCGATGTAGCGGTTCCGAATGACAGCAATATCAGGAAGAAGGAACACGAGAAGCTGGAGAAATACCAAGGGCTCAGAGAAGAGCTCGAGAGGATGTGGAGGGTGAAGGTAACGGTGGTCCCCGTGGTAATCGGAGCACTAGGTGCGGTGACTCCCAAGCTAGGCGAGTGGCTCCAGCAGATCCCGGGAACAACATCGGAGATCTCTGTCCAGAAGAGCGCAGTCCTGGGAACAGCTAAGATACTGCGCAGGACCCTCAAGCTCCCAGGCCTCTGGTAGAGGACCCGAGCTTGAAGGATAAACCGCCCGCAGGGGCGTGCTGGGTGTTATATACATATATATACCTTTTTGTAACCTTTTTGTTACATATATACTTCGTTTCCATGTAAAGAGTTTTCATAGATTTCATAATTCCGGTTGGACCTTTTAGCTTGGTAATAATGTAGTAAATGGTAAATGGTAAATGGCCTGTATTTGAATATCGCTTTTACTAGTCCCCTCTAGGGACCACAAAGCGCTTTACACACCCAGTCATCCACCCATTCACACACACATTCACACACTGGTGGAGGCAAGCTACAGTTGTAGCCACAGCTGCCCTGGGGCAGACTGACAGAAGCGAGGCTGCCATATTGCGCCATCGGCCCTTCTGGCCAACACCAGTAGGCGGTAGGTGAAGTGTCTTGCCCAAGGACACAACGGCCGAGACTGTCCGAGCCGGGGCTCGATCCGGCAACCTTCCGATTACAAGGCGAACTCCCAACTCTTGAGCCACGATGGTAACAGTGGGTTATTACCATTTAATAACCAATCTAATATCTAATCTAATATCTAATATCCAAGTACTAACCAAGTAATTATCTTGTGTCAACAGTGGTTATAAGTAATATTTTCAGAGTGTGTTGAATGTTAAAGCAACAACATGAGGTTAGTACTACAAGTCAGTATGTATATTACCTTTTTTTGTCTATAGGCATACATTTGTTTCCACATTATTAACTCGAATTTCTGGTCTGTTGAGTATCCGGTTAGATTTTAGTGTAACATTACTCAACTATTCTTGATACAAGATAATTACATTGCTACTAATTGGCTATTACTGTCATCAAGAGGCAATAACTTACTATTTTTATATTCATTCTTTCTTATATTTTTTTGTGTTACCCCAAAATGACTGGGTTAAGGCCATTACACACTGAATGTGTTGCGTAAAAAAGACACATTTTATGGATGCAAACTTGACATGTACAGTAACCTTTTTGTAATGTTTTTGCAAAAATTCATCCTCACTGAAATGACACGATGATGAGCTGGTCTTGATCTCCGTAATGAGAGAAGAAAGAAACACAACTTCTGGGTTCATCCAATTCTCCGCAGAAGGCAGCAGCAGGGAGAATTTCATGGTTTTATCCAGGTGTGGAAGTTGCATCACAGCCGCTCTTGTACATATTTCAGGATGTCAGTGGGGAAGTTTGAACTCTTGTTAGCAGAGTTGGAACTGCTGGAGTTGGAATGAGGAGGTAGAGAAAGCATTATTCAGAGAGCCAAGTGAGCTGGAGTAGTGTTCAGCTGTGTGTTTGGGGTAAAATGGTATTTATTTTACTATTACAATGTCATTGCATATTCAGTACAAGTTCATGAGTTGAGCTACATTGCCAAAAGAAGTGATCTGATTGATAAAATCTATTCATTCGGATCCGAAACGTCGGAAAACTCATGGTGTGTTAAGAATAGGTGAGTCCAAAAAGTATTTTTTTAAACACAAAATATCCACACGGCTTTTACGTACCTGGTATGAAAGGGCTTTTAGAATGGAAAGTGGTACTGTACCATAATTATTACAATTTTTAAACCAGGCTTTGGTGTGTGGTCCTTTATAAACAACCATTATACTTGACTGACTCCTCAGGAATGATGCGTGTAGAAATTTCAGTAATACAGTTTTTAATTAAACATCATATAATTAATCTAACTGCTGCCCCAAGAAGAGTCATTGTTATTTTAGTGGATATTACAAAATATACGTTTGGTGCATCACAAAGGAGCAAGCATGAGTCTTGAGTAATCAAGATGTGAACCATGTACATTGTTTTCATTCCATTAGCGCATATAGGGGGCCAACGGGAGGCCAGCCAAAAGAAAGGACTGGACTTAAAGAAAAATAGGTTGTCTGGCTATGTCTAAAGACATAGCAAGATGTGGTAATGATTATTACATGTGGATAATGGCACACGCTTATGAACAGTCTCCCATCCTATGTTTAATTAAAGACACAAAAGAAGACACAAGAGCATCTTTATACTTCAAAAATACATTTGTTTCTCTTCAAAACTACAGAAATTAGTTCCAACTTGTTCAAAAAAATCTGAATAATGAAGGATGAAAGCTTTCCCTGGTTTATCAAAGCCTTTCTATACTCCCAGGCTGTGGTAGTGACGGCAGACATTATGGCATTTCTCTTCATGTTTACACTGAAACATGTTTGGACATCTGCAGGAGGTTGGAATTACAACATCAGACTCAAACGGGGCTCTTATCTTCGTATCAGCACATTTAGGAAATATCAAAACATCACAGTATCTCAGATCTCACCTGGTCCTACCACCCAGTACTGTTAACACACCCAAAGTCCCTGAAAGTAGCCTGCACTGTTTCGCTCTGGGTGACAGCTCAACCAAACCCAGGTGCCAGTGAAACCTAGCTAAGTTTGTTCTGCGCAGTGACATTACAAAGGGTGAAGAATAATATGCAAGAGATGTGGGTGTCTGCTTTTTCTCTGGCTGCATTTTTGGAGTCATGCATCTTGCAGATAACTGGTGGGGATGTGAATGTGTGATGATTAAAGAGCAGGGTGCTATCTGCTTAGGATGTGTGTGGCTGTGTCAGGAAGGCCAGCTTACCGTATATCTTGTTTTCATTTTTGCCTTTATTATATAGTCACAACTAGAGAAAGGGAAGCACAATACTACAGGAAATGTGGGTAAAGACAGCAGGGGATCACAAAGTAAAGGTCCCATCATAAATCAAATCAATGACTCACTCCTGCTGGCATTTAAGCTCACGTAGTAATCACCGTAGCCTTTCAGCTACACACCCCGTGTCTTGTTTTTTAACCTGAAAAATTAAGCAAAAGGAAGAAGAAGAGGAAGTATGTCTCTCCAAAAGATTAGGGAAAAGGGTTTTAGGCCCGTTCTGTAACACTGCAGCAAGTATACTCTGAATTCCTCGGCCTATCCTGATGGCTAAGCCCAGCAATTCATCTGCTTGTGTGTAGTGACCTCATTCTTTTGGTCACTACACAGAGCTCATGAGCATAGGTGAGTGTTGGAATGCAGAAAGATTAAACCAGAAGCTTTACCTTCTCTCTCCACAGCAGTCTCATACTACACAATACCAACATAGCTGAATACTCTCATTATAGGGAACGACTCTCCTCCAACCAAGAGGAAGCAATCCACCATTTTTCAGCAGAGGACCATGACCTCAGACTTGGAGGAGTTGACTCACACTCAGCTGCAAACAGACCCAGCATGTGCTGAACATCACGTTCTGATAGCCAACAAAAGGAAGGGATCCAGTCCTGAGATTCCCTAAACAGACACCCTGGATCCAGTGGATATGCTTTGATAAAGTCCAGCCCCTTTTCCGAACTTTGATCCCAGAATCATTCCCATTCCAACTGTAGCTACAACTAAATACACTACTTTTGGTTCCTTTGCCGCTGGAGAGGTGCCTTTCCTAAAAATCAAACTGTGCCTTGAGTGGACAGATACTGAACTTAAGTGGTGGGCATATGGAACCCTGTTATTCATTCAGGCTGTGTCCAGCCAAACCCATGGCTAATGGCCCAAACAGCAAATGCTCACCAACCAGAGTTTTACCCATTAAAAATAACATTTAGAAAGTTTAATAGCCATCTAATTTAATTATTTCTTTAAACATTATGTTGTCAAGTGGCGCAAAGGGAAGAAACTATATTTTTTCAATTCGTGGAAGTGTTAAAAAGCCCATGGAGCCTTAAGTAAGCAATTTTTAAAAGGGTTGAAAATACACAGCTGGAAATATGCAGCAGCAAAATTACTGTCTGCTCTCTTTTGCCCACAGAAGTTCTCGCACATTGGGTAACATCTTGGCTGTGCCATGGGTCCACACCTCATTGAGATTTTATGCTACTGAAGCTCTTTGTGTTTTGATTCTCAGCTGGTTTTGTTGTGGCTGTTATTTATCCAGACTTTGTGCAAATTACATACATTTTTGTTGTTTATGTGATATGTTATCACTAGTAAGCAATAAGCAATAACCAAACCCTATTTCTGTGGAACCTCCTTCTCTCTTGTCTCTTGTATGTGTTCAGTTTTTCTCAACAGAATAAGGGAAAGAAGCGAACAAAGGAGAAAGTAAAAAGCGAATTGCTGTTCAATGCACATTGACTTTTAGCCCTACTGGGGGCGCTGACAGCTTGCAGAGCGACCAAAAACCACCTCTGTGCTTCTGAGCCACCAGAATACAAAATAACCGGCATGAATGAATCCACTTTAAAGCTCAGAGTGTGAATATATGGTCCACGTGAAAGTGGATGTGATTTTTCGAGCCTATGCATGTGTGTTGAGGTGTAGGACATATGCCTAAGCAAACACACACCACACACACAGCCCACCGCAGTTGATAGCTCCTGCTCGGTGGAAACGTATCAGTTTCAAGATTGAGAAATTATTTGATTATAAAATAGCGTTGACTGTGTGTTCTTCTGCAACTCATGCCAGCTCCTGGATTCATATGCCAGCAGGCCGAGCCCAGCAATTTGTGTGGGAGTCAACGTGTGTGTGTTTTTGTGTGTATCCGCCTGTGTGTTAGAGTCAGGAAATAGAAAAAGGGAGTGAGGCTGAGATTGAAAAATTGCTAATGCATGCATTTACATAAACACCAGAGCTCCATCACTGATGTACGTGTTTGTACGTGTGTGTTTGTGTGCATGTGTTTTTGCGTGTGCATTTCTGAGAGGACTCTGAGTTGATCAAAGCTTCTGACACCCCAGGCAGTGTCCTCCTGAGGGAGCCAGCTGTCAGATCTGGGATCAGAGATCAGCCGCTTCTGTCCTCCCTTCTCTTCACTCTCTGTGGGGTCTGTCACAGCAAGTTAGCACTTCGCCAGAGGCACTAATCAACAATCAGATTAAGCTCTCTTGAAATGATAGCTGGGACGGCTGGCAGCCAGGACGGACATGTCCAAAGGAGCCAAAGGAGTCCTATTGAATCTCAACCTTGAACCTCAGATGCTGGAAAACAAGTTGTGTTAAGCATCCTGAGACAGCGTCTTTTCGGGGTCTAAATGCTTCTTCGGTTTCAAAACACAAACAAACAAAGAAGCACTAACTAGAGCTTACTATTAATTCTTTAAAGTGATTGGTGTATTTGTTCTACCAGGTTTTTCAATCAAGCATAATGGCTGTGATTTCGTGAAAAGAGGATTTACAAAACTGAGAAAGGTAAATTGAACAGTTATCAATAAACTGGCTCTCTTTAAGATGGAATCCAGTGTTCTGGATGAGGTGTTTCTAAAAAAAACAAACAAACAGAAGAAAACATGCTGAACTTTTCTAATTTTAGACATACAGAAATGACAAAACTAAATGTCAGTTAGCTTTTGGAGACCAAGTGAAGCATAGAGTACATAAATAATGAATAAGAATGAATAATTTCTTGAATAATCAGGCCTTATCTTATCTTAATGACCTTATAGTACCGTATTACTACAATAGAGCTCTTTGCTCTCAGACTGCAGGTTTACTTGTATTTAAAAGCAGAATGGGAGGCAGAGCCTTCAGTTTTCAGGGCCCTCTTCTGTGGAACCATCTTCCAGTTTGGATTCAAGAGGCAGACACCTTGTCTACTGTTAAGATTAGGCTTAAAACTTTCCTTTTTTGATAAAACATAAAGTTAGGGCTGGATTAGGTGACCCTGGATCCTCCTATAGTTACTTTGTAAATGGTAAATGGCCTGTATTTATATAGCGCTTTACTAGTCCCTAAGGACCCCAAAGCGCTTTACAATTGTAATAGGTCTATGCTGCTGTGGAATTCCCATGATGCATTTTTCTTCTTCTCTCACTTTTTTCACTCACTATATCTTTACACAATACTCTACATTGAATGATTAGATATTATTTATCTCTGGATCTCTTCCACAACATGTCTGTTCTTCTTGAAAATGTCTTCATCCACTAAACACAGCAGGTGAGGGTTCAATTATCATCCATATTATCCAATTATCAGGGGCGATCGTAGCTCAAGAGTTGGGAGTTTGTCTTGTAATTGGAAGGTTGCTGGTTCGAGCCCTGGCTTGGACAGTCTCGGTCGTTGTGTCCTTGTTGCCTACTGATGGTGGTCAGAGGGCCCGGTGGCGCCAGTGTCCGGCAGCCTCGCCTCTGTCAGTGCGCCCCAGGGTGGCTGGGGCTACAATGTAGCTGCCATCACCAGTGTGTGAATGTGTGTGTGAATGGGTGGATGACTGGATGTGTAAAGCGCTTGGGGGTCCTTAGGGACTAGTAAAGCGCTATACAAATACAGGCCATTTACCATCCACTTTCACTAATCAAATACAGGGATGTGGGAGGCTGAGCCTGTCCCTGGTGCTGTCATAAGGTAGAGAGGCTTTACAGTCTGGGCAGGTGAACAATCTATTGAAGGGCTAACACAGGGAGACATTCACACCTTTAGAATTGCCAGTTAAGCTAACATCCAGAATGGAAACATTCTGTGGGAGGAATCCAGGGTACCTGGAGAGAACCCGTGCTGGCACAAGGATAACAACAAGGACACACTAAGACCCACTTTAGTGTGTCAGTTTAGCAGATGGACCCAAGGACAATGAGCTCTCACTTCACCAATCTTGCAGCACCAAAACTAATTAATATTGATTATGTGAAATTTGGTATTATTTTAATGTTTTTCTATTTAAAAGCATTAAAGCTGCTGCTAATGGAAGTATTCCCTACTTCCTAAATTTCTCAGAGTAGCTATTTATTCTATTCTTCTAATTTTCAGACTGTGATGTCTAAATCTGGTGCGTCAAATCTTTTTTTATACCGCAACATAACAAATTGGTATTGTTTGAAAGTAACTTTGTTTTTGTTTTACAAAATCCTCATTTTATTTCAACACTGTGTGTGAAAGTTTGAATTTTAAGTTTTTTTTCTGTGTTATGATATGTTTGACTAACTTGGTTGTGCATTTTAAAACTTCTCATATTGTCTGGCTGCTCACATTTCTCCCTTTTGGAGATGTTTTCCAATCTCAGCAATTAACTTAGGGACCACGAAGTTGTTATTAAAGGTACAAAGGCAACAATTCCCCCTCAAATTAAAAAAAAGAAGAAGAAGAAAACACACACACACACAAGCACACATATAAATATCCTTTAATACCCGTTTAGTCCTCCGTGACCTTGAGAATGTGGTGCAAAGACTGTGAGAAACTGTGCGCTGTTGCTTTGAAGACGATGGCTCAGGAAGAAAATGCTTAGGCCGCCTGACAATTGGCACAGAAAACTTAATATAAGCAGGATGATGCATTACAAATCTGCCATATAAAACACTACACCGGTGGTAAAATTGCTTCACCCAATTGCATTGGCCGTTGACTGCATATGTGTGTAATGGTAGGTCGGGAGTGTATGCTGCCCTGTCTGCGTGCCAGGGCTCCGGTCAGCCCACCCATCGCAGATGTGTTGCCAACTCTCACTTGGCAGGCACTTTGAAACCTTTCTTTACCTCTGCAGTGGTCAACACTGTCAACATCTCCATCAGACCACATGTATACGCAGAGCCTCTGAATCAGTGTGACTGGAGCGTCTGTCTATGCATGTGCCTTTTTTAATGATGTGTGCTGCAGGTTTGTGCAAACCGCGTGTGTGTGCGCAGCTGCTGCTGACATGTATTTGTGCCTTTTTTTTCCCCTCAGCTTAAAGGGTCAGTGCACCCAAACTGAAAGAAATGCACCCACGGGAGTTTGACCAGTAGATTGTTTTGATTTTATGTTAAAAACTTTGTGAGTTTGTATCACAAACACAGCATTAACAAATTTATGCTAAAACATTCAGCAGCAGCAGCATCTCTTCCCAGAAATTGTGTTTCCATTACTCCCAATATGCCACAAACCTCACTGTCAACAGTTTTCATTGGGACTATTTCTTTGGGAGAACTTAAATCCAATAAAAACTGTCTACAGTAAAGTCTTTGGAGTAGTAACTGAGCTATTTACACACATCTTTTTTATATATTAATTCCAATGCAAACTCACGCTGTCCCTCCAATCATTGTTCACACACATATTTTTTTCTTTTTTAAATTTAGACCAAAAATTTTAGGAAGATTTTTGGGGAAGTGGCTCAAGTTTGGTTGGAGTTATAAATGGAGAGGCGCAGTAATGCTTTGCTCTTCACTGCTAACAAGGCATAAAGCAGAGATTAATCTAGACCGAATCAAAAAATGTGTACTAGGTATACCTCAGTCTCAGCTTCACCACAGCTTTAATGAATAAATACTAGCAGGTGACAGTACTGACCCACACAAACTGACTTTTTTTTCTCCCTAATGTCACATACTGAGATTGCTGTTCCTTGCCTGAACCTATACATTCATTTTTATGCTGTTGTTTAACCGAGTCGTGCTGTGGGATTGTGACCGTAGCAGTAACTTCTTTTCATCCCTGCCCTTTTGCACCTTGCTCTGAAAGCTTCTCAGAGTCTTCGCTCAAGGAAGCTTGAAGCTCAATCCCCCTCCTCCACACACACAAACACACACACGCTGAAACTTTCCCTATATCTGCCCTCCCTTCTTCCATCCCTCTCTCTCTCTTTACTCCCTCCTCTCAGCTCAAAACTATAAGAGCCAGACAGGAGTGCACACACATACAATCCTCCTGCTCACACACACACACCCTCACTGCACATGCTTTGAGTGGAACAGATTCACAGTGCTGCACTGGAGTGAGACAACGGTGTATGATTGAGAGAGAGTTTATTCTCACCCCGCGTCAGCTCAAGGAAACCACCAGTGTGCAGAGGTTCATGAACGGATGACCTCAACAGAGGACCTTTTTTATCAGACCATGGAAGCCAAGAATTGGAGCTAAAAGAAAAGAAGAGTTTTTTTACTTGTTTGTTTGTTTTTTTAAACAAAAAACACCTTTTTGGCTGAAGTGGAAATTAGAGTTTTGTCTGTGGGATTACTGGGAACTTCATTCATGAGCTCTTGTCATGTTGGTATCCTGCATGATTGTTTCTTGTTGACAGGAGCCATCTCTGTGTTTTGGATTTCCCACGGATCACAGTTTATATTCTGAACACAGTGTGTGAATGAAGGGCGCGGGAGCAGGAAACATGTCAAGCGGACGATTCAGTCACCTGTTGAGGGGTGTCTGGTTTCTGTGGCAAGGTGAGTTCAAGCACTGACTTCGGCGTAGTTAATTGGTGTAGATTTTGATTCTTGAAAAATGTTGAAGAGAAATGTTATTTTACAGTAGGCTTAAACTCACAAAGACCACGAGTCATGTAAAATTTACATTTTACACTTCAGCAGGTAATCCGGAGCTACAGATACCCCCTTGTAATCAAATGTTTCACTAGGAAAAGAATAAGAGACAGTAAATGCTTACTCTTGTAAGAACTAGAGCTAGAACTTTAGATTGGAGAACGAACACATGGTCAGACAAAAAAAAACAGAGATTAAAGCTGACATCTTCATAATTATAAGGAAGTCATTATGCTATTTGTCACAATTCAAATGAAAGCTCAACATGTGGATCACCACTTTGAAAAATTAAACACAAATTATGCTGATGTTAGACTTATGAATAGCCCGTCTGTGTTCCCCATCTCCCCCTGTGAGCGTCTTCAAAGCGTTTGTGGCCACTGGAGGAGTCTTCAAAAAGGGGCTCAAGCTGGTGCCTTTAAACAATGGCTCCCTAGGAGCAGAGAAGCGTGGCCCTGGAACTAATGTTGCCATTATGTTAATGGTTAGAATAACAGCAGACAGCCATTACTGACCCTACCTCAAGCTGCTGTGCCGAGCTGATGATCTGTCCGCTTGGCCTCGATCATGGAAGCAAAGCATTTTGGCCATCAGGGCTGGTTAGGGTGATGGGTGGCTGGAGGCAGACAGGAGGAGGCATCTGTCTGGTGCCAGCCTTACTTTCCCCTCCCTTCAGAACCATCTCCTGCTCAATGCTTCAGTAGTAGACTGGTATCTTTGAGCTTTTCGCTTCTTCCCCACTCAAGTTTGTCAGTGGGAGACCGGCAAGGTTGAGTCGTCAGCTCCACACAGGACAGTTCAAACTGTGCAGAAAGCCGCTTAGAGAAGCTTTAAAGAGGAATTTGTTTGGATTATGTATTTATAACTTTTGGCAGATGTTTTATTATTTCAGATTTGTGCTCCTTTCCTATACTAAGTAACAGCTCAGTTCTAAAAGTTAATCTTTTGAAAAACTTGTCATTTACCCACACTTTGTTGGGAGATTTTCTCCACCTTTGAACGTGTAAAAGGAAAGGTGACCAAGTATAACTGGATTTAAAAAACTCCTTCAGCACACATCCAGCTTGAACTGGATAATAAAATGTCTGATCCAACCCCTAATCATTTTTGTTTAAGCTACATCTTGGCTGTAGCAGGTTCCACCTCTCTCCAAGTACATGAAACAGCCACCAACCAGATCTCCAGAACCATCTCAAGCCAGGCTTTTGAATTAAGATGAAAGAATTAAAATTTCAGTTCCAAAAACATCAACGGACCATCAACTTCCCTGTCCACTATCTAAATCTTAAGTACCTTGGCTGTCCACCAAAAAAAAAAGACCACAATGAATGAAGGTGCTCGTATAACAAAGAATCCTCCTCGTTGTCAGACAGCTCAAAATCCAGCGTTGGGCTTCAATGTGCTGCTGGCTTTCAGAGACTTTTGAAAAACATCGTTGAAGAGTAAGTGGATGTGTTGGCTTGAGGAGACAGCTGTTTTACGCAGTACGACATTATGTGTGTGTGTGTGTGAGTTGTTGCTTTGTGAATAGGAGCCAGAGTTTGCTAACCACAGTGGAACTGGCAGCAGCATCCATTGGGCAAACCCCTGTTGATCCCTTGTCTAAATAAACGAGGCCGTTGGATTAAGCAGCTTACACTGTGATGAAAAGACAACAGTAGTTGTCCTTGTGCTGCCCTGGGGACAGAAGGATACTCCTGGCCTGGAAGGCTGCGATGAGATGCTGGGGTTAAAGCCAAAAGAAGAAACGGGGACCCAGGGTTAGAATAACACACTGGACCTCATGTTCTTAGGAAAACCTCTAAATCAGTCTGACCTTCGTCTGACTTTAGTGACAAGGGTGGAAGGAAAGGAAAGGGATATTCCTGCAAAACAGCCCTGGCTGAGAAAAATCTACTTTGCATGCTGTTGTGCGGAGACAGAGCAGGGCAGCAGTACATTATCTATGCCGTAAAGACTATAATTATAAATTCAGTAATTACAGTTTTGAATGCTAGTGCCTTAACAATGAGGGCATTGACTGTGTACCAAGTTGATCAAGCTTAACATGTGTCAATAAAACTGTCAGAATCTAAATCAATAAAGAAAGGACTAAGTTTAGAAAAGCATACCATACCATCAGCATGCGTTCAGAAGTATTGTCAACATAGATTATTTTTAGTTGCCAAATCAAGGTTTGTGTCAGCCTGCATGAGAGTCCTCTCTCACGCCTTTAAATTTTTTCTTAGACAGCCCAGAATCACACAGCATAAATGTGCTGAAGGGATAATGATAACTTAGGCTGCTTTATAATAAATGTGTTAGCTCATCGAGGGAACAGGAGGTTTGGCTGAAGGGTTAGCTTCTACCAAATGAGAACTGCAGGTCCAGGTAACGCAGAAGATGTTTAATGTGTATTCTGTGTTTTTAGCAACAGGCACTGGGCACCAACATCTTCTATCTGTATTCAGCAGAACGGAGTATTGAATAAAGTCCTCAAAGCATTATATGGAGGGATATATGAGTATCAATAGTCATTCACTGGTGTAGAACCAGAAGACAATAAATCCTTTATGGTTTAAAACAAACAGTAAATAGTAAATAGTAAAAAAAAAAAAAAAAGAGCACTTTTTTAAAAGAAAAAAGTAGAACAACTGTTGTGCGGCCTGTTGTATTGAAATATTTACACCCCATGTTTGCGTACTCTTACCTTTTTGGATAAGATAAATAAAATTATTGTTTCTGCTGAACAGTGAAAATCTGTTGAAATAGTGGATCTTTTAAGAGTAAAAAGTTATTATGCAGGTGGTTGCATCGTCTAGATTAATTCAATTATTTAGATTAGAAGAGGAGCCGTGAGAAAAAATAAAACCACAAGCAGGAATATCAATCTTCACTGCGCATTGTGCACTATATGTGGATATCCTGCAAAACATTGTGCAGCCAGCACACACCCCTTCATTATCAGGTGCTGCAAGCCAAAACGCTTAGGAATCATTGGCTATTAACACCTATCCAAAATCTGGATGGCAGCTGAGTGAGTCAGGAAGCCTGAAAAAGCAGCTGTGAACTGTGAATAATGTGCAGCAGTCACCTAAATATGTGGAATGATGAGCTTCTGTAGCATTTAATGTTGCTTTTGAGAGAACGTGCACACATGCACCTCACTAATCTTGTCATTCTGGAGCACGAAGATGCCTCACCCCTCCAAACTCCACCCCTTACTGTCATGAACTTCGTTCACTTCATAAACCATTGACAGACACACGGAGAAAGAGAAGAAAATAAACAAAGACAGATGAAAGAAAGGAGAAATCTGAAATCCATCCAGGACAAATGAGGCATAAATATCATGGCTTTTTCATCAGGGGGCGAGAAAAGTAATCAGGCGGAGAGGAAGGAGGGCCAGGAGGGCACAGGCACTTCAGGGACAGTTTAGGGAGTTTGATCCACAGCACAAAGAGTGATCAGAGCACAGAAAGAGGGTAAGGATGTAGTTAAAAGAAGAAGAAGAAGAAGAAGAAGAAGAAGAAGAAGTTGGAAGATTTATTTAAAATACTGGGGGGATTGGTCCAACACTGCCTTCATGTCAACACATTATTTGGATATTTTTCCCTCACCTAGGCTGCCTCCATTTTGGCAGCTTTAGTGATTCTCTGTTAAATATTTTCAGAAGTAGCTGTGAAGAAGACACAGACATCTCTCTCCGTGATGGACCAGCTGTGCGGTCAACTTCAACGTCATGCACTTGATTCCCCGCAAGCCCTGAATTAAAAGTGCCAGGATCTGGTTCTTGTTTTTACAGGATAGCTCCAAATAAAGACGTACATAAAGCCTTATTTTTAACGTGGCTCTGTGGATGAGACGTGAGAGAGGAGAGCGAGCGCTGCCAGACCGTAATCACAAATGCAAACAAACAAACAGAGGGCAACCCGGAGGTCTCATATAAATGGTAACCCTTCTGCAGTCTACTGTGCATCAATGTGTGCAGTGTGTTTTTTGTGAAAGTGTACGTATGTGCGTGTGTAGGGGGGAACTGAAGGAATATATGAGCTCAAAGACAGGTAGATTACTTTGGCTGGTCATCAGTCAGATGAGGCGAACGCCAGTGTTAGTGGGGATGACAGACTGACCGTCCAGACCACACGCAGCTCACAGGCTGCGGCACTGACCTCTGGTGGAAGAATGGTAAATCTACACGATTTAGAGGAATGATTTTTGCTTGTGGATTCAGCAGTGTTTTGTAAGGCTTGATGGCAATTAAAAGAGCCGGAGTGCATCAAGGGGTAGAGTAGGAAGGTGGCTTTAATCCTGTCATTCCAGAATTTGTCACATTCTTCTCAATAAGGGAACAGCTTTGAAGGCAATTGTTGGATTCATCTATTGGATAATAAAACAAAACGACCTGTTGTTTTTTTTGACACTCCAGAATGTGAAGATTAATATAAGAAATTAGCATAGAGCAGCAAACGTCCCCTACAGAAGAACTTTTCTCCTGGTCTTGGCTTTAAAATAATTATGAACACAATAAGGATTCTGGATGCTATCCCAGCCATTATAGGGCAAGAGGCAGGGACTAGCACAGAGAGACAGACACCTACTGAAACCTATGGGCACTTTAGAATCATCAGTTAACCTAATCCCACTAATTATATTTCTTTGGACTGTGGGAGGAAACCAGACTACCCAGACAGAACCCAGAACACCCTGCAAAGAGAGGGGTCAGATGGTGGAGCTGAACTCAGGACCTTTTTCCTATGAGCCAACAGTGCTAACCACTGCAGCATGCTGCCTTTCTGCCTTCCCATAAGATGAGCGGAAGAAAATGGATGAATGTAAATAAAAATGCAGAAACAGTGAGTCGCTGAATGTAGAAACCTGTAAGCTTACTTTTCTGATAAGTGATTTCTCTTTAATGCTTATTAGTATTTTTCTATCAAGTCATAAGGCTGCATGAAACCCACATTGTATGTAGTCAGTAACATATTCTTTCTGGATATTGTTGAATACTGTAAATTCTGATGTTTTTGAGGAAACTAGACTTTGGCTTTAGGAATTATAATGTTCCTGCAGCATTTCTGTAAAAAATGTGACAAAGAAGATTTTTGTCGCGGTTAAAGAAAGAGAAGAGGCTGATTTGGGGGGTTAAGGTGAGGACCTGGAGTTATATTTCAAAGTAATTAACTGTTTAATGAGATTAGAAAAAGAAACACTAAAATAACAGTCTAATGTCATCCAAGAAGTATACAATTATTAAATATTCTGATCAACACAGTAGTGTAAAATTGTTGAAGATTATAGAAAGCATACTATTATGAATACCTTAATGCTGGTAAATCTAGTTCTTTAGCGCATGGTCACTGTACATTACTCTAAATGCTATTACACGTTCTGTAAAGATAATTTCTACCTTTTAAAAAGTATTTAATAAATTCAGCTACTTCCACAAGCATCAAATCCATCTTTAAGCTTAAATGTAACTTTCAAGTCTCAGTCTTACATAAAGTTTTACTGGTATATGTAATGAAATCTGTTTTAAAAGATGCACTGACCACTATGCTGTGACAGGCCATATGAGTGGGAAGTTTTAGGGCCCGCTGTGGAAAAATAAATCAGTAGGAACCATTGCAGGGTAAAACTAATGCAATGTGACTGCCTGTGTAGGAAGTGAATCAAGTAAAATAGTCCCCCATCTCCTCCAAATGGAGACTGGGATTGGATATTATCATATGTATTACACCATCACCTCACTTGTGGTTGGAATAGGGCTCTTTTGTAGAAGAATACTTAAAACCCCACGATGAGCAATTTTGTTTTACTAAGCTCTGCTTTTATGAGCACTCTTTTAGTAAATGCAACCATATGCCCAACTGGAAGGAGATCCAAGAGAGGGAAAGGGACTGAATGACAAGTGACCTCAAGAAACACTCTATAGAAATGCTTTGGCAAGAACAGAAAGTCCAATATACCAGTCCAAATGACTCCACATCACAGACTGGGACTCTTGTCTCTGTGTCCATTCATTGTGCTCTATGCCAGTAACCACTTAGGCAACATGTTGCATGGACAGATAACACAAAACAGACCAATTGGATGACTTGTAAGGAGCCGTGGAAATTAATTAATCCTGATTAGTATTTCTGCTCCGGGTTCTCCCAAAGGAGCCCAGCTGGGACTGACTGACCGGGTTTCTTCACCAGCTGCAGTGACAGGGAGCATAAACAAACACATCACCACATAGGGGAAATTGCAAACATGTTTCATTGCCTGTGACAGCAAAAAGAAGAATTAATCTTATCAACATACCGACAGACTGCTGAAAGGAGGAAAAATTTGCTTTGAGTTTGAGTCTGGCTTTGTGGTCGATGGATGTACAGGTCAGACTTTACGGTTGTGTGTTTGTTTATGTGTGTGAGCATCAGCTGGAAGGACGTTGGGAAACGACTGAGCAGCACACATGTCTGCGGCTGTGGTCAGTGTGTGTGGGAAGCATTCCAAGAGCAAAGGGAACAAAAAATATCCTCCATTTGACACTAACAAGGTTAATAAATGCAGATCCGTCAGCCTCCATCTTGGAGCCTTTTAAAGGAAAATCAACATCACACACTTTCCGTTCAAAAGTCCTTGAGCTTCATTTGCTGAGCCATGGGAAAACCGAGTGGTCTGTGGGTCCTCATAGCTGAAACTTGCACAACTTACTCCAAACTCAAATGTAGCCTCGACAGGTGATCTTCTCCCTGAAAAATGTGGTGTAAGCTTACTAAAAGTAGTAAAGGGAGAATGTGACAGTTATGGGAGTAAAAGGAATAATAGAGCAAGTAAAAAGGAAAGGGAGGAAAAACTAGGCGGAATACTTAAAAAGAAACTTAAAGCAAAAGTGCAACAATTTCTAATGTTTTCAGCAAAAGACTGTAGCACTTAAAAAGCACTTTCGTGGATAGAGCCTGATCTGCATGTAGCAGTTTTACAGTTTTACTGTTTACATTCAGTGCTGCCATCTTGGATAGCTAAATCAGGGTATGTTGATCTGTTCCCACTAATATTGCCATTTCCAACTTGAGGGGGTGTCTCACAAAAAATTCCTGACTGGTAAATCAAAATTTCTAACATATTCTAGAATGCGCCACTAGCTAGCAGTCATATACACTCATTGGCCGCTTCATCAGGAACAGCAGCTCGTTAACACAAATATCTAAACAGTTAATCACATGGCAGCAACTCAAGACATTTTGGCATGCAGACATGGTCTGGACATCCTGTTGAAGTTAGAACTGAGCAACAGAAAGGGGAAGAAAAGTGATTTTGAATAGTTGGAGCTATCTCTAACGTTCACAGAGAATGATCCAAAAAAGAGAAAATATCCAGTGAGCGGAGGTTCTCTGTGCGAAAATATCTTGTAGGAGTCAAAGGTCAAAGCAGAATGGCCAGACTCCTCCATGCAGACAGAAAGTCAAAAGTAACTCAAATAACTACAGGCTACAACCACGTTTTACAGAGAAGCATCTCTGAACATACAACATGTCAAACTCTGAAGCAGGTGGGCTACACCAGTCAGCTAAGAACAGAAAACTGGAGCTGCAATTCACACAGGCTCACTCAAATTGAAGACTGGAAAAATGCTGCCTGGTGTGATGAGTTTTGACTTCCGCTGGGACATTTGGAAGGCAGGATCTGATCTTGGCATATAACATGAAACGATGGATCTTTCCTGCTTTATATTAGCATTATAAACTGGTGGTACTGGTGTCATGGCGCGGGGACTGTTTTCTCCTCACACCTTGGGCCTCTTGGCACCAATTGATTAAATGCTACAGCCTACCTGAGCATTGTTACAGACCATATCTGTCCCTTCATGACCAGAGCACACCATTCTAATGGCTACTTCCAGCAGAAATCACACACACAGTGTCACAAAGTTAAGGCCATCACAAACTGGTTTGCTGAACATCACAGTGCAGAGTCTCAAGCCAATAGAGCTCCTTTGGGATGTGGTGGAAGAGGCGATTGACATTATGGATGACCAGCTGACATGTCTGTGGCAACTGTGCGATGCTATCATGTCAATATGAACCAAAATCTCTGAGGAATGTGCCCAGAAAATGACAGCATTAGATAGAAGGCTGATACCACACTCTAAGCAAAAACACAGTCATTCTGTCCACATGTGACAATATTCCCCTACCAACACACTTTCACAAGTTCATTGTGTAAAGGTTACATGAAATGGTAAAAGCCTAATGAGGATATTTCAAGTCAACAAATGAAAATGAATGCAACAGAAGATGGAGGCATCTGCGAGAACACATGTAGCTTTGCTTTTTGACATTTCTTTTGGGGGGATTTAAAGCTGAAGCCATAACTTTGACACACGCAAAAGTACGCACATTGCCCAGACAGACCCCAGAGGGCTTCCTCATGTTGCAACCATGAGGGTGCAATCAGAAAATCCTATCGCTTTGGTCTGGTTGGAAACCACACCAGAGCACTCGACCTTGTTGGCAACACACGCATTGAGGTGAAATTGCAGTTAAGATTAATGGCAGACACACTGCAGATGTGCAAATGTCAGATCAATAAAATGCTATAGAGTGAATACGGCGTTCCTTTGGATTAGCTGTCAGTGTTTGGGAAAACTCAAGAACAAGAACATTAATCATCATGAGTGTTTTTCTTAAAATCATATTATCAGCAGATGTGTTTGGCTCAGTTGGCCTGCTGCTGTTGCTGACCCACCCGTTTGCATTATTGCAATTTTTTGAGAAAAACAAAATATAACTATATATACAGTACAAAGACTACACACTCCCACACAAACACTTCCACTCACACCTCCTGTCTCAAAGCAAACTAAAAGCCTGTATGTTGCAGCTGCAGGCTGATTGAAGTGACAAGCCAAAATTTTAGCACTGATACAAAGGTCCTGTTTTACAGCCATGTATGGATAAATAGCAGTCTTTCTCCTCATTACATAGAAAATTCAACAAAAGTACAATCCCAAAAGAGTTTGGACTGAACTGCAGTGAATCTAGCTTGTTTGAAATGTGAATATAACCAATAGGCTCTTAGCATTTCCATTTATTTTCTAATGACGGAGGCTGAGAGTCTTCCCATGCCATGGAGCGAAGCATTTGTGTTGATCAGATGGGATAACTGACACACTGTTTTGATTTTTCTTTCCAGCTCTGTTGGTGGTAGGAACAGGGACAAAACTTTGGGAGGTGCCAACAGGTCCATTTGCATCCTCCTCCAACTTCAGTGAGAGCCTCCAGTGGGAGCCCCACTGTCAGTACCATAACATACAGGACAGAGTGAGAATCACAGCAGATATACCACCACAACTGGATGGTACTTGGGTATCAATAAGGTACAAATTCATATAGAGCAATGATAATGACCCTCCATCTTAAAAACAAAAGCCAAATCAAGACCTGTCCCAAATAATTCAATACTTCAGAGTCATCTCTGTCATACTTAAGAACTTGAAAGCTATCCATAAAAATAATTGCCTATATAATTTTTCTCCTTCTGCATTTAGATGCGAAGTTCGTCCTGGTCCAGAGTTTCTTACCCGCTCCTACACTTTCCATCCCAACCGTCACTTCCAGGCCCTGCAGCACTACTATACCGACAGCAGCTGCGAGGATCCTAGCTACTCCCTGATAGTCAGGGGAAAGATCCGTCTGCGCCAGGCCTCTTGGATCACTCGTGGGGCTACTGAAGCTGAGCATCACCTCAGCAAAGTGGCCATTGTGGTTCATAGCCTTGCAGCCAAACAGAGGTTGGCCTCCAGGCTCCCTTCAACATGCGTAGGTCTCAGCCTGGGTCGAGTGGTGCCAGGGAAGCTCTACGAGCTATACAACACCCGGGCAGGGAGGGGATGTCTGGAAGCACTGGGTTTCTCCATGATGGAGATGGGTTTAGTACGAGTAGAAACGCAATACCACAGCCATGGAAGGAAGGTCCAGGAGCTGTTCTTGGGGGATATCCACACTGACTGGACACAAAGAACTCAGTACAAACCTACTGGGTACCAGCAACCACTGCAGAATGCCATGGTAAGACAGTACGGTGATTTTTTATCAATAAGCACTGAAAGCAGTTTCTGTTCATTTCATTTCATTTATTTATTTATTTCACACTTGGTACAACAGTTTCCACAGTTAGTTCTTTCAGACAAACCAACCACACTTTCTATCAGTAAAGCACTGCAACCATGTGTGAAAAGGAGCAGGAAGAAGAAAATATTCTTGTTAAACCCTGCCCCCTATCTACAATCCAACTTATATTGCAAGTGGGCACCAAAAATTAAGGAACAAACTAACATTAACATTTATCTCCGGTCCTAAATCAAACCAAACAACAAATTTACAATCAGAACATACCACTCCACATAGTAACAAGGAGAAATGATAAGTAAATAAAATAAATGAGGCAAAAAAAAAAATGGATCCTTTGTCAATTAACTCCAATTTCATTCACATTCTTCATATTGAGTTATCGTTTTAGACATGTAACACTTTTTAAAACAATGAAAATTTATACAATTCTTTAAATTATAATGAAGAGAGTTCCACAGTCGTATACCCCTAACCGTTGGACTCATTAATCTTTGTGTAGTCCTAGCTAGCTGATGCTTAAAATAAAATTTCCTTCTGCTGTCTTCTGCCCCCAAACACATTAAAAATACTCTTTGTAACTTAAAAGGCAAAATTATTTTTAGCCTTAAACATAATTAATAGTGTCCGTAGTTTCACTAAATCTCCTCATTTTAATAATTTCGATTTTATAAATAATTTATTTGTATGTTCTCTATATTTAACATTATGAATCATTTGTATCACTTTCTTCTGTAATAAGTTTAGAGGTTTTATAGTATTCTCATATGTATTCCCCCAAACTTCGACACAGTAACTAAAGTACGAGAAAAACAATGAAAAATATAAAATGCGCATTGTTTTGTAGTCTAATAAATCTCTTACATTTCCCAAAATATAAATGTTTTTAACCATCTTCTTTCTAATATATTCAATATGTGATTTCCACGTCAAATTTTCATGTACTATTACACCCAAAAAGCGAAAATCAGTAACTCTTTCAATCAATTCTCCATTAATGGACATAATGACTTCTTCCTCCTTTACACGATTGCCAAATATCATGAATTTCGTTTTTTGTCAGATTCAAAGATAATTTATTTACATCAAACCATTTTTTAAATCTTAACATCTCAGAAATCATAATTTCAACCAAATCTTTCAAATTCTCTCCAGAGCAATAAAAATTTGTGTCATCTGCAAATAGAATAAAATTTAACCTTTTTGATACGTCACAGATATCATTAATATACAAATTAAAACGTTTAGGTCCCAAAATAGAACCTTGAGGAACGCCACATACAATCTTTAATCTTTCAGAGGTATTGCCGAGATAATGTACATATTGCGACCTATTTTCTAAATAACTCGTTAACCAATTCAATGCCACTCCTCTCACACCATAATTATACAATTAAGAAATCAAAAAAGAATGTTGTAATGTGTCAAAAGCTTTTTTTTAAATTAACGAATACCCCAACTGTGTATTTATTATTATGGGTTGCAGATGAAATATCGTCAATGAAAGTCAACAATGCTAATGCCAATGATCTATTTTTAAGAAATCCAAATTGATTTTCATTTATTAGTTGATTTTTTTCAATAAAACTATCAAGTCTTTGCGCAAAAAGTTTTTCAAGCACTTTTGAAAACTGTGTTAAAACTATGCTTATCTCTTGATTTATATAAGGGTATCACTTTTGCCACTTTCATTCGATCAGGAAATACTCCTGATTGTAACAAGAGATTTAAAATATCTCTTATACTACACTATACTTTAATACTTATACAGTCTAAAGTCTTTTTAATTATAACCATGTCTATACCATCACAGTCAGTAGATTTTTTATTATTTTTTTGAAAATATTTTTATTGAAAAAAGAAAACAACAGTAATACAATCAACCTTTCTTCATTTTCCTAAGTAAATAAACATATATATATATATACATATACATATATATATATATATATATATATATGTATATGTATATATATATATATATGTATATATATATATATATATATATATATATATATATATATATATATATATATATATATATATATATATATATATATGAAAAAAAACATATATATATATATAAAAACACAATGCCCCCCCCCAGTCCCACACAGATCAACACAACCATCAAACATATTAGAGGAATATAACAGTAACAAAAGTAGATTTAAACAGGCAATACCTCTAGACTAGCAAAATAAGAGATAAAGGGTTGCCACTTGTGAAAAAATTTGGCAACGTATATTTAGTTTTTTCAAGTTTTAAAAAAAACATGACACCTTTAAGCCACCGGGAAATAGTAGGATACTTAACAGACTTCCAATGCAACAATATTAGACGTCTCGCTAATAGGGATGTGAAGGCTATAATATCCTTTTGTGTGGAATCAAGTGTAAGTGAGCGAACAGGAATCCCAAATACAGCAATCAGAGGACAAGAATGAAGAGTTACCCCAAGAACAGTTGACATAATAGCAAAATACCCTGTCCAGAAACCTTGTAGCTCAGGACACAGAAAAAACATGTGGCTAAGGTTACAAGGAGAACCATGGCATTTATCACATTTATTTTCCACTTCTGGATACAATTCAGAAAGTCTAGACTTAGAGAAATGCACCCTGTGTATGACCTTAAATTGAATAAGTCCAAGACGAGCACAGGAGGTGGAAGATCGTACCCTTGCTATAGCCTGTTCCCAAGACTCTTCATGTATACGAATTCCCAGTTCTCCTTCCCATGTACACTTAAGCTTAACATTAGAGTGGTTACTAAAAGACAGAATAGCATCATAGAGTTTCGAAATGGTTCCTCTGTGAAATGATAACGTAGTTTCCCACTGCTGTTCTGGAGGTAAAAAAGATTTTTTATTTTTAAAGTTTTCTACAATTGCTATTTTCTTTTATGGTAATATCAGCTAAGAATATAGAATTAACCACTCTACTTTCTCCTTTCCAGACTTCCTCATATTCTGGGTCGTCATTTTTTCTAATTAAATTTGCTAAAGTAGGTCCAACATTTACAAAAAAAGAATTGAATTTGTTCAGTCATCGACAACTTGATTATTCTTAATGAAATAAATAGGCCGATCTGAGGGTGTGTTCTTGTTACCCAATACTTCTTTAAAAATATTCCAAATGCACTTAATATTATTCTTGTTTTCCTGAAAAAGTTTCATATAATAGTCTTTCTTGGCTTTCCTCAATATTAATACCAACTTATTTTTATAAGCAAGACCCTTAGTTATCCAAGGTTTCAAATTCTTATTCTTTTTCCTATACTTAAATGATACCAATAGACAATATTTATCATACAAGGCCAAGTAAGTGTTTAAAAATGCTCCATATGCAACGTTGACCTCATTAACATAAACTTCCTTCCAGTCCACTTCCATGAGATCTTGTCTAAACTTGTTAATTGCCTCGTTGTTTCTTAACCTTCTATGACTCACGAAACCAACTTCTTCCTTTCTTTTCATATTTAAATCAAAAGTACAAAAGACTGGTAAATGATCACTTATATCGTTTATGATGAGGCCACTCATAATATTACTCTCCAAGCTATTAATGAAAATATGATCAATTAGTGTTTCTGATTTATCCGTTATTCTACTCGGCTTTATAATTAAAGGATAAAATCCTTTTCCAAATAATAATTCAAAAAAATCTGACGCAGCCTGTTAATTAAGATAGATCAACACGTTACAGGCTGACAAACTGTTGTTGTTGTTTTTTTCAAACATCTAGGCAGTTTGGGTTTAGACCATATTATACATTTATAAAAAATAGTTTCTTCCAGGCCAAAAAACATTTTTTTAGTCTGGAAAATCTGCTCAATTTAGTCTTGAAGCAAAGCTCTCTAGGGGAAAAGATTAGTCAGTGAGACCATTAGTCAATCAACAGAAAATGTATCAGTCATTTACTGAGAAAAAATGTAAAACAGATTGTTTTCATGCCTGCAAAGCATTGCGGCTCTCAGTGTTGGATGGGGTGTTCGAACCACAAAGGAAGCCACGATATTTGGCAGGTAGCTGAAATGAAAATGTTCCACCGACAACACAGAGGTTGGCTAATGCCTATAACAGCACCTACATTTTCGTTGTTGCTGTTTAATTGTTTTTCAGAGCTTTTCAGCTTTATTCAGTAGCACGATGAATATTAGGAAAGCAGGGAGGGAGACACATTTGCATTTTAAACCAGCACCCTTTCACCATTTGTCACTCAAACTTGCCCCATCCTTCATGAAGCATAACTTCAAGCCTAATTAAAGAGGATTAAATATCAAAGCCAGTAATTCTAAAACGAGAAACGGACAGCATCTATTAAAAAAAATGCTTGGGGTCAACATCTAACATTCTTTTTTCTTGCAGCATCACATCCACCCCTGCCCTGTATGTGCTCTGGTGTACCGCTCCTCAGACCAGCGCCCCCCTGTGTTGCCCCGCAGCCCTGCAACCTATCTGTCTCTTGGAGGCCGATGGGTTAGCCAGCGCTGTGAAACCCGTCCCAATGTCCTCTTTCTTACCCGAGACTTCACCTTTAATCCCCACCAGCACGCCTGGGAGGGCATCTACCGGCACTATTCTGACTCTGCCTGCTCTCAGCCCACTTTCACCCTGAGAGCCTCAGGCCACTATGCTCAGGGAAACCCCTCCCCCAAAATCTCAGGAGCCTCTGAGTTTGTCTTCAAGGTAACCCAGGTCAGAGCCACAGCTATGGGGGAGCCCACAGCCAAATTGCTAAACAGTACAAAGCCAGGGAAGTGTGGTCGTGCTAGAGGATGGGAGGTCGGAGTAGAGCAGGACTTGACCCCCACAGACGGATGCACCGTGTTGGGTATCAAGCTGCCCCATAAAGAGTACGAGCTCTTCAAGATAGAGCTGGATCACAGGAAACACCCACTGCTGTTTATCGGCGAGAGGCCAACTGACGGGTCCAGTCCTGACCGACCGCTGAGGCGACCCACTTCCTTTCAGGCTCCCATGGTACTTTGCAGTGGGGGAAGCACACAGGCCGCCCGCTCAGGTTTTAACAGCAAGCAAGTACAGTTAGCAGCCAGTGGGACAGAGAGGCTTCCACAGCTGGTCCTGCTGGTGTTTGGATCTGTGCTTTGCGGCTGGCTCTGTGTTTACTAGACATTGTTCGCAAATCAAACCTGTTAAACAGCTGAAGCCAGTGATGGACATTTTTTCCTGGCAGCTGTTTTTCATTTTCCTTCCACATGATGACATGTTCATGACCACATGTGAAATAGGCAAGAAAGACATTTAGAAGATATATGCTGTCTGTAGGTTAACCTAAATGACTCACTTCATCTCCTTTTTCTAACAAATCTGTATAAAAGCCACCAATATATACAAATGCCATCGTTTCAGTATGTAAAACTTCATATATTCTTTTGAAACATGATACCTTTGTATGATAATCAAAATGATGCTCTCAAGTCGCAAACTGATTTCAAATGTGGGTCTTCATTAATATGCAAGCCAGGGCTATTTCAGTTACTTTTCACCAAGATGCAGTACAACTAATGCACTTTGTAAATAATATTTTATCAGCATATTGGTAAGAACAGTTACCATCACTGGTCAAGTTTTAGTGTATTAGTCTTTTTTCTATCAACAGCCAGTCTAAACAAATTAATGAAATTAATATTTATTTTATCCATTTATACTGTGCTTTTTTATAAAAATCTTTTTTTTGTCTAATATTTTAGTTAGTTTTGTCATTTAATATTTCCATGTCTATTAAAAGTTGCTTATCATAATATTTTTGTGAGATTCCTTTTCATCGTTCATATCATCAAGACAAAAGTTATGTGGGGTGCTCTATAAATTCAGTTTATTTTAACTAAACTTGATTTATATTACATTTCTACATTACAGAAATAGTCATCTAAAGGTACTTGATATTGCAAGGTAAAGACCTCATAATATTAGAGAAAGAAATCCAAGAATCCCCAAAGAGCAAGGACAATGGAGCAGTGTGGAAAAAACTCGTGGAACGTGTCCAGAGAGAGGTGTTTTTGTATGTAAGATATCAGACAGCTTCCCAACACTGACAGTGACCACAGATAACTGAGATTTGTGCTCCTTCTTTGTTCGCCCACTGTGCTGCACCTAACTGGATAAAATTTTAACTTAAATTTAGGTAGTATTACAAGAAATGTGTTTCTGACGACATTTGAGGCAGAAAAATGAGCCATGCATTCGCTGAATCTGTCTTCGTTTTAGATCAACAACAGCTATTTTTGGCTGGACAGTGTTTATTTGCATAGAGCAGCCTAGACCTCAGTGTTTTAAGACTTTGTTTGACAGAAAGAGCAGACTAAAGGGAAATGGCATGCAGCAAATGGCTGGTGGGTAGACTCAAATCAGACCGCCTGAGAAAGGACATGAGCCTTCAGTACATGGGCCACATGATTTACTGGGTAGGCAGATATCAACCTGTGAATGTGGAGCAGGCGACTCAACTTGGCACTTACAGAAAGCACTGAATGACTTGTTACATAGAGAATGGACACCTACCAATGCAACCAGGCTCAGGGACCATCTGCCACACCTAAGTAGACTTGCTGCCGAACCTCTGAGATCAGGAATAAGTGTAGCTTTTACTTCAAGCAAACAGTACAGTCAGTTTAGAGTCCTGTACTGGAGAAAGTCTGTTGCAGATTTCATGCTTGTCCATTCGACATTTGTTGAGATAGGTATGCAAGTCTAAAATACAAACCTTATGGTAGTGCTATGTAATGTTAAAATCAGTGTAAGTAGGTTTCTATCCTCAGGGGACAAATCTGAAGACTCGCAATCTGTCCAAAAGTTGTTAAAATATGTTAGCATGGACCAAAGTATACGATGGATGAACTGGCGCATGTAAAAAATAAAAGTTTACTTGCAGCATTCCCAAGCTGTTGTTTTATCTCAAGAAGCAAACAGAAAATTCAGGCAAGGATTAACTGAATTTGTTCTCTGGTGTTCATACTGTGGTCTGATTCAAAGCCCACAAAGTGGGTGAGCGTTTGATAGTCATATGGCTCACACATTACTCCGCAAACATTCCAGTGCAGGTCAAACTACTGCAAACACAGAAGGATATCAGATTGGATGCACAGCCTTCAGCCAAGAAAACAGATTTTTCAGCCGCTTTGACATTAAATGAGCCAAGAGGAGCAACAGCAGGAGACAGCAGAGGAATATTTTTTATATATAGCTCCAGATATTCAGTGTTGTGACTGAAGTCAGTGAAGCGCTGGAGATGTCGTCCATTTGTAAAACCCTGACAACTGTGTCTAATGACTTCAAGCACCTCAGCTCAGCATAGTGCAGAATATCATCCAAACTCATCACCAGTGTCTGGACCTTTATCTACTGAACACTTGAATACTCTGCACATGTACACAGGTCTATCAACACCTGCATAACAGTGATAGTGGCGAGGAAGAATTAGGCATATCTGGGACTTACGTTGTGCAAGATTCCTCGCTAATAAGGTTATTAGAAAATAAAGCAGCCTGTACCACCCCTAAATTGCCAGATCGGGTGAAAACAACATATCAAGGGGATGAACTTGTTAGCAAAGGGTTACCCATCAACACACTGGCACAGAGGAACATTGTGCTTTTGGCCACCTAATCTAATGTTAACTATTCTTTGAGTTTTTGGAAGTAAGATTTTCTAACTGCTAGTTTATCTACTTTGTTCAACAGAAAGCCAAGCATTGTGACCATCTTTTATTTGGTGCATTTGTAAAGCTTTTTTAGAGGGTCAATATCTTCACTGAACTTTCCCACATACAAGTAAGTATAAAACAGACCAACATACTAGGCAGTATCAAAGAGGAAGGCTAAGTCATGCACTCCATAAAGCACTAAAAACACAAAACAAAGATAAGCACAAATAAACACAAGCGTAAACCAATAAATGAAGCTGAAAATAAAGCAAGGGCTGCGTAGAGATAAATAAAGGCTACTTTACAAGAGTCAGCCATTAGAGCCAGTATAGAAGTCTTGCACAGCATCAGCATTGCTAACCCTTAAGCGCTTTAAATATAACATAACAGCCAATCAGCTACGCATGAATGCATCATGTGGTTTTGGTGATCCACTACACCCTTTTACACAATATCTGTCAGTCTGTATAATAAGAAATGAGCACCAAACATTATAGAAAGTATTACTCAGCTTCAGCTCGTTCTTCAGCACAGGCTTTCTGCTGTGATCCAGCTTTAAAACTGGGAACTGTTGTTAAGTACATTAAAGGGGTATTTATGAAAAAAATGAAGCCAACGTGGTTATCTCCTGGAATTTATGAAAGAAAGAAAGAAAGAAAGAAAGAAAGAAAGAAAGAAAGAAAGAAAGAAAGAAAGAAAGAAAGAAAGAAGACGGTCTTTTTTTCCAGAGACTGCATACTGTTCTTATTAACTCCTGCAAGGACGATGATGGCAGCTGCTAGTCCCATGAGGTCATCCTTCAGGCTTGAATGGAGAATATAGGTCTGTAACCTCCCAGAGCCATCACAAAAAAAGACCCAAAAACTGACTGAAAGAAAAAACTGGAAGTAAATGAGTGGCATTTATCTGCACAATAACATGCAGAATCTTTCATTAAAACAATTTTGAACCTAGACAAATCAAACTTTTAGTGAATCTAGGAGTAACCACACACATCAATGTCGGTTTTTGCTTGCTTTTGATGGCTGGCCTGGGGTCTGTTTGTGGTTTTTGTTAGTGCACCATGCAGTGAAGGCAGAAAGACATGCAAGGCCAGCCTGTTAGTAATCAGGCCCAGCAGATTATTAAATGCAATGATTGAGGAAAAGATAAGAAACAGAGCCAGCTCAGTTAGTTAGAAGAAGACTAAGAACCCTCTTAGTCACTACCTAGAATTATCAGTGTTTATAAATTTTACCTCAGCAGATATTTTTGGATTTTTAGAATTAGTTTATAAAGAATGTTTTCTTCTAGAGTATTGCATAGGGAAAATGTCTGTATGCCTATCACAGAGGAAACAAAGAGACTGGCTGTTTAGGTAGAGAAAAAGCACTGAAAACACTCAGAAAAACAGTCATCTTTTAATTAATTAAGTAATTTATATTCCTGGAGTATAGTGCAAAAGAATGATACCTATTCTACCGAGTCAACTTGGTTAGCAAAGTGCATCGACAGTGCACAGTGATATTTAACAAGAGTCTAATTTGGAACCACAAAACAAAATGTAAATAAAAATAAACCGGGGCTACCAGCAACCATGCCTTTTGCATGGAACAGCTAAATTAAAAGGTTTGAGCACTATGTGACATGGCGAGCTGTTTATATCTACAGGTGGATTAAAATATGAAGGTGATGCATTGGCAAAACAACTACACTGAGCCAAACAAGTAAATTCTTAGTAATATTTATCCTAAAGTTATGGTTTTGCCTGCACCTGTTCAGCACCTGTCAGTTTTATTAAACCAGACATGCTGGGAGCAGACATCCCATCTCCGTCATTAAGGCCTTGCTAATGTGCTACAATTGCAGATTTAAGTGGAATCAGAGTCAAGCGAGGTTAAGCTTCCTTCCTGAAACAACAGCCATCTGTAGGTAGAGGATGAAAGTCATTTAAAGGATGTTGCAGACAGGCATTGAGAGGTGGTTATGACATAAAATACTCTCCGAAATGTAAGGAGAGAGTCTGCTTTCCTTTTGGTTTTATCTGAGCACTGGGCAAGCAGGACTTGCCTTTCTTGCCCAGATACTGTAGACATCTGCTGCATTCAGATAATATGGACTACTACATGAAGTAAAGCTAAAGAGGCTTATTTTATTAGGCTATAAATATGTAGCATTTCTTCTGCAAAGTCAGACATTAAGATGTACGGGGGTTGGGCTGGATATTTTAAAGCAAGAGTCAGTGGGGACTGGTTTGTTTTTAGAACCAATCTCACATGCTATTTTAGGACCTGGAGTTTTTGGCACTTCTATAGCAGCTTTATTTCTCGACTCCTTTAGGTTGCCTCTTTTCTATTGACAGAAAAACTCACTACAGAATAAGGATACTTCATTTGTTTAATTTGCAAAACTTGGGCAAGGCTATCTTTATTTTGTTTATTTTAAGAATGTTCCTATAGACTGTAAAAAAAAAAAAAAGAAATTAAAAAAAAGAAGAAACAAAACAAAACAAACCCTAAGGAGTTTCCTTTCGGCTAAACCAAGTTTCCAGACCACAAACAGTTTGGTGGTTTAGTCTGACAAATGTTCTGGTAAAAGAAAGACACAGTGCTGCTTTTGGACAGAGATTCATTAGAAATACAGGAGAGGTATGTTTTTTTTCTCCCATCTCCTGCTTTCCCATAAAAATGAACACACACACACGCACACACAGATATACACACGTAATTGAGATGACATCACTGCAGTAGTATGGACGACTTCCAACCTCGCTCACTCATTCAAATTTCAGGGTCTGTTAAGAAAATCCCATTATTTCTATAAGAATATGAGCTGCAGCTGTTTCATAAAAGATATCATCAGCCATAAGTTGGCTGGCTCAGTTGAAACAAATGGGTTTCTATTGAGAAACGTGTCCTACTGCACAACAAGGCTTTGTGTCTTTGCCCACAGTGCTGTAACATGGGGCAGCGACTGCACTTTTCCTGCTTGATCTCATGCCAAACAAAGAGCGGGCTCCTTTTTTGTCATGACCTCATGCTCATATACTTAACCAACCTCTGAACAGATCCAGCACCTCATTCCAGCACGTAATTTTATTTTTTTTACTTTCATAAAATGAATTCTTCATCTATCAATAAAACAGTGGTGGAAGACTTTTCGGCTTTTAACTTATACAAAGTCTCCTGTTCAAAATCCCATTTAAGTAACAGTGTATGTATAATATGTGTTATATTATATATGCATAAGCAGAAAAATAAGCTATGAGTAAAAGTGTACACTAGTAAGTTGTGTGAGGAGTGTTGTAGTTTGAAAAATGTCCTGTACTTCAAGAGGAATACTGGAGTTTTCCCAGAAAAATGTACTTTAAGGCTCAAAAATATTGATTCTTCAGGAATACTGGCACCAGAGAGTGTTGTATATGCTATCTTAATGATCTCTTAATGAGTATGAAAAATGTATTGTTGGGACTATTTAACTGCCCTTCATACTTTTAGGCAGTTTAATATATAATTTTACCAGCTTAAAAGCCATCTTTAAGTAACCAATAATAGACCTACAGCTATCACATGCAAAGTAGTTTAAACTTAAATATTAAGTAAAACACAATATCTCAAGTGTGTTTCAGTGCAACTCTTTAATGTACTAGTTCAGTGTGTGCAAGCTGCATTTTACTCCATCAAGGTGGAGCTAGTTTTCACAGCTTCACTCACAATTATTTACATATAGATAGTTCAGTCCATAGGTTCCCTTAGAGTCCCTTTAGAGTAAAGTAAATGAGGTGGTTATGCAAATTCAGTATAAATTCTAGTTTTGTAGTTAGAAATGGAACAATTAAAAGTGACAGCTGTCCCAAAATTGGAGGTGGGAGGGAGGGATGGATGGATGGATGGGTGGATGGATGAAAAAAAGACATTGCCTTCTGTGTGCAATAGTTGTTTACAAAACTTTGTGTCATATATTTTCAATAAAACCTTCAAAGGAGTTCAGTGGGGAAATCATTTATTTGTAGAACTTCTAATAATCAGTGATGTCATTTTTTTAAAGTGACTTTAGCTGTAAAAAGCACGATATGTCTCTGTGAAATAATGTGGAACTGAAGTATGAAGAGACACAGGGAAATTGGAAAATAGGAAATACACAACTCTTTGCCGCTCCAGGTCACAACAGATCCCAGGGAAAAAAGCAGAAAGAAAACCCATAATTCATTCTCCTTTGCCACATAAAATCATTACAGATGAACAGTAACTCACAGCATCCAGTTTGAGATACATTTCTAGCATATTTGCTGCCTCTGGGACTCATTTTGACAGAAGCATTCCCCTCTGGACTGTCTGTCAGTCCTGGTGGCTTGTTAAATCGGGTCATGTTTCTGTTCTAAGGTTAAGATCACACAAATGATTGAAAGGGTGTGTGTTGGATGGATCTGCCACAGGCCAGTTCTTCCAGACTGCATCACTCACTGCCAGTTGTCCTGGATCCAACCTTTCTGCCAATTATTTTTCAAACCATTCAGGCCCCCCGAGGTCTTACAGAGACCTCTTGTAAATAGAAAATTTGCATGAAATTTGGCTTACTTATGTGCCAAGCAGCTATGCCATGAGGAGTATTTTATTTCACTCACAAAACTTTGAGAAGGAAAATAAATTAAGGACATATTTAAACAAGCCAAAAATGTTTCAATGAAGTAAAAGATGGACCGTTTTTATTGTGCACTTTAATGGATGCGTAATGAAATTATGGCTCATAGTTAAGACCATAAAAAGAGGTGTCAAGGTGATGTATAATTAAACATTTTAGGTATTTTTCAAACTTCAAAGTGCAGGCAGACACTGAGTTTTCTGTATAGCGGTCTATGAAGAACAGACCTAGTGAAACAACGGTGTGTGTATGTGGGGATGGGGGGCGGGATGCAAGGCAGGCTGGTTATAGATCAATCAGAGCCGGGTTGCGTTTTTTAATGTTTAAAATGGATAATAAGAACGGACAGATCCAGACAGTTTCATATAAAGTCAAAGAAGAGGGACTAATGCGTTACTTTCTTACATGTATCAAGTGTTTCTTAACAGCCCTTCTGTGAACACTGTTCAGGTCGCTGGATTGTTGATTTGAATGGTGAGATATACAGATGTGTGCATGATTTAGGTTTGATCCGTGTTAATGTAACTTTACCCGAATTCCTTATTAATAAGACTCTGTATGCATGAGTTGTTTTAGAAGCATATTACAGACTGTGATGGATTACCTCTGCTCAGGGTCACAGACCTTTAAAAGGTTTTTAAATATAGAGTTTTTATCTCTTCGTCTATTTCGAATCCTAGACCTCAGAATGGACTTCCTTTTATATGAGTCGTGAACAAATATTTCTGTGCAATTATAGGAAAGGGATACAGAGTTTTAATGAGGTCAGAAAAAAGCAAATACACATTTATAGGAAGGCTACTCATGCAGCACAGAGGAAAAGGGCTAAAGCTAATCAGGCTGAACGCTAGTTGGAAGCAGGATTTGAAATGAATTTTGCACTCTTGATGCAATAATTTGACATTTTGGGAAATCCACGTACTCAGTAATACATGCCAAGATTGACACCACTCTGCATTAAATGATGATGGAGTGATGGCGGCTACGTCATCAGGCGACACGTTAACTGATAATATTTTTTTAAATAGACTGGAAAGTGAGTCTGAAAGCTTTGAAACCTTTGTACCAAAAGGTAAATGGCCTGTATTTATATAGCGCTTTACTAGTCCCTAAGGACCCCAAAGCGCTTTACATATCCAGTCATCCACCCATTCACACACACATTCGCACACTGGTGATGGCAAGCTACATTGTAACCACAGCCACCCTGGGGTGCACTGACAGAGGCGAGGCTGCCGGACACTGGCGCCACCGGGCCCTCTGACCACCACCAGTAGGCAACAGGTGAAGTGTCTTGCCCAAGGACACAACGACCGAGACTGTCCGAGCCGGGGCTCGAACCGGCAACCTTCCGATTACAAGGCGAACTCCTAACTCTTGAGCCACGATCGCCCCGTTAGGTAACAGAATCCATCTATTTCTTTCAAAGATTACAAAATAACAGATTACATCTGGTTTAATTCAGAGAAACCAGAATGTCAATGACATCATAGCTCATCTGGGTCACTATCCATCACAGTTCACAGGTTATTATGATGTGTGAAGTACAAAGAGAAAGTGATAGGTTTGTTGTCGCTGGCTGGCCGTATTGCACAAAGTGGACAGAGTAATGCCACTCAAATTGAAAATACTAAACGTGACCTTGACCTTGAGTAGAATGTTTGTGAAAACCCATTAGGTGATCACTGTATGCATGTTTCATTAAATTCTGACCATTACTCATTATTATCATGACCACTGGACGAGGATCAGTTGTGAATGTGAACAGACAGAATAACAGATGCCTCACCATGAGTATGAGCTCCTGCTGGATGTTCATGGGTTTAAAACATCATGTTCAGATGAAAAGCTGTGGTTCTGAAAGTGTTACACATTCCATTTCTTGGCCAAATGAATTACTTGAATATTTTAACTGGTATCTTACAGTTGTTGCCTCAGACCTTTTCTTCAGGTAAGTAGCAGACCTTGTAATTTTAATCCTTTCAGCATTTTTAAAACATCCCTACACGATTTACCTTGGGAATAGATTATTTCCCAACTTAAATGAAAAATTGTGAATTAATATTGGTTGGTTTCCACTATTGAGCCTGAAGCTGCGCATTGCTGTGGCCAAACCAAACAGCCCAGGAGCTACTGGGCTCAGGTGAACACATGGGGTTTCCTGACACAAACCCGGCTCTGCTGCATCCATCCACGACGTGCAGACAGAAAAACTGTCAAGTTGTTACCGATACAATAACACGGGATGAATCACCCCGGATTTTATTTTACTCCACAACACAGCAGCAGCAACAGAAATCCGAGGGGTAATTAATTTCCCTGCAGCTATATATGTTAACACTCTTATCCCACTGCAAATTGTGGTGCTGCCAAATCAAGCAAAGCAGAAGCAACTAAAAAGCCAGCGGAGCCTCGGCTGCCAGTGGCAGCAGGTCTGGTTTTGTTGAGAGCAGCAGTCATACAGCACATGTACAGCCATCTTTTATTGATGAGCTGTCCTCACATCAGTCCAGTTATTACAACAAATGAATAAACTCTTCTGAATTTACTTTCATATACAATGCGACCCATTTAAGACAAGTGTCTAGCTATGAGTTAAAGCATTACTGAATATAAGCTATAAGTCCCTCTAATGCATCTGCATTAGTCCACTTAAGTCACAGTGATAAAGATCAGTTTCTCTGTAATATAAATATCCTGCAATGTTTGAAAAACCCAGGAAGCTAATGTTAAAAGTGTTTCCTGAATCCTCAAAGATTCTGGGTTAAAAACCTGCCTGCTGCACAGTGATCGATTTTCAGCCTGTTTTCCAATCCCAACAAAGATGCTATCGAAGTCTAGCTGGACAGGACAAGATCAGACTCTGGACATGCATACTGTGCAGCTAGTGTTGGGGAAAAAAGCCAGGCTCTTAACATTACTATAGTTCTATTATGTGCAGGTCTCTGGGGTTAAAGAAAGATCGGGACTCTGAGGATAAGAGAGTAAGTACCAAAACCTTTCTCAGTAAATCTCACTGGGAAGTGCTTGTCATAATTCTACCATTTAAAATCCTTTTTCATTCTTCATCACCTTGTTTTCCCCTCAAATAGTATTAATCGGTGCTGGTTAAGATAACATGGAATAACAGAGCCTTTTATAATCATATAAATGCTTTAATAATTAAGGGGAAATTAGATTACAAGACCTAGACAGGCTCATTCTTATCCTTCCCTAAGGCTACTTCAGCTTGTAAGTAATCTCTGCCTATAGTGCTGATGGATCCCCAGCTCCTCCAGTTTGCATGGCGAAGTGTCCTCGATACTAAACCTGATATTTTGCTCCCGATTCAAGGTGCTTAGTTATAGAACAGGGGTGAGCAATCAATTTTTCCAAGGGGCCACGAGAAACTGGGACTGTTATGGAGGGCTATAACAATAAGCTGACCTCAGTTCTGCTCAATATTAATTTTACCCCTTTATAAGCAGTTTTTCACATGGCCCTTTGGTGAAATTTATAGCCCACCGCTGGATTAAATTGCTGTCTGTGAGAGACCGGGTGAATCGGTCTTGTAGTAAAAAGTGCATTGAGTGCTTATTTAGAGCAAACTGCTCTACGACCATCAGTCTATTTACCATTTAAGTTGCACTGTGGGTAATGTTTAACAACCAGGTTGTGACGAGATTTGAGTGTCAGAGAATTACAAAAGAAGAAGAAAAAAAGTCTCTATCAAAATGTTTTTTTTAAGCATTGTCTGCTAGTAGTCGAGTCTTCCCAGTTTTGTAAGGAGCAGTAGATTAATTTGTCATCTCCAGACCAAATATCTTTATTTCGAACATATTTTCCCACCCTAAAATGTTACCACAATCCCATCCCTGATTTTAAAGACACTTTAAAAGAATAAATATTTTTAAAATGCCACATGTGTATAATGATGGTCACACTGTAGCCTTTCATACGTAACAGGAAATAACGCCACACAGTGATTTAGGGGCTTTATTCATTTAATTTATTAAGATGCTACATAGTCCAACCAGGTTGGGTTATTTTTATACACCAGAGAGACTACTTGACTAGGAATATCAATCTTTTTCTCAGATAGACTTATTTATTTATATACATACAAAACAGTTTCTTAACTGCTTACATTGATCACGGTGATGGTCAGGCTCCAGGACAGATCAGTGTCATGTGTTTTACGACCAGGCCTGGATTGATTAGTGTTCACACATAATCATTTTTGTTTGTATAATCCGCCTTGAAGTAGCAAATTGATGGAGTTTACTGCACCGGGGCAGTGGTAAAGTTACATTTTCAGTCACATAAATGGATTATTCTGATGTTTTAGGGTATTTTTCTTGTGTAAAAAGGTTCTGATACTCCAGTCAGGATTCACTAAACAAGAACAATTTTCTGCAAGCACTGTATGACCCAGGTCTGAGAACCCAAGTTGAGACTAGTTTTAGGTTCGCTTTGCCCTCCCTTTAAGCAGCAAGTCATCCTCAACCCACCGACTTCATAGAGATCCAGTCGAAACATACACGTGTTTGTTTAAACGCTTACCCGCCAGCTAAATTAACCGTAGATATCTTTCAGCAAAGGGGAGTGGACTCCTGCGTCTGTTCAACAGTTTACTGAAAGTGGGATACAAATATGACCAGCTGTTTTTTTTTTTTTAATGCAGAGCAGAATAACAAACGCTCTCCTGTGTTATATGCAAATTTGGAGCTGAAACAATTTGAGAATGCTTTATGTTTCTTTTTTATTATTATTATTATTATTTCTGAAGGTTGTGGAAACAGTACATTGTCATCATGTGGTCCCCTCAAGGCTGTAGCTGACTGTATACTTTCCCACCTTTCACTTCATGGAAAAACAACAACCAAAGAAAGCATCGTGTGAGGCAGGAAGTTCAAAGGAGAAACACTCGTAACCTTTAGTGCATTAAAATGAACACAACTTCAAATGCAGTGAGGATTTAACATTTTAAGTGACAGAAAAATGCTCAACAAACACCCCAAAAAAACTGAACAGAGACCTGCAGAGCGTGAGTAAGCAAAGAAACTCATCAACTGGGGAAGCAGGTTTAGGCAGCTTAAAACACTCGGCTGATCTCTGACATACATTTGCCCCAAATAAACAAATGTATGGTTAAAGGACAATATGAGAGAATGAAAAGAGCTGGAAAGGACAAAGCTTAATGTGTTTGGACATTGCAAGAGGACCTTAACGTGGTTTTCTGTTGTCAGTGACATAAAACCACTCCTCCTTCATGCACCGTCTTTTAGTTTTATGGTTTCTCATTATGTGCACGCATGCTTTGTGTATGTGCGTCTGTACATAATACACCTCCAACTTGGCCTGAGAATAACTTGCACCCCAACAGGTCACAAGGCAAGACTTTCATCTGGATTTACACAATTGATCTAATCCTCATTTCAGGTAGCTGCAATATTCTTAAATGCATCAAACCTAACGACAAAACAAAATTACTCAAAATAAAATCATAAAAATGCAACAAAACACAAAAGAAAAAAATCAGAAATGTAGTTGTGCAAACCTACAGCCAAATGACATTATATTATCACCATTATAAAAAGCAGCTAATTTAGATTCAAAAGTCCAGATGCAACACTCTGCGTGAACGCATGCAATCAAACACATCCCCCTCTGACAGTCGGAAGATGCAGTGAGCAGTGAGTGACAAGTGAGGGAAATACGGTAGAGTGAAAAGAAAAAAAGGTCATGAGGAAAGAAAACACCTACGGCATAGTGTTTCATACACTGCTCAAAGTTGTCATACAATCAAAGACGAGCTGATTTTACAAAGCCTCTGATTGGAGGAGATAGCCCTGTGTGTGTGTGTGTAAAACCCCCAACTGTGTGGATCATCTCTCTGGTAAATCCCTTCCTTAAAGGGGGTTTCGCTGGAAGGAACACCTGGATATACTGTACAGTGGGGTGATTTTGTATTCATATACATTGGCTCTGGCCTCCGTCGCTTAGAAAAAGAAACATCAATACACTAGAATGACATTTGCACGACTGCAAACTGACTCAATCGCACCAACACTACTTCGCCAGTGCTAGAAAATCCACTGGTCTGAATCACAAGTGTTAATTCATGTTTCCATCATTCTCCCACCCACAGAACCAGTCAACTCTATTATGTGAAACTTTGGGAAGAGAGCCAGAATGACAATGTGATGATTACGTAGAGGCAAGACCTGTAACAGTAGGTTTGTTCATAACATGACAAGTTGTTTTTTTCTTCATTTTTTTCCTCATACATTACCTTTTGAATTATTTTACATAAATGAGACTGAATCAAAACTAGTACCACCCCCTACCCAGCACATATGGCGTTTTATAATCCAAAATTCCAAATCCAGTGTTTGTTTTCATCCCCATGCTGCGGCCGACCGAACTGCACTGTGCTCTACAAGACCAACTTCCCCACAATGATGCCCATCACAAAGAAGAGCACAATGAGGGCCACCGTACGGGCGCTCATCCCTTCCTCTTTCTTCATCGCGACTGAGGGGTGCTGAGGTGACATGATGTTACTCTTCCTCATCCGCAGACCATCATCCTCCTGAATTGGGGACACGGGAAAGGGGAAAAAAGGGGAGTGAAAGGAATAAATATGAAATGATGAAAGGATGTGTGTGAGAAGGGAATGACAGGGAAGCAGTGATGAGTGAGTGAAATAAAGAAAAAGGAATGTGGAAACGAGAAATAAGAAAGGACAACAATGGGTTAAGAAATGGTCGGTTTGTCAATCAGTTAATAAGATAAGAGTATTTATTTATTAGCTCAGAGAAATCGGATCTGCTTAAATGCTCATCTGACCCAAACCCCCAAAGGAACGCACAAGGCGCCAGGGTTTAACACACTTCATTTCCCAGCAGCGGGTGGGGGGGGCTCTCTGTTAGTTTAATCTCAGCCGCAGGAGCAGCCAACAGTCGTTCTGCCTCTGGCAAGAACTTAAAGGGGAGGAGGCGGTGGTGTTTGAAGGGAGGACAACTCACTCTTGGACGTCTGTAGCGTAGGCGTGTGTGCGTGTGTGTGTGTGATTTTGAACCGAACTTTTACAAAAACTAATTTGAAACCAATGATGCTAGTGACTGATGGCATACTCATTGATTTGCAAAATTGCGAGCTTACAAGCTTTAAACCTTGAGGTCTGCTACCGATTAAAGATATCAGCAGCTGTACTCCATGCAAACCTTAATTGTGAGTTACTGGCCTGGGTGGAGGACACTGCTTTGTGTGACTAAACACTTCTACTTAATTAGCTTATCTTGATTGTAAACATCAATCAGCTATCAATCAGTAGAAAAAAATAATCAACACAGAGGTGATTCATGATGTTCAGTGATGTCATCTGCTAATTTTGATGTCTGAGATGGTTTTCTTTGTTTAATCAGCAGAATATCACTTTCTGCTTTTGAGTCAAGCCTCAAAGCAAAATATTTTCATTGGCCCGATTAAGCTCTAATACCAAACCTACAAATAATTATAATCTGTAAGTTGACAATGCCCAAGAGTCTTTATGTGAAGCTGGACCTGTTTGTCCCTCTTTGTTTTACAAGACTAAAACTATTTGTAGTTACACGTTTACATATGTTAACTCTGTGGGAAATTATTCAGTCCATAAATCTAGGGGGCACGTGGCACATATGGAGCAGGGGGATTAAACCAACCCTGTGATTAGTGGATGTCCCACTTGAGCCACCGCTAAAATTATATTTTTGTGAGCCGTGCAAAAGTCTTGAGCCACTCTCCATTATTCACCAATCATATTTTGCTAGGAAAATTGGAAATACTGAAACTTGTGCAGTGTGATTAGGATCAAAATGGTGAGGTACAAGGACTGGAAAAGGCAGCCAATGTCCAAACAAAAACTTTGAAATACCAAAAAGCCTGGAGAACTCGCTCAAGACCACTATAATAAATATTGTTTGGCTCTTTGACAGCAAAATATAAAGACATGTAACATTTTGTACTGTAACACTAACACGCTGGAAAGTGTTGAGCTTGAAATGACAAACTGGAATTACTACCAACTGATTCCCTTCAGTAAAGCCTTTGCAGCCCCTAATATCTGTATAAAGACCTGTGTCTACAGTCTTGAGTCATTTTACTCACTTTGATCTGTTTGTTTTCTTCCCGTAGCCTCTGAGCCTCCATCTGCAGCCTCTTGCACTCCTCCATGATCTTCTTTACTTCCCCATCATCAAGGGTGGAGCTCATTGACTTCACAGGCAGCGAGGACTCTGACTTCAGCGAGCTGGACGACATCATCTTGTTGGACTCCATATCATGCTGTAAGTGGGTTACAGAGAGAAAAGTTGTAATGCAGTAAGTTGACTGTTGATGCTAAAATATCTCCATGGTGATTCTGTATGATGTCTTTGCTGGCACACAGGTACAACTTTGTGTTTACATTTTGGGACTTGCTCTATATACATACACACACGCACACGCATGCACACAAAACCTCCTCTCCAGTCTGAGAGTTCACACAGGGGTGCCTTTTGTAAATGGATCAAGCTGGTTTCTATCAGCATTATCTCTCCATAACGGACTCTGCGGTGTACAGAGCCAACTGGGAGACATGTGTATGTATTTCTCAGCTCATAATGAATTGAAAACAACTACCACAGGTCCCTTTTCTCTCAACTCATATTATGACGAAATAATGTCTCTGCAGCTGAGCGGAATATGAGGTCTGAGAGGAATCACAACAACAATAAACCACATGTGAGAGTCTCTGAAGGGCTGTTGATGGCTATGAGTGCAGCTGAGGCAGGAAGAGAGATGTAGAGGAAAGTGGGACAAGATGGAGAAGATGATGAGGAGGGAAATGCTACAAAAATGTTCAAACATAAGCGGCTCGATAAAAAGAACAAACCCGGGGTGGTAAAAGAGAGCAAAAAGAAGAAAAGAGATGAAGACTGATAGATACAGGATAAAGAAGGCAGATACAGCAGAGCAATAGCAAGATGGGGAACTGGAAAACAACAATAAACACCACCTAATATATAATGCCGCTTTCCATTGCGACACATTAACAAAAACCCCAAAACAAAAATAACAAAAAAAAAAAAAAAAAAAAAAAAAAAAAAAAAGAGGCTGCACAGTAGGAAAAAAAAGCTGGCTAGTGACTTCAGATAGTGATTGACATACTCACAACTGAAATTAAACACTGGACTCTTTCTTGGGCTAATTACAGTCACTTAGAGAATAATAAAAAACATGATAAAAACATAACTGTTTCTGATATCACATCTGCAGGAGACAAACGCACATGCATGGTAAGAAAAAGGGATAGGTCTGTGTGCATACCGTTTTTTCGTTCTCCGTCGGCATCTCAAAAACACACCTCAGCTTGGAGTCCATCAGCTCCTCTGGTTTAGCCTCCTTCCACTAGAAAGGTAGAAAGAAAAAGATATGGACAACATGCATTGATGTCCCTCACTAATAAACAAGTATATATTTTTTTTTTAAAATGGTGTGAATAAAAACAGAAAAAGAGCAACAGAGTAAAATAAAGTCAGCTAGCTGCTAGATGAAAAGAAAACAAGATGTATAGGCTTTGTGTGCGTGTGTGTTTTAATAGGTGAGATTGCATACAGTATTTCCACTCTTTTTGGAAAAAAAAATTTAATTAAATTCTGCATCTCCATAAAGACATTTTTATTGTAGCTAAACAGCCAAATAAATAATTCTTGATTCTTTATTAATAATTTGTTTAAATCTCTCTTTGGTTCAAGACAGAGTTGCAAAGAAGAAAGAAAGAAATACACAAATAAGTGGATATTAACACAAAATGTCCTTGTGAATTAATTTGGGTTTTCAAAGATAAGGGTCATAAACTGCATGTGTCCTTGGAATATAGCACTGTATTTATTAATTGGCTCTTCAATCTTTAAGAGCACTCAGATGAAGTCATTTCTCTTTAGTCATTTTATGTATTCTGTCGGCACAGCTTTCTTTCCATGTTTTATTAAAACCAGGAATTTAGCCTGAATAATTATGCAATTACTATTCAGAGTAAATTGAATAATAATTTAATTTAGACAGAAGAGAGTGCTGTCATGTGTGTTACAGTAACACACTTTGAGCTTTGCCAATGTGCCCTTGCTAAACTAGGTTTTGGTAGAATTTGAGAAACTTGATGGTCCATTTTAGGCAATAACCACATATGCATGTTTTGTTTTCCAAGTCTTTGCATTGTTTGAGTTATCTTTTAGAATATGTTAGTGCTTTAAAGATTCTCAGACTTCAAAATATTTCCAAGCAAGCATATAATCCCAGGTTCCCCACGTTTAAATATCATACCAAATGGAGTTACACTTCTCTTGGGATTAGATAAAGTGTGTGGAATTTCCAGGTATGGCAAAGCATCTCTGAGTACTGCTTTATCCAATACTGACTCAGCCTGGTTTTAAATATCAAGTATGCTTAGGGTCATCTTACATATTTTCACCAACAACTGGACCATTATGAGAGTAGTCTGTCCATTGTTCACTGACTCCACATATTGTTTCAAACAAACAACTGACAGAAGCATGTCACCAACAGGACTTGTGCTCTTCTTACAACCCCCACCTTAAAAATCTGCTTTCACATCTAACTTGTGTTACAGTCACAACCTTGCACAAAAACCCACAAAACCCCACCAGAATTCAAGCTCTGATTTAATACAGCATGTCTATTGTAACCGTCCCTCTTGTTGATTCTATGCATTTTCATGTGTGTCACTACATTAAAACAAATTCGCAAGATGCCTGTTGTCATATTAATGAGATAGCTACACAAGTATGTAGGTGTTTAAATGTGGGCCAGTCATCACAAAGATGTCTCTCAGACCACACATGATGTTATGACTAAACTGTGCTAAATGTGTTTTGTTGCTGCGTGCCAGCACTGCAGCACAGGCTTGCATTAAGTGTGGGAAGGGCGTAGATTAACAGCCTCTTCCTTCACAGTAAAATTTAATGTATGCACAGTTATGTGAAAAAAGTACACCTTCTAAGGTTTTAGGACATAATAAAAAACTAAAATGTTACTAGGTTTTAGAATTATTTGAATACAAACTCAACACAGGCACAAGCGTCACATTACACTGTGTCACTATTTAACACAAATCAAGCTAAAATGTAGAACCAGTGTGTCAAAAACTAATTACACCCCATGATGTTGATCCACATTTGGCAGCAATAACCTTCAGCATTCATTGACACCATCAGTCACTCAGATAGTTGTAGAGGAATGTTGGTCCATTTTTTATTCCAACATTGCTTCAGTTCATTGAGGTTTGCAGGCATTTAAGGTTCTGCCACAACATTTCACTCAGTCTGAGATCTGGACTTTGACTGAAAAAGAAAAGAATCAAGGTTTTGCAATGATCCAGCCATTATTTCATGGATTTACTGCTGTGCTTGGGATCATTGTCCAAGCTGTTGGATGCACATTTGACTCTGGAATACTTTGGTATACAGAGAGGTTCATAGTTAACTCAATGACTGCAAAGTACACAGGTCCTGTGGTTACAATACAAGTCCAAATTATAACCCTTGCCCCACTATGGCTGAAGGTTGATATGACGTGTTTGTGCTGATATGCTTTGGTTATCACCAAATGACGTTTTGTGCAGGTTGTTCCTCCCTAGCATTGTGCTGACCAGCAAACTGCCAAAACTCCTGCTTTTATAGATGTGGTCACACTCGATAACAGTCAGTTAATCAAGTGCATTTGACTAGCAAACAGCTGGCTGCTACTTACCCTCTAAATTCATATGAAAGTAGTAAGTGTGTACTTAGTTTTTCACACACTGCTTCTGCATGTTGGTTTAGTTTTAGTTAAATAATGATATGGTGTAATGTGTCATATGTTGAATTTAGGACTCATTTATTTTAACAGGTATATTTGGAAGAGGTTAATCCTATCACATGCCTATATATGCATAACTGTAATGCATCTATGTACAAAGTATTTCTGTTTTAAAGCATGCACGTAAAAATAAGCACATGCTAAAAGCTATGAACAATGAGACACACTCACCACTCCCTCCATGTCAGTCATGTCAGGAGGTGCTAGCATTGACTGAACCATGAACTTGTGTTTGCTCTTCTCATTGGGGTCATAGTCAAAAGGCTGCAGCATAACTGAAATACAAACAGAAAGTTAATGTCAGCACAGAAAGTAAAAACATTTAGTCTGCTTCCAAAAATTGTTTCTGAATATTTTCTTTAAATTGTACTGTCTTGTAATTATAAGACTCTCTAGTATCAATAAACTAAATAAATAAAAAGGAAAAAGAAGAAAATGCTGTTTGAAAAGGTGCTTGCAATTAACACGCATGTGAAAGCAAAGAAAGGAAAAATTTTACAACAGTAAAGAAAGAATTATTATTTATAGAAGGAAAAATTTGGATACGTTACCAAAGCTCCAGCCCAGACCCCAGGAAATCCCCAAAAAGAATACTATCGTTTCATTTTGTCGCGAAGACCTCAGTTTTATTTCCCCATTTTTCAAACCTCACTGCCACTTCCCATCCCCAAGGGAGCTGGGAAAACACATCTCTTGTTTGAATCACGTGCAGGAACTTCCGCAGACAGGTAGGAAGAGATTATGATTTGTGAGTGAAACATGGCAATAAAATAAATAAATAAAATTTTGGTTCCCAACTTTGTTACTTTTTCTGTCTAAACTAATGTTCAGTCCCCAGCTTAGAGAGAAAACGTTGAGTTTTTATGTACTTGTGCATCTCGTGTATTTGTCAGGCTGAGCAAAGGGTGTCTGAGTTTGCCCATGATGAAGAAAAAAAAAAAGGGGGGGGGGGGCTAAAGAGGATTTCTTCATGTTACCATGACGGCGAAACACTGACAGATCTACAAAAATCCTCAGGGGTAATTTTTCTAACAGCATCCAACTCTGTCTTTTTCTTCTTTAACATTACATATCAGTCTAACAGAAAGCAGGTGTGGAGCTGGAATACTCCTTTAGCCCATCACCACATCAGTCCTCACAGCCACTCGTGGCTCATTTGACGTTATTCCAGTCACTGAGAGGAGCTGTAACAATGATATACAGCAATCCCTTTCTTATGTTAGCATAGGGGACTGAATTGCAGAGAGGATGAAGATGGCTATTGATGGAAAATGTTTTACTCCTTTGACTACAGGTTTTAAATCACAATATAATTGAAAGATGTTTTTAAATCAGTACAATGCCAGCATGATTCTTTGGTTTTTCCTAGGAACAAACAGCCTAGCTATCAGGGCAGTGTTCAGATGTGGCACATCCCCAGTCTCCCTAGAGTGAAAAACCTCAGTGATGTAGTGCACCATTACAGCAATCAGTGTAGCTCAATATTGCAAATCAGAAACAGACGGCATGAACAGATTGAGAACGTCCTGTTTCAGTCAGACTCAATTTGCACAGCCATCTACCTTGGGTCCAAGGGGACAATACAAGAAAATAGAGTCAGGAAAGCTTGCAAGTTCTTTAAGCAACGCTGAATAACATTAAATGATCCTGAGTCAAAGCTTGAGATGGAAAAAAGCACAGCCTCAGTAGGAGAAAAAGTGATTTAAATCATCTTTGATCTACCCCCTTTGATTACACCTTTACACCAAGAGCTACTTCTGCTAATGGCATGATTTAGTATTCTTCACACTGGGCAATAATTTATAAAACTCAAAGAGGCTAATTGTAATCAACACGGTCAAACAGAAGGGTAACTGCCAGCCTGTTTGTTGATGATGAATGTAACCATTAGAGAGGTGAAAGTTAAAAGAGGTGGTTAAAAGAAATTTCTCCTGTCACTAATTAATTGTGTCCTCTGAGAAAACCAGCTCACACCAGAGTTACAAGCAACTACTGGCTCCTGTAAAGCAGGCCCTGGAGATCAACTATAGTGGGATTTACTCATTCATCTGCTGTAAAATGTATTTGTTGGTCTTAGTCTACAAATATGCTATTCAAAAAAAAAAAAGCAGAAAAGCCAGTAAGTTTCGGTAAGTGTGTAATATACTAGACTTCTCTGGCCCCTTAAAAAGTGGATTATCTGCAGCATACAACAGTTTAAAAAAAGAAAGCAGAAACAAAAAGAGCTGTCTGGCAATAAAACAAAGATTAAGTAACAGAAGGTGGGCCAGAAAAATAGAGGATTATATCCAAGTTTAAGCACAGCAATGATCAAAAAATTATGACGATAAATGAGGTGAATCCAACAACATTATTAAAACAATATGATATGAAACAAGATATATGATCATAAAAGCTCATTACTACGCCCTCTACCTATAACAGCAACCTTTTACAATCTCATTAAGAGAAGCCTGACACGTCACAGGGCACTCCCTGGCCACTTTGTTCAGTATTAGTCAACACAAAGACCTTGTCAAAGATCACCAAACCTAGTGAGACAATATGGTGTGGGAGCGTGGGAGTGAGGAAGAGAACTAAGTTGGGGGAGTTGTGAAGAAAGAAGCCAAGAGGGAAAATTTACCAGCATATAAGATGAAACTCACATAAAATATAAATAAATATGTATATTTATTCAGACTTCTCAGGTTAGCAGGCTCTTACTCCTGATTGTGCTCTCTTGGGTCTGTCTTATTTAATATATTTCAAAAGGAAAAAGTAACCGACTACACCACCATGTGTATATCACAGTGAGAAATATCCCAACATTAGCAGCACTTCAATCCACCACATATTTCATGGAATCAGCTTCTATTTAGAGTCCAACTTCAATTACAAGACTCTTGGTAGGTAACAAGCTAATGTGAATATTAGAAAAGATCACAGCCATAAACGCTCAAATCCATGTGTCACTACTGAATGAATGAGAACTTGACTGGAGACTCAGTTTCATGTCCTGTCATAACACAGGCATGGAGGAAACGAGAACAAGACAATCTAATGAAACCAATTCGGACAGCAGCGACAACAAAATTGTTATTTGTTTTACTGTGGGAAGGTATTTTGCTTTTCTGTCCCCAGTATGTCAGGAGAACTTCTGACATATTCCCACAACAAGCTCAATATTTGTGGACTCGAGGATTTTTTAAACATTTATGCCAGATATTTTTCCACTGGATACTGCTACATAACACCAATCAAGACCAGAAACATTCCTGTGGTTGTAGCTACATTCAACATATACAGTTACAGCAAAGCTGAGCTTCAAAAAGCACTGCGAGTCCACTGCTAAGCCAACAAATGGCAAATCATGGGTTTGTAGGTATGCAGTGGTACACAAGGATGTCTGTGCAACTATTGTGCACATCCTGGAAATACGAGACAAACTGGACTGAAACAAGTTACAGATGACTTGCAATCCTCTTAAACAGAGGCTATAGGAGTGTGACACGAACGAAATGTTTGAGTTCGTCCCTCAGTGCAGATTAGGGCTGTTCGATATAACGATATATATCGGATGACGATATAAAAAACATCTATAGTTTCATTTTACGCTATCGTTTGTTTCGTGGTGTCGCAAAATAAACTCTTTACGGCAATATTTTTTCATCGTTTTGATGGTCACTGTAGTGGCTATATTAATTTCTTAAAGTTCTCTCTTTCTCTTATATTTTATATAACCACACTACGGACGGACAAGCGCCTGTTTTTATGCGTTGTGGTTACCAACAACGACGGTAACAGCATCGCGTGTCCGCTTGTTTATGTTCCACATAAACCTTTCACAATAAAGCTCAAGATCCTGTTGAGACTTTTCAAAAATAAACTGAATCACGTGAAAGAGCAGATCATTTACGGATGAGAAGTAAAAAAGAGCCGCCAGGTGCTAAAAAATAAACCTTAGACTCAAACGTTAGAACAGGCTGTTCCCCGCAGCACGCCGTGTAATAAATACTCACAAAGAAAACGGCGGCCTTTACTACTTATGTCTAAAAATGTATCGTTTCATACATCGGTTAAAACACTCGACTCCAGCTACATGACGTGTAGCTGGAAACACTTCCCGCAAGTCGAGCTGCCCGAGATTCACAGAATTTACAGAAAATGATACATTTGTGTGATTTATATCGTTATCGGATGATAGAATTCTTATATCGGGATATGAGATTTTGGTCATATCGCCAGTGCAGATACTGGCAAGTTATTTTGGGAGAGACCTTTCATGCATTCAGTATACAGAAAAGTTTATTCTTATTAGTAATGTTGGTATAGCAACTTGCAGTGTTTATTTCGACTTCTTAAACAGTCCAGTGTTTCAGAGAGCTTTTAAGACCAGGAATGAAACACACTGACATGAAGCTTTCTTTAAAATAAACAAAACTCTTCTTTATATTTTTTTATTACACAAAACTCGACGGTTCTAATCTCGAGGTTTACAAAGCATAAAATCTGAAAGTTGAGGTTTAATTGTTTTTCATTTTTTGAATTTCTTGAGTTCAACAGCCATATTGCTCATTGGTGCCTGTGCTGGTGCATGGCTGTAATACCACCACCTCAGAATTACTGAAAACTGAACTGTGGCTTATGCTTATTCATACCCCTTTGAAAATGTCAACATTCAGCTAACAACTGCTCGCAAAACTCCAGAAGTTATATTTCAAACTATTCTGTAATATTACGGCTGTCTCAGTCAATGCTGAGTTTCATTTAAAGAAATGAAATCAGTGTTTTAGGGTGAACCAACACTACTAACGTATACTTAAATTCACAGTAATGTGTAAAAAAAAAAAAAAATCAGTTAAAACGAAAGTCTTAGAAAATAAATCAGGAGGTTAAAAAGTAAAAAAAATAGTCTCTTCTTTCAAATAGATAAATCAAACTACTAACCTTGTAAATAGCATATATGGAAATGTTAAAATTTGCAGGATGTTTGTGTTCTTATTTTCAGAAAGGAAATGCTTCTAAATGTACTGTAGATGGATTGTACATTGGATTAAGCACCTATGACATCTGTTGATAGTAGTTCATTTTTTGCCTTTAGTATTAAGTCACAACAAGGCATGTAAATTAGTCTTAATTAGCATGCATTGTTTACTGAGCAATATTTAGTTAAGTCTTTTTTTTTTAAACTATAAATAAAGAACATATGTATTAAGTGGTGTTCTGTGTGCCAAAATGAAATGGAGATTAAAGTGCATTGGCCAAAACCAGCACTGTGCTAATGGGCACTTGCAGTGATAAAAGATGTCAAACCAACAGGAGAGCCACAGAGCTATCATTTAGTACTCTACACAACCACATACTAATGAAAAAAAGAAAAAAATTAATCCAAAATGTAAAGTGATGAAAAAAATTTTCATCACTTTACAATATGTATGTAAGATCTTAAATAATCCTCCGCTTTTCATTGAAATAACGCATGTGTTCAACTTTTCTTTTTCTTTTTTTAAAGCCACATGTCCTGCAATACAGCCCAGGCCTCAGTTCTATCCTGTTAAACACCCTGCTTCAATACAGCCTGAGTACTCCCTAAAGACATAGGACTTAAAGTAACCACAGACTATGCCTATACAGCTGCCACTGTGAGTACGTTCTCAGAGAAGCAAACTCATTTTCAGGCTCTAACCTGTGACCCTTCTCAGTCTAACAAGGCTGGAAAATGAAGGAAACAGACAGAGCGGACTCAGTTGGTTTGTCACTGCTGACTGCAGGCACCACTGACACAGTCTGCAGTTGTTGACACCAGATAGGGTGCACTGTAAAATGAGTCTGGGACTGTAAATGACAGACGGTGAACACATGGAAACATTAGCCAGTACCTGCTTTCTTCAAAATGGAAGGAGGAGGGAGGAATACCACGCAGTTGCAGTTTTAAGTTCATGTAACAAGAACAAATCTCTTTATATATTATATGGATAACACTGTCTTCATACTGACTTGACAACCAATGAGTTCTGTAAGTTACCGTGTATAAAGTCTATCCTTCTTAAGAAGTATAAGAATCATCCATCCCAACTTACTAGGTGCTCTGTTGAAAGAATAATGATTCCAATTATTCCCAGATGTATACAGACCAGCAGTATAGTTCACACATAAGCAGCAATGATTGTTCAATCCATTAAAAGACTTGAGACAGATGATCTAACATGTCATTTTATCACAGGCTAACCCTAACCCCATTTTAAGCAGCGAGTGAATAAACTTGACTCAGTCCTACTTCCCTGAATCCTTACCTGAGACATTGATTGAGGTGCCTGCATCGATGATTCCGCTGTTTGGCCGCACACAGTACCGACGCGGCGCTGTCGTCTTCACCTTAAAGCACACATTCCTGTCTGTAGGGTTGGAGAGCTTGAGATTTGTGGTGACCACGTCTGAGAATGGACCTGTGCGGAAAGTAAACACAGTGGACACTTAAAAACTGGTGTTGACAAGACTGACAAGTCTGTCTTTGGATAAATAAGGACAATGAGAAAGCAACTTGTTAATGAAATCAAATGAGCCAAGTAATAAAGATACATCAACTGCACAGAAGAAGCAACAGTGTGAGGAAAAAACATGATAACAGACACTATAATGTGACTGTTTCTGAGAAACAATCATTTAAATGTAATTTTCTTAAACTGGCACATCGACGCAGAAGCAAGTGTGGGAGTTTCACTTGACTGAGAAGTTGCACTACCTTGTACTATGAATTTACAAACCAATTTATTCTTTGATAAATATTTACCAAAGATTTTGCCAAGAAGCACATTTACACTGTACATACAAACAAGAACAAGCTGACTGCACCCTTTTCAAACAAAGTAAATAATAGAGGAAAAGGGCTGTGAGTATGTGTGAGACATTCGAATGTGGTCTATCAAAGTCTAATGTGATGTAACAAATCGGCTGCATGAAATGTAAAGGCTTTTTCATTTGACCTGACATAATCGGAATAAAAATAGTTTTCATGCCAATTAAACTAATGGAGCTTATCTACACTGCCCTCATGGTTAAGAAAAACAATTATTCAATTAATAGAAAACTGAAAGGTACGCTGTACATACAAAATAAATCATACATAAATATAAATCTTCTACTACTGCATTATCTAAAACAGAGCAGCTAATGCAGTTTGGATTTAACTAATTACAGCCAGCATTGGAGATGCAGGCCACATCTCTGTGGCTGCATTAAGCTCTGCACATTTATCAATAATGGAGAAACCTCCATTGATCGACACTGCACAATATTTGCCTTGTTGGCTGCCATCAACCTATTAGAAAATAATGCTGCTTTTCCTCATGGACTGTAGCTCTGAAGTTTCCAGGCATCACCAACAGAGGTATGCACAGGGAGAGATCGGATCGTTAGCCTAACAAAGCTATACAAAATCTGTGTGACATTAGATTGCACAGATGTGTAAATAACTGCCCATTCAATTCATCAGGCTAAACTAAAGTGACTACACAGAGTGTGAACAAGTCTGAAATGGGCTACTCTATAACCGTTATAATAGAAGCATGGAAGAAGTTTTTAAAATATTCCCTTGGATTGCAGAGCTACACACTTTCCCTTTTCTGCTTAACAACATTAAATTCAAGGCTATTCAAGTAAAATGAAGTCATTATTAATTTCTTTTCTTTTCTTCCTTGCACATGTATTTCCAAAACTCCAGAGATGTTTTTCTGTTACAGTTTCTCCCCCATCTTCAAATCAAATCAAATCAAATCACTTTTATTGTCACATCACATGTGCAGGCACACTGGCACAGCACATGCGAGTGAAATTCTTGTGTGCGAGCCCCACAAGCAACAGAGATGTGCAAACACAACAACACAAACGAGCAAAATACAAGAATGGCCAACCTGAAACTAATAAATATATGTACAATATATAATAGTGTATGCATTTCTGGATGTGTATACTAAATATTTTCCTACGTGTGTGTGTGTGTGTGTGTGTGTGTGTACACATTTTTACAAATTAAATAGTAAAAAAAATAAAATAATAATAATAATAATAATAATAATAATAATAAAATATATAAAATATACAGAGTTGAATATGTGCAAAACAAGTGGCATTTATATACAGTGTGGAGTGCATAATGTTGAAGTTCCAGTAGTGAAGCTGAGGTGTCTATGACGCGTTCAGCAGTCTGATGGCCTGATGGAAAAAGCTGTCTCTCAGTCTGCTGGTACGGGACCGGATGCTGCAGAACCTCCTTCCTGATGGAAGCAGTCTGAACAGTTTATGGCTGGGGTGACTGGAGTCCTTGATGATCCTCCAGGATCATCTTAACTGCTTTGTAAAGCTTCCAGCATTCTTTTAAATGAAATTACACAAGTGAAGGTAATTCTGGACAATAAATGATGTCCAAAATTGACAGAGTAATATGAAATGAAGGGGTGGAAAAGCAGGGGAATAACAAGCAAGTTTATATAGCTGTAAGCAATCAATCAATTAGCCCCAGTAATGTATTTACATGGTGCAAGAAAACTGAAATTAGACAAGTGAAAGTGGAAATGCATAATATACAATTAAAAAAAAGAGCTCAGTAATTTGACTTCCGTACAAGTTAAATGCCCCAAATCTCATTTATGACTCAACGAGGGGATTCCCCCCAAGGAAATCCCTAAAATACTTTAAGAGGGTTTTGAGAACCTAACAGACTTTTATGTGAATTTTCTGAAGACTGTTGCTCCTAAACAAGTACATGCTAAATAGGTTAGATAACTACGGAAGCGTAGAGCTGCCACCCAGGCAAAAGAAAAATACAAGTGTATCACGTTATAACGTGAAAAGTTTATTGTTCTAACAAGATACTTTTCCTGTTTGTACAATATACTTTCCTGTTTGAACAACATAATATCACGTTATTACAATATACGTAATTATCACGTTCGTACAATATAAATATTATATTGTACGAACGTGATAATTACGTATATCACAAGTATCTTGTTAGAACAATAAACTTTTCACGTTATAACGTGATACACTTGTATTTTTCTTTTGCCTGGGTGGCAGCTCTACGCTTCCGTAGATAACAGCTACCTAAGAACAGTCTGTAAGACAACTTTGTGCACCCTTCCCCAGCTTATCGAATATTGCTGTTATTGTTTTCTTCTGCTAAAACAGTGAAATAGTGAGTTTGTTAAGTCAGGCAATATTTCTTTTTTATTCAGGGGTGTGGGGGGTGTTATGTTGTTAACGTGCAGAGCTTGAACAATATCTCAAAGCATATTCTCAGTCCAGTAAGCTGTATGAATTTAAAGTAACATAGTTATTGTAGATTTGTGTCACAGCATGTTCAGAGCAGATGTGTACCAGTGATCAGTTACTAGAGAAAATTGTTCCAACACACAAAACATTTAAGAACAAATTATCCTCGGACTAATTATTCAGTTTAAATACTACTCAGTCCTGTTAGATATGATGCGTTTTTAAAAAAAAAAAGAAGCTAAATATTGGATTGAACACTACACTATATTTTATTCTAACCAATCAGCAGTGATTTAGTGTTTGCAAGGATTATTGTAATAATTATTTTTCAAACATACACACATTTAAACATCAAGTTCATTTCTGCATATTGTCATTTAGTGAGAAATTTCCAATCCGCTGTCCTGGTTTAAGCAAAGAATGTCTCGAGTGACTCAGTTATTGCCTTGAAACAATAATCAATGTTTGCTGAAACAGAATTATTTGAATCACTGTATAAAATATACCATACGTGCACTGATTTAGGAGTCCAGGAGCAGGAAATATAAGTAGTTATTGCCTTCTCATTTTATAGTCACCACGAGAGTAAGCAGCATCTAAAACTGTAATTCATCCCAACGTGAAGAGTAAATCAAGATCTACTTCAGTGTTAAGGTTTTCTTTTGACTTTGATGTTGGTGACAGAAATATGGGTGGATCCCAGAGCTCTAGCACATGACTACAGTGAGTCTTGAAATGAATAAATGTAACATGATTTATTCAGTGAGGCTGAAGAAAGCCTTACTGTTTAATCACTAGTCTCTTTGATATAACAAGAATATTCATTGCAGATATTGCAGGTTGTGAGCCCTTTCTGATGTTGCCGACTGACCAAATATCATTTCTTGTATAGCTTGAGAGTCACAGGTTTATATGCAATTAATTATTCCCGGTTTTTTTATTGATGGGACAAAAACCTAACTGGAAGCATTACTAATGCCTGTATTTTCCCTAGTAGCTTGAGTAAGAGCTGTGCTAATTCATGGTCAGGCGAGGGGCAATGATGAATGGCTGCATGACTTCCCAAACTTAGCAAATATGCTGCCAATACCACACACTTTACAGTCAGCCTTATGGAAAGCAAGATTAATGGAATGGAATGTTACAGTATCATGGAAAACCATATTAGCAAAGAATGTCCATAAATGACCATGTCTATCCACATTTATTTGCAGACAATGCTTCCTCTCACTTTGCTGTCATAGATATAGTTACTATTATACATATCATGGTTAGAGGGATGAAAATATATCAATAAACGATCTGAAAGTGCAGACTTTTAAACCAGCATTTACTGACCAGCTAATTTCCAAGTTCCAAAACAGTCTTCCGTCTTGTGATTTTGATCAACAACTACGAACCACATTGACCAATCGTGAAAGCCTTTTTATCAAGTAAAGCTTTCTGATGAAACTACAAATTAGTCCTCTACAGTAGCCATTATGGTAATGGTAAAGTTTGCAGTTGAGAGAAGCACACTAACTCCCTGTATGAAAGCACGGAGCTATTTCAGAATTAGCACATACACCAGATTCAAGGTAAAGTTTCAGCTCAGCAAACATTGAGAGCAACTGACACTTCCACTCCCTGTTGAGCAAAAACAGAGAGGAAATTCAGAGCTTCACAAGCTTGGCTCAAGATCTAAAGGCTTTTAATGAAAGGGACTCACGCCACTGACTACTGTACACCTGATCTACTACTTCCTGAAGGTTTCTCAGGACAGTGTCCAACTCACAGAGGCCACAAATGGTCGTTAAAAAAAAAAAAAAACTATTATGAGAAGCTGATATCTGAAGCTGTCATCATGCGATGTTGGATTTTATAAGTAGGAGATAAAAACCAAGGGGTGGTTTGCTACCCTTACCCCTGACAAAAAATTCAAATGGGTAGAAATGAAAAAGTCCAGTGCCTAGAATTTAAGAGCATTTACTCTAGAGATTGTAAAAACCAGAGACAAATTGCTACTAACAAACCCACTCTGTATTTCCTGAGCTTTCACACTGCATGCCTACATCTAGGCATGTGATTTGTGGTATTTTCATTTACAATAAGACACAGTTTCTTCTGTCTGGTTAAGATCAACAGTTATTAGACACTTTTATACAGTAATGTGGGATTCTTTCAGGCTTCAGGTTCAGATTCTTATCAATCATCACAAAAAGCCATGAAGATATATCATCTGAGGAGTCCGGCAACAGATGGCTTGGCCTCCAAAGAGAACTGATCTCTAAGGTTAAGTGAAGACTGATGAAAGACAGAGTTGAATTAAAGATGACGGAACCCCTCAACCAAATACTGGAAAAACTGATTGCACCGGGATACAAACTGCCGACCTACTGATTTTCCCTGCAATTGATTTAGCTACATACAGTTTGAATGAAGGAAATATTTTTGATACATATAAATGGTTCATGGTCTAATTTTGCACTAATCTTCAGTTTACTTTTACATTTATGTAAAAAACTAGTTTACACATGGACCTACACCACTTACTGAACAGGTACTGGAACAATTTTCAGTTCAGTTCAGTTCAGTTCATTTTTATTTCAAACATTTCAAACATGTGCCTTCACAATCATTACAAAATATCATTCCATTATTTGTTTGAAAAGGAGTAGGCTGAAGTATTTACTTATTTGTCCCTACCCCCTCAAGTTTTACCTCTCATTCATTTAATTTTTTTTTGTCTTAAATTAAACAAACAACATATGAAACATATAAACATATGAAGTAAAACAAAACATCTTGGCACAATACCTGTATTTATTTTTATACCTATTATGACTCTTATTTTACTTCATTCTACTAGATTTCTATTTACTGAGATTCTTTATTTGTTCAGTTTTACTTAGATTTTATTTTTCTTATATTTTTTCTTACATTTCCTTACAGGTTGTGTTTTCTAGCTAAGGAATTTACCAAAAGCGATGTGTGTCCACTAAAGTCATGTAACAAACAAACACCCCAAACATCCACCCAATGCTTCAACTATAGGTAACCATAGCAACAGTCTTTCCAATTGATAGTGAGTTTCTAGTTTAATCTGTTAATAAGACACATTGTTACACTGGGTGACATAATGCTTTACTTTGATGCACATAGTCTATTTTGGGTCACTTATATAGACACAGAATCACAGTTGTGTAAATAGTCACAAGTAAACCAAACGAACCTGTAGCTGAAACATGGAGGTTATATAAGGATGAGACATAGAACTCAAAAAAATCCTCAGAGGAAATCTATGAGAGAATTTTCTTACAGCAAATATGACCCACATCTTCCCCCCAAAAGGCAATCAACAGCTGAAATGGGAAACATTAGGAGTAGAGGTTCAGAAGAGCTTCAGCTGTGTGGTGCTAGGCATATCTTGCCACTATGTGAACTATCATGGTATTAGTTCAGTACTCCCATGGGATGAGCAAAGACAATGATCTGGATTTAGCCATTAATGAAGCTGCAATTAGGAGTCACCGTGCTACAGATCACTGAACTGTACTGCACGACAACCATATGAATGGTTAAAGCAGGATAATGATGGTGTTTTTCACTTTTTGTTCATGTTCCAATCACAACCAGGTGATACGCTCTATGGTAAAAATATGTTTCTCTATTCTTTATTATTCATCTCCAGTAAAGCAGAACCGAGGTATGGATCTGACTGAGGTTTTAAAGAATAGCCAAACCTCTTGGTACGATGTTTTAAAACTATGAACTTGTAGTTAAATATTACCCTAAATCACTACAAAGAAGCTTTCCAACCTTGTTGAGTCAAAAATCTAAATACTTCTGAATCAGTTTTTCTTACTTACGCTATGAATTTGTGTACCCTTTTTAAAAATATTTTTTGAATCACGTCGTCATTAAGATGAAATGGAGCTGAAGCTAGGAACTGGAGAGCCAAATAGCAGGCCGGGGAATTTAAAGACCTAATGAGAGGTGGACTAACACATTCTTAATTTTGGGTCTTTCCATAAAATTTCTTGAGCAGATTGGACTAAAGTGGTAAAAGTGACAACAAATCAATATTTAAATACAATTTCTCTATTTGGCTCTTGTTATGTGGCTGTGATGGAAGCATGATAATAAACTGAAGAAGAGGAAGACGAAAAAGCAACATTCGGCTGCTCTCTTACTCACAAAGGGTCGTTACAGAGAGTAGCTCTGCGTATTTGATTTGGCAGTTTTTACACCAAATGCCCTTGCTGACTCAACCCCCAGGGATCTTTCACTTATTGGGCGAACATGTAAACAACTAATGCACTTTGGTGTCTATTTTCTCACCCTACATTCTAAACAGTTTATCTGATTAGGATTGTGGGAAGGTTGGAGCTTATCATAGCTAACACAGTGAAAAGTGTGGCATCTTATGAGAGACGTAAGAACAAAACAGTATTGGGACATATTCTGGTTATGCTCTACTCATCATTTTCAGTGTATATTAATGCTTAAGCAATTAACAAGTGTGCAGTGGAGGCATTACTATCTTCAACAAATTGCTGGCTCAAGCACTGATAGTTTTGAGTGGATTTAAACAGTGGCTACAGTGTAAATTGCTGAGGGCTGCAGGTCATTTAACTACACTGAAGCTCAGTGATAAATATTATAAAGGTTGGCATTTAATTTATTTTTTGGTTTTGCTAAGACAACTAAGTGTAATTTGTTGTTCTTTAAGCCTCATAAACGAAATAACACTGACCATTCAGGCATTTGGGAGACCAGGGTATCATTAAAACAAGTATAAATATTACATTTATCAGCGTCTTAGTTTTAAGTAAAACGTTTAATGTTTCAAACTATGGCAGGAACTCCAGAATCTGTTCCAAAGCAGGTACAAATGTACCATATGTGTTTATGTAACATTATCTGGGCCTAAATGTGACATTTTGCAGCCAAATGCCGAGTCTCACCAAGACATCTATTATTGATTCAAAAGTCCAAACGATAAGGACTGAGGAAATTTTAACGACCCACAGTTGAAATCATATTAAGTTGCACAGGTTGCCCAGTTTTTCCGTCCTGTGAGCTGTCAAGTTATTAAATGACAGCTGGCTGGCCAGCAGAGCGAGACAGCCAATCAGAGGAGGAGCTAATGTTAGCCAGCCAGACATGCTAAGGATGTTGCAGCTTATGGACAATGAAAGGTGGCGAACTAAAAGAGCAGTTATGCTTGTGTCATCTTTTTATAGTTGCTATTTTTAAATGGGTGAACATTTCGTGTCTAGTAGCTGTAACCCGCTTTAGAGGAACTTGGTGCTGGTCAAATGTGTGACAGGGCCTGGCTAACCTAGCCGCTGAGAGCTAATCCAGCTAGCTTTGCAGCTAGCTGTCAGCTGACCTGCCGTCCTTTCAGGGCAGCCTTCGCTTTTTCATATGAAGGCTATATTGTGAAAATGTGCACTGCAGCCCCGCTCGGTATGGGTTCCCTAATAGTGCCCCCCTCTCCTTCCAAACAGCGCTGACAGAGGCAGGTCCCCCACTCCTCCTCCCTGCCACAACCGGGCCCTCCCCTCTTACCTCGGAATTTCAGTTCGTGCTGAGGCTCCAAGAGCAGAACCTGTTCCGGCCTGGCCATGTCCCAACAGCTGGAGCGGGATTATCGCACTGCAACCAGTTCCCGTGTTAGGATGTTGTCGAGTGTTGCAGCGTCAATAGAGTTTATTTATCAATGAATCAGCGGTGGATATCCCGTCCCCCCGGTCAACTACTGCTACTCGAGCTACTAACGCCTGTTGTGATGCAGCAGGAAGGGAGTGAGAGACAGCCTGCTGACGTCACTGCCTCTGCATAGCCGCCCGGCGGTGAAGAGGGAGGAGGTGGCGGGTGGGTGATGCCGGGGTGCACCCAGGGCTGGTGGGGACACCACCTGCGTTTTTCACGAAACCTGAATCCAGCGAAAGGACGTGGCTTAAGCATGCAGGTTTTTAATTTCAGCCTAAAGAGTTACGCTTCTAAGTTTACCTGCTGTCACCCGCTGTGGTGGAGTGAGTGCTAACATCTAGAACGAGTAGGGGAGACCGGGGATAGTTGTAACATTTTTGACATTTCTGTCTGTAAATTGGAGCTCTTTTAAGGTAGTGGATTCAAAATGTAATGCAAAGTATTTACATGTCTCTGCTATTAAATAGTGCAGCTATTTTCTCTGCAGCACAGTTACCCATTGCATGGTATGGTCTCAAACACAAAGAGTGAAATGTTACAATTAACCCCATAGTCTGGGTTAGTTGTAACATATCCTGGGGTAAAATGTAACACAATGAAATAAGGGTACTAACAAAATATTAACATGTAATCTTTGTTTATTCAACACATGACTGTACTTAGAGCCATTTATGTAGCTGTGTGTGTGTGTGTGACAGAATGCAGAAATCTAACTTTTGAACATATTCCAACCCCCCAAAAAAGACAAATTATGGAATTTTCTGCAAATGAATATTTCATTAATTTTGGTTGGTCTTCCTTGAGTTTGGCCTCATTGGCTCAGTGGGCATTATAACCTACAACTCTTGCACCAATTTTGAACATAACAATGAAGCTGAAAAAATGTAGTTGTTCACCAGCATCGCAATTCCATTATTTTTTTCAGGGCTTACCTTGGTGTGGTTTGCAAAGTGCTTCAGAAAGATGAGGAAATCTGTTTCTTGCACCCATCCTGATTTATTTCCACTACCAGTACTTCCTACTGGTCCATCTCTGACACAGAGGTCTGCATAATGTATGTGTGGGAACACAAACAGTGGAGGAATTGTGTTGCCAATGGCATTAACCGCATATACAAATGTGACCAGTGAACCTCTCTCAGCTGATGTCGTTGCCCCAACTTGTTTAATATAAGTTAAAGTAATAGCGTGGTAAGTTGTAACATCTGCATTATTGTTACAACTAACCCAGACTGTTGCTGTTACAACTGACCCAGACTCCTATAGCCTATACATTACAGCCAACGGCTAAAACATTAGCACTAAAGACCTACACAGAATATATCCCCATAGACATACAAATAACATAATTCAAGTTTGATGAGTTTAACTGCAAAGCAGATAATGCTATTAGAAATTGAAATAAAGTAGAAAAACTTTTTGGCATACAAATTACTTTTTTTCGTGTTAAATTGTCTGTGTTTGACAAAATGTGCTGATTTTTCACATGTGATAGCAGAACTGAATTGGGCATGCACAGGATGAGTCACATCATTTGAAACTTAGCCCTGATTGGAGAAATTGGAAGTGTTACAACTGACCCACGTTACAACTATCCCCGGTCTCCCCTACATTATCAACAAATAAAAACAAATCAACCGTACAAGTCGTCGTTATGCACCGTACTAAAATAAAAGTACTTAACTATTGTCAGCAAAATATGACAAAGTTAGTAAAAAGTACACATAGTTCTTGTGCGAGTGATATTATTAGTCTCCGATATTGCTTTAAAGAAGCAGGCGACAAATCTGCAGTAACTGTGTGATGCTATCGCGTCAGTATGGACCAAAATCTGAATGAATGTCTTCTATCAGTTTGTTAGATTTTTCTTAAAGAGAGCAGGTGAGATATTGAAATATAGTATATATAGTTTTTCATATCTTGATGCATGCTCAATCATCCAGGGAAAATGAGATTGTTTTTCATAGATTATTTCTTGCAACAATTGTTGGAAATCAAAATCAACTTGAATTGTGTAGTCCAGAAAATTAAAAAAAGAAAATGGAAAAAAAAATCATGGTGGCACAATAATGAACTGTGATCTCATGTCCCAACATGTTGAATGTTTTGAATACCGGTGTAAATTAATGACTACTGAACACTGGTCACATCTAATTAAACCAGGGGATCTGCTTGCATCTCTGAATGTGATGAAAGATGTGCCTTAAATTATTACAGATGTATAAATATGTAGACATAGTGCAGAATTTCTACTCATTATATTGACTTGATCAATCCCAAAAATGTCCATCCATCCATCCATCCATTCGCTTCCGCTTATCCTTTTCAGGGTCGCGGGGGGCGCTGGAGCCTATCCCAGCTGTCATAGGGCGAAAGGCGGGGTACACCCTGGACAGGTCGCCAGTCTGTCACAGGGCCAACACACAGGGACAGACAACCATTCACACCTAGTGACAATTTGTATTATCCAATTAACCTATCCCCACAAGCTGCATGTCTTTGGACGGTGGGAGGAAGCCGGAGTACCCGGAGGGAACCCACGCAAACACGGGGAGAACATGCAAACTCCACACAGAAAGACCCCGGCCTGATGGTGGAATTGAACTCAGGACCTTCTTGCTGTGCGGCAACAGTGCTAACCACCGTGCCGCCAATCCCAAAAATGTGCTATTAAAATTCAACCACTGAATAAGTTGAATGTTTTGTATATTTCTGTTTAATAAGTATTCAGAGGTTGTTAAATGTGTGTTCCTTCTCAGCCATCTGCCTGTCAACCACATATCTCAAGTGTCATTCTTATATATATATATATATATATATATATATATATATATATATATATATATATATATATATATATATATATATATATATATATATATATATATATATATATATATATATATATATATATATATATAGCCCTGCAGCTGGCTGCTAACTGAAAAGCATAAACAGTCACTAACACCGTCACTGTATCCTAAGGAACATCGAAATGCACACATCTGCACACAAAAGAAAGAACACTTCCTACAGGCTGCAGTCATACACTTATTTTTGGAAATCTTTTATTAGTAAACAAATGACAATTCCCTTTTCACGCATTTCGAATTACACTGCAAACAAGTGTTTTCAGGGATATGTTACAATCAGTATGAAATATAGCAAAAAGCTAAATATGGTAACTACACTGCTGATGATTTTACTACAAATGGTGTACAGGTATATTTTTTTCTTCACACATCCGGCTTCGAATAGAGTTATTGATTTGTGTGCAATTTGATGGTACATATGTACACTGTAAAAGATACATAACATAGCTTAAGCATATTCCCAGGGCCAGCCCAAGACTATCGATATTTTTCCAATGCAAAACTACAGGCACACAACTTCTATTCATGCCTCGTGTTTCCAAATGGGGGGAAATAATGTGCGGCATAATTAATAATCAAACCTTAAACATTCTAAGCAGTCATGTGATTAGCACTTAACTTAAATCAGAATTTTAAAAACAGAAGAGGTTAAGTATGCGTGTTGTGGTAACATGGCTTTGACATTATTTGGCAATAAGAATCAAACACACAGTCAAAACCTAAAGCAACATCAGGGGATATTAAGAAGTCTGAGGCTTTACAGAATTATTTCATCGAGTGACTTCACAGAGATAACACACTACAGGCAGAATGTTAGTAATATGAGCCAATACAAAAAAGTCAAAGTGCAGCTTTTAATGTAACAGCGTGATTTCCCTTTTGAATAAAAATCGGTAACACTGTGGTAAGTATTGGCTCGAGTTAATGTAGGTTTAATGTAGTGCTGGGTGAATTATCACAGATAGCAGAGCCAATTAAAAGTTTACATTTTCTCCTCTGGCTTTCAAGGTTTGATCCAGTCACACTGCCCCTCCGGTCGACTACAGATGGGTGACAAATTAAGTGAAAAATCTTAAAATCAATTATTCATTAACCCTAACACTAATCTTCATCAATAAAAGGTGTCCAATGCCTCCATTGGAGTTAAAGAGATCATGGAAAGTGGTGGGAACTTGCTTTGAAGCTGTCTTGGTGGTATGTGGTATGCCTTACTATGACTGTTTTTCTTTTAATTTGTCACCAGTCTGTATTTTTGAGCAAAACTGCAATTAAATCAACATAAAAGAAAAAGGAACAAAGACTGCATTTTTACACGAGGATCACTCTGGACTGATTTCCCTTGTTTTTAGGTCACATTTAGAGTGTGTCATAATTAATTCTATTGCACTCGACTCCCAACTCCTGAACATTATGCAGCACCACTCACTACACAACTCATCAGTAACAGAAACATTTCAGATGATGCAAGGCAAATAGTTGTTTGCGTGGACAGAAAAACAAATTAAGCTCACATCTGTACCTTTTTTTTTTTTTCAAATTTTGAAAAGAGGTTTGGGGAATAAAATGACTCAAGAGATTCAGATAAGGATAAAATTAGTCAGTATAGGCTCAAGACTTAGATTTCAGGCCAACCTTTTTATAGACTGAGCAAGATTCTGGCTATTTTTGGCCACTGAACCCCCCCCCCCCCCAAAAAAAAATAAAAAATAAAAAATTACTACCCACAAGTTAAAATTTCAGCTTATTATCTCAAAATTTCAGACCTCTGAGAAAATAACTTGAAATTATGAGTCAAACTTTTGGGACAACACCCGAAAAATTCACTTATGGGGAAAAAAAAAAGTTTCAGTGGGATAACAAGTTTCATTAAAGACAATGAATCAAAAACTCTTCCTGCAGTTTCTTTAGTGGCTGCTTGAGGCCAAAAAGGAGTCAATGTCTACCTTCATCTTTGGCACAAGCATATCAACAGCCTCAAAAGTTCAACAAATATGTGTGGTCTATATACCTAACTTTCTCTTTCATAACAACTGGAAGGGTGAGTGTTTTTCTCTTATAATCATTCTGATTTGGTTAAAGTTAGGGGTTTGAAGCGTCCCAGATGTGCCGACACAAGCATAAATTGGAGCTCTCCACTATGTTTGCGGTATTGACGTCTTTTAGAATAACTTTTATTGGAATTATCAAACAGATAATAAGGCCCCTGCTGTGCTTAGTCTGGCTAAACCTTTTGTGAGTCAGTTTTAGTGATTAAAATTCAAGTATTTTATCAATGGAGCCAGTCAACCAAGTTAGCATTAACTTAGCACTCCACGATCTGCCAGAAAAAGTTGAGCATTTAAAATGGAGAAATCCAGAAATGAATGGATGATGTCATCTTTCATATACAGTCTATAACCCACATAAAGATTGCTGCAGGAATTATGGCATCTAAACCAATCACAATATGACCCCACAACCAACAGGATCCGAAGGACATACGTGGTATACAGTACCAGATCTCAGTTCAGCCGTGCATCGAGAGCCTGGGGTTTAGAAGAATAAGGCAGAAAAGCTGAAAGAAAAGGAAAATCAGAAAGGAGATTCTGGAACAAAGCACACAGTGTGTAATTCAGGACAAAATACAGGCCAAGGTTCATTAAGGGGTCAGCATGTCGACACAGCGCCATGTCTAATTCTCTACCCATAACCTTCTCCTAACGGGAGATTTAAGCTCTAAAATATGAGTTTCCTCTCGACGAGGTTTAGTTTCCAGCTCTTGCTGTTTTCATCAGAGGCCAAGTAGTAAAACAACATTGGATGTGTGAGCTGGGGCTGATTATGTGGTGAGAAAAAAAAAAGAAACCAAAAAAGGAAAGATGAAAAATGTTTATGGGACAATTAAAGAATTTGGCAAGTCCTCACAAAAATCAACCTCCCTTGTTAAAGTGTTGTAAAGTAGCAGCAAAAGAGTAAAGACAGGCGTGTTTGCCAGTGAAACGTTACAATGGGATAAGAAAAAAAAGGGGGACTGGCAGGATGCTCTGTACCTTGGGCATTATGAAGCACTTCATACACAGGATGCTGTAAAGACTTCTTCAGTGATTATAAAGGGAAATGGGGAACAGATGTGAGCAGCTGGAACTCTTATCATATAATAATCAAGAGTGAGTATTTTGTCCTGATTACAGCACCATCACAGGGAGGGTCTGATAATGAGGTTCCTCTAATCATAGACGGTGAAATTTGTTGTCATTCTTGGGAACAAGTGGCAGTGAAAACATCTTTCTAAGCCACAGAGAGAAAAAGATCAAAGCTGACAATAAAAGGAAAAGCTAAATTTCAGGGAAAAATGCTTATTTGTTTTCCGGCAGAGTGCTAGACAAACAACAGGAGTCTGTCCATCACGTATAAACCACTGGCAGTCAGCCGGTTAAAAACACCAAGCCTGACTCTCTCCTGGCTCCAGCCACATATTTACCATTTAGACATGACAGCAATATCAATTTTCCAAAAAGCTGAACTATTTCTCCAATGTAAAGGAAGAAGGCTCCCACACATCTTTCATTTCTGCTTCTTTTACTGTGTGATTGTGGTTTACATCAAAACATCCCACTGGTATTTTGCCTCGGTTAAAGCAGCAATCACACAATAAAATTTAAATTAAGCGTGCACAATCCTCCTTGGAGTGGACTGTGGCTGGAAACGACTGACGCTGCGATGAAAGGATCACAGGGAGAGCCAGGCTTTTTATTAGGATGACTAACATCATTTTTTTTCCTTCAAAATCTTATATAAAATATTAAATTCACACTTTTGGTTCTTTCAGAATGCTTGGAGAGAGATCTCCCAAAAGAAAGGCAATAACTTAAGTACTATGAAAATAAGTTTTCAAGATTTAACCACTTCATTTCATGTTTTTGGTTGAAAGATAGTAGATCTGTACAAATGTACAATTATAAACGACTGAATGCATCCATCAGTCTGTAGATGTACAGTTAAGCTGAGGAATTTAGAGTTATAATGCACCAGAGAGAGAAAATTGCATGTATGCATGTCACTGGCATCGCTGTTTGTTAATTCTCAGTAAACCTGAGAACTGATTTTCTCCGGCTAGGAGTTTTCAAACAAAACACAATGACCTGCTGTTTTTGACTGCCATGAAAATATATTTGCTACAACTCTCCGAGTGTCACTGACCCACTCGGGTGTCTGTGGTGCAGGCGTTTGAGGGTTTGCCGTGGCTTTAAGCTGAAGCAGGCCAGAAAAAAGAAAATGGGCAAAGCTTGTATCACAGGTCACGTTGGAGGGGAGGGAAGACAGTCACCAGCGTCATCAGCAGCACGTCCTGCGAGACTCTGAGGCCTGACGACCCAATTTGAAACCTCTTGCTGAAGAGCCTCCAGCTTCGTCTACAACAGGGATGCGCTTACCTTAGAGAAGACACACACATAAAGGTATCAGCCTACCTTTTTCTATTTCAGGTTGTTCACTTTTATCTTTTACTCTTAAACAATATTTTATTTATTTCAAATTTAAAGATTTGTTTAGTGCAACATCACACAGCATTTATAATAAAACTGTAGTTGTGTCCCAGGTTAATGCACTCATTCACTTCTTCACTAACACTTCCAGAGAAGTTCTACATAGAGGAATATACAGTGAACATTTTAGACACTGGTGATTTTCTATATAATGTTTAAGGGAACCTGTTGTGTTCATTTCCTGCTACTTGTTTTCTTTTTCTTGGACTATTAAGGTAGCTTTGCATGAATTAGTGTATAACAAATGTATTCAACTAGGGCTGTTCGATATAACGATATATATCGGATGACGATATAAAAACGTCTATCATTTCATTTTACGCTATCGTTTGTTTCGTGGTGTCGCAAAATAAACTCTTTACGGCAATATTTTTTCATCGTTTTGACGGTCACTGTAGTGGCTATATTAATTTCTTAAAGTTCTCTCTTTCTCTTATATTTTATATAACCACACTACAGATGGACAAGCGCTTGTTTTTATGCTTTGTGGTTAGCAACAATGACGGCAACAGCATCGCGTGTCTGCTTGTTTATGTTCCACATAAACCTTTCACAATAAAGCTCAAGATCCTGTTGAGACTTTTCAAAATAAACTGAATCACGTGAAAGAGCAGATTATTTACGCATGAGAATTAAAAAAGAGCCGCCAGGTGCTAAAAAATAAACCTTAGACTCAAACGTTAGAACAGGCTGTTCCCCGCAGCACGCCGTGTAATAAATACTCACAAAGAAAATGGCGGCCTTTACAACTTATGTCTAAAAATGTATCGTTTCATGCATCGGTTAAAACACTCGACTCCAGCTACACGACGCGCAGCTGGAAACACTTCCCGCAAGTCGAGCTGCCCGAGATTCACATAATTTACAGAAAATGATACATTTGTGTGATTTATATCGTTATCGGACGATAGAATTCTTATATCGGGATATGAGATTTTGGTCATATCGCACAGCCCTATATTCAACTACCATCCAAAAATGAACAGTACTGGTAATTACCCAAAATTATATTTTATATTTCTGTAATGGTTAATTCACCATTTTGTGCAAATTCATTAATTGATATTTTTTAATGCTACAGTTTAATTTTTGTTATCCATGACTGTTCAAATTTTCTGGTTAACAAAAATTCAGGAAAAATAGTAAAACACGTAAGTACTTTTGATTAGGCTGTCAAATTACAGTTATTTGCTTGCATTCCTAAACCCCAAAAATAGATTTTAATGGTTAAATCTTTAGTTTTAAATAGGTTTTAATAGGAGTAGTCTTAATAACGGTCTGGGTCCATCTTGTATGCAGTATGGAACTGAGACATATCTACAGCGTAGATATGTCTCAGTTTAGTGTTTAGTGAAGCTCAAGTTTGACTGCACTGCGAGATATGGTAGTATTCATTGTAGATGGTGACAGCAGTACAAAATACTGCATTGTGTATTATTACATCTGGGACTCCTGATATAAAACTTTAAGTAGAGTTTAGACTAAACATCGGTTTCTTTTAAAGCATCTTTCAAAAAGAAGCCGAAAGCTACTGCAGAGTAGTTGTGTTCATGTTGCATGTTACTAATTGGGTTTTTTCAAATAAATACTCCTTAATTTCTTTATGTTCTGAGATTTCTCACTTTATACTGACTAATCTTGACCGACCAGAGTTTCATTAAACATACCCCGAGTATCCAGTAGAGTTGTAAGCTTGTTAATTTAGCAAGTAGTATAACTGCTCATAAGAATTCTTCAGGCAAACTATAATCACTTTAATTTTGAGTGTACAGTGTATTTACAAAGTACTACCCATGGCTCTAAAGTATTCGTAGTAAGATTGTGGTGAAAACTATCAGAGAAATATGTACATTATATACAGTGTACGTTGTTTTTTTGTTCAGTGAAACTCTAGTTTGTGTGTTATTTTGGCAGAACTGGATCAGCTGCTCCTCTCTCCACTTGTCTCCTCAATTTTTTTAAGTCTCAACGTGTTATGATTAAGTGGATTCTGCTTTACTTCCAACTCCCACACATAAAACAACAACTAAACATTACAAAATTATGTCTCTAATAGACAGTATTTTTTTTAAATGCTATTCATTGCTTGATTTATCATCGCAAGATCCTGTGGCTGTTCGGGCCCGCACGACCAAATATACAAGAAACACACTCACTTATCTCTACAAACACCTCGTTGATGTTAATGGCATTCTTGGCGCTGGTTTCTACAAAGATGGCATGGATGGAGTCAGCATAGTCCTTGGCATCCTTCTCTGGCACTTCCCTGGAGATGCGGGAGATGTGTCAGAAATATTATGTTGCAATTTGTACACAGTTTCTCAGATTTCATGCCTGACCTGATAACCATCAAATGTTTTTCTACAGACGTTATGGAGAAGATTTTGCAATTTCATGGATAAGTCTGAGCCAAAAAAACCCAACAACAACAACAACATAGGAAAGGATAAATACCATTAGAGCTTATTAAATCCACTAAAAATAACTAGAACTTTGAACCCAGTAATCTACATTTTAAATTCCTATAATGATAAAAGGTCAAGACAAATGAGACTTTAATACACATATGCCTATATTTACAGTACAGAACAGGCTTCATGGCATTTCTGAGGCAAACATTAAATATTATTCTGACAGAAAAGGTCACGATACATCCTCCGCACAATATTTTTCTACTCTACCAAACAAAATTCTCTACTGATGTTAAATGAGGGCTCATAATCACAGTGAATACGAGAAGTGTTCACAGCACAGCTGAGGTTTACCTGGCATCTGACAGGTCACATTTGTTCCCAGCGATTGCGACAACTATATTAGGAGGGCCATGTTGGCGGAGCTCTTTCACCCAGTTCTTCAGTGTTTGGAAGGAGTCCTGATGGCACAGGTTAGTAAGGTGTGATACTGAATAAAACAATACTAAGACAAGCACACAGTATCTACTGTGGAAGTTTAAGGAACAGGCTGGAAGTCAAGAGAGTTAAATGAGATAATCAAAACCAGTTATGGTATAGTTATGGATAAATTACTTATTTATTTTCACTTGGGACGGCATGGTGGAGCAGTCACTGTCACCTCACAGGCAGACTGTCTGTGGCCCTTCTGCATGTACTCCCTATGCATACGTGGGTTCTCTGTGGGTACTCTGCCTTAAACAGTTATTCAGAATTGGCAGTAGGTGTGAAGGAGAGTGTAAATGGCTGTCTGTTACGCTATGTTAAGCCTATGATAGACTGGTGACCTCTCCGAGGTGTACCCTGCCTCTCCCCCAACTCCACCCTCTCACTGACCCTGAATCAAATAAGGGGTTAAGACAATGGATGGCTCGATGGATTAGTTTGGGTGGGTTTTTTTTCATATTTTTGGTCTTATTGTATTTTATTTAATATGCCAATCTTTTTAATTTAAGCCACTTGTTATAGGTTTGTTGTGTTTAACTCAATTTTAGCTGTGGTAACAGGAATATCCCAAGTCTGGATAAATAAAGTACAACTTATCTTGCCTTAGCGTAAGGACTAGAAAGGGGGGGGGGGAGCCTGTCCATGCATCCATCCACCCACCCACCCATTTTCTGCTGCTTATTGGGGACGGTTACAGAGACGACAGTCTAAGCAGAGATGCCCAGACCTGGTTCTCCCTGGCCACCTCCTCTAGCTCTTCTGAGTGGCACGCCAAGGTGTTCCCAAGCCAGCCGGAAGATATAAACTCTTCTGCATGATCTGCTTCTCCCAGTTGGACATGTCCAAAACTTGTTTCCAGGAGGCATCCTTATTAGATGCCTGAAGCTAAAGAGTCAACCTAGCTTTCTCAAAAGCTGAAAAACACCTGGATAGAATTTCTTCATCAATATGAAGCAAACAATTTATGACATGTTTACCAGTGAAATCTAGAGGTGGTGGTAGGAGGAGATTTTCTTTGGACAGTCCTGTTTCTAATCTTCACAGTAAGCTAACTGAAGCTAGATGATTCACGTGATGAGAGTCCTCTCAATACGTATGTCATTAATGGCAAAGACATTGTATTTGCTAAAATAGTAAACAATTCTTTCAATACACGTGAATTAAACACTCATGAGATGATTAGTATCTGAGGAAAAGTGAATATCACCTCTTTTGTGATGTCATATACAATGATTGCCGCTGCTGAACCTCTGTAGTACATGGGCGCCAGAGCACGAAACTATCGGGAGACAAAGAACAGCCAAGTAAAAAACAAGCCAACGATGACTAACATCCTATATCAGTCAAGAACGTCTGTCAAGAACCTTAATCGTCTATTAAACTTGATTTTATTGTGACATCAGAGAGTCTGACTTTAGCTTTGAAGCTATGTGAAATTAAACAAAAACAGCATAAAAACAAAAATTAAAATGACTCTATTCAATGAACAATCCCAACCCATCTCTGATGATCATTTACTCTCACTTCCTCCTAGTTTTTAAATTTTGGATATGAAAAGAGATCCAAATATACAATTTCAGTATAGCTGCACCACACAGACATTCAACAATGTTTTTCACAGGCTTAGGATAATCCATTATATAGGCACAGACCTATGACGGTTACATCGCCACGTCTTTCTTTAAACTCAATTATGCTAACTGTATCAAACTCAGCAGAGAGTATAAAAATAGGCAAAGGAGACAGAAGATGTACTATTTTACAAACTAAAGGCCTGGGATTCTGAGCCTATAATCCAAGAGGCTTTATTCAAAATGAGCACATGGCAAGTCTTTCCACCACTGCCTCACACATGTGAAAGCTATCAAGAGAAAGATGAGCAGAAAGTGTCAAAAGCTGTTAGAGTTTGGATATTTATGGAACACTATACATGTGATCTTAGCCCAATACGTCAGAAAGCTCCGCGTAATCAAAGCAGCATGTGCAAAAATTTCTAAATCCATAGCTGCCTGGGAGGCTGGGGGTTTGCCAGGATTTGGTATTTTGTTGGTAAAATACTTCTCTGTGCACAGTAAGGACTAACTTCAACAATGGGATCTGTCATAATATTTAAAAACACCTTCAACCACATGTGAAGGGAACAAATGAGGTTAAATGCAGCTGATACACCAGTCAAAAGAGAGCACTGAGAGCTTCATTTCCACTAATCAAAGCAACTACATTTATGCTACAATTTTAAAGTACTTCCCAAGCTTCTCCTATATTAGAAATGACAGAGATCAAGCTTTTGCCTGCAGCTGCAGTTGATTCTGGGCTAGAAAAAAAGACTGTGCACTTTATTTTCTTTGACTTTTTTTGCCTAACAAACAGAAATTCCTAACTATGATTTAATGGTGTAGCTTCAGACCATAGTATTACCTTTATTCTTGAGTACAAGACCCCCATAGTGTATGTATTTTACTGTTTTGTTAATGTATACTTTACTGTACATAACTTAGAGCCCAAATGTTTATTGCTGAACTGCTATGCCTGCTGAAACACATACAGACTATAAATAATTATGTAAAACTGTTAAGAAATAGAGATAATTAGGGGTTTAAACATGTTTTGTTCTGCTTTTGAGCAAAAAAATGACACTTAAAGATATGAAAAATCACAAAGGGAGAATCTCTTCATGCCTTCTTGCAGTAAATTCTGCACTGAGGCTTTTGACAGGCCAATAAAACCATGTGTCATGTATTAACTAATGATATTTATTTTAAAAGAAACAGCTCATGTCTCAGAAAGACCTTCACTTGGAATGACCCTGCCTTCCCGCCAATTCTATTTTCCTTTACAATACGATGGAATAAACTATCCATCTTGGAGTGACATCGTTACCTCAGGAAAGCACACATTCCACATAATTATAGTTGTTACTGGCCCCGTCCACCAACAGGAATCCAGCCTGGGATATTTGGCAGAGGCACTGAGGAGAGTGCTGTCTGTTTCACTGGCCAGTGCTGTGCTGCACCACCGCCAGTCCTGTGTGGTCTATCTGTGTTTTAACCCAAAGAGCAATCATAGTGAGGCCAGACGATTGGCCACACAGCAGTGCAGAAAACAGCCCCAGTGATGCCCAGTGAGTACTGATTAATTGCAGAAACCACAAGCTGGGTGTGTAATGAAAGGCACCCTCCTATTCCGTTAGGACGCATGCTCCCTTTTGCTTGTTTTCTGTAAAAAGGAGCAGTCCTCCAGGGGGAGGCCTGGATGGGCTGTTGACAGCTGGGCTCAGATGTGCTCGTAAGGCCTCATCTGGTCTTGAGATATGGGTTTTGCTTGTGGAAATCACTGAGCTTTCCTTTCTGCCCTAGTCTCTCCTTTCACATGCATTGGCTGGCTTTGTGTTCCTCGTTCTCAACTCCACAGATTTCAATAGGCCAAAGCTCCACCGAGATTAGAAAACAAGCCATGAAAAGCCTCCAAATACCACAACAGTCTTGTAGGGGAAAACAAAAAAACGCAGACACATGCGAAACCTACCAAAGGAATGTTGCTACTTTTTCAGTCGCAGATGTGAGCCACTTGGAAAACCGAGAGGCCACATGGGCATGAAAAAGTGAACAAAAATGAGAGGGAAAAAATAACCCAGAAGAAAATGAAATAAAATGTTGCACAGATGAAAGCAAAGGAGAAAAAAAGAGGACATGATGACGTAGAGTGGCACTGGCTCAAAGATAAGATACAGCAGCAGCGCATGCCAGTGAGCTCAGAAAGCTTGAGTTTTATCCTCTTGTCTGATTTTAAATTGGCTTCCTGAATGTCCCTGAAGTCCACAAAAAAACAGAGGAATAAAACACAAGCAGCATCTTATCTCACCTCTCCAGCGAATGCAGCACTAGGGGTACCACATTACAATAGAAAGTCTTACGCATGAGAAAAGGAGAAGGCCTTGAGCATAAAAAAGGAAGTGGCGTGGATATGTAATGCAGAGAAAGGTCGGCTATAGCGTGAGTCAAGCGAAAGCAGTTCCTTACGCTACATGTCGATTTCACTGGCTTAAATGAAAACGCCAAAATACAGCTTCTCTCCTATATCGCATATCATTTGCAAAGTGTGATTCGAGTTCTGACCGTTGCATGGGTGGCAAAATATTTCATAATGTATATTTACAAACACACAGCAGAGCAGATCAGATAAGAAGAGCTGCATCGGCATATAAACTGCTGACAAACAACACTTTGGAGAAGTGTGAAAACATAAAATAACAAAACAATGCCAGTGGTTCCCTTTTTTGTTTGTCTCTAAAAAACTAACACAATTACGAGGAGGAGAGAGGAGGAAGGGAGAGAGATCAAAGGCGACAAAAGGAAAAAATGTAACCTTTTTTATGTGACTTCACTCACTAAATTAAAATTTGGAAAAGGAACTCTTAGAACAAGAGTACTAAAATAAGTTGATTATAAGTGAACTGGAAGAATTCTACTTATAGTAAGGTAAATATTGCCCCCTATCAGAAGTTATGACTAACTGCAGTATTCAGTTTTCTTATGGTTGGTTTAAGGAATGATGTACGTGTGGGCAATTCTTTCACATGCTTTCAAAGAACACGGTGGGGATAAGTAGACCGTTCAATACTACAAACAGGTTGATGGTAATATAAAAACTATTCACTGAAGCTGTTACAATTAATACCTCAGCACATAATACTAACCCGCTCCTGTCCTGCCGTGTCCCAGATCAGGAATTTGTGCAGCTCATTTTGGTATTGCACTGTTTTGGTCATGAAGGATGCCCTGGTGAAGAGAAACATGACACATTGCAGATTTGAAAAATAAACACTTGCAGATTTTTTTCCTGTTTACCATTAAACTGTATTCTAGCAATAAAAAGCTGATTTACATCACATCAATCTGAGCCAGCTCAGTACTGGATTCTTTAAGTCTGACAGCAAAACTAACATTTGGTCTCAATTACAAAACTGGAGATTTCAAGAACAAATTTCAATAACAACCCGTTTGCCAATAATCATCAGATATTTCAAAGTGCCAAAAATAAGTGTGTGGAGCAGCTGTTTGTATCTAGTATTTATTATTTCTTCTCCTGTTAAAAAGTATGCTGACAAAAAAGTTTAAAAAAATACTAAAAATTCCTGCCACCACATATCAAACTTGAGTTTTAAAGATGTTTATGTTACTTGAGCTCAAGCAAGAAAAATTTGATTTTATTTTGTACAATGTTATAACATAGAAAAACTCATTTATTTATCCTATGAAATGGTAAATGGCCTGTATTTATATAGCGCTTTACATAGTCCCTAAGGACCCCAAAGCACTTTACACGTTCAGTCACACACACATTCACACACTGGTGATGGCAGCTACATTGTAGCTACAGCTGCCCTGGGGCGCACTGACAGAGGCGAGGCCGCCGGACACTGGCGCCACCGGGCCCTCTGACCACCACCAGTAGGCAATGGGTGAAGTGTCTTGCCCAAGGACACAACGACCGAGACTGTCCAAACCGGGGCTCGAACCGGCAACCTTCCAATTACAAGACAAACTGCCAACTCTTGAGCCACGATCGCCCCCTATGAAAGGCTAAATGTCAAAACTGCACAGTTCAGTTGTAAAGCTGTTTTCTTAGTTCCTTGTTCGAAAATGTCAGAAAACAAATATTGTTCATAATACGTTCAAAAATTTGTTGGATGAAAAAGTCTTTGACACCAAAGTTACTTAGTTTAGCCACAGACAAAGAACACAAGAAAGTCCAGATATTTTGAAATCTGGAGCAAACGAGTTATTTAAGAAGTGATTTTCATGCCCATTTCTTTGCCAGTGGTTAACTGATAACTCTAATGGGCATCATAACGACCTGTAAAACTACAACAAATGAGGGAGATGGAAAAAATAAAACTTCTGTGGAAGTGGAAGGCAGCAAAACATACCCAATAGTTGGATTAATGTTTGGGTCAAAGCTGTCCTCCACAAATCTCCAAACAATACTTGACTTTCCAACTCCAGTATCCTGCACAGACAAAATAAAGATCATGCTTACTAAACATGGTACTTGAAGAATATGAGAACAATCTTTGGCAATATGCCTGGATATTAAAACATTTTTATGGGATCCTCTTCCTTCCTGCCACTGCTGGTATAAATCTGTAAATTACTTATGGAAGAGGGAAAAGGGTTTACATTGTTTACATTAGGAGAAAAAGAAGAGGACAAGTCTGACCTGAGCGTTATCACGAGATACGCCCACAGACAATGGTGGTTTATGCTGCTGCTGTAGCAGTCTAGACATGGATGTTTTGTTTGTGTGGTCCATCAGTTAACCATTTATTCAGTAACATATCTTGTTTTAACTAATTTAATTATCTTAAAGATGACCAAAATGATACATAATCAGGGTTGTCATAATTCCAGTCTGCTAGTTAATGAACTAGCTTATTGTCTCTATGCTATCTTAATCTTATTAGTAGATCTACAGAAAATGAATGGCTAATCATCCTGTTTTGTTGTGTCTTTATTTCCAATTAAAATATGCATTAAGTTAATGAGCCTCATTTGTAAATAAATACTGCAGGAATAACTAGTAATGCTGTCTAACATAGCTACAGATGTGTGTTGAAATGAAGGGACAAAAAAAAATCAACACAAAATGTTTTGGTAAGCTGCCGAATAAACCAGCAGTGCAGCTTCACCGCACCATAGATTTGAGTCACGGAAACTCTACTAAAGGTGCCCAAGCCACTTTTATGTAAGCTGTTCAGTGATGGTGGTGGAAGGCCTGTCTGACAAGTCAGCACAAAATGTGATTTGAAAGATGACTGTCAGTGTCATAGCAGACATTGTTTTCATGCTGGTCATTCCATTCAGAGAGCCCTCATGGCCTATGAATGACGTTTCCTGTTAGAAATTACCGTCAGTGACAGGGTAGAGGTGACCACACCACGCAAAGGACGTCGCTAAATACAAACCAGCAAAGTCTTCCTGCTATCAAAATAGAGCCGCTGTAGGGGTTAATAGTGAGATTTTGCAGGTTATCACAACTTTAGAGTATGAATGTACGCATAGTTTCCTAGAGAGCAATGTGACAACGCCAAATGTCTTGTTTTTGTCCAAAAGAGATCAGAACTTAAAGATATTAAATTTACATTGACACTAATGATTGAGATTTACCTGATCTATTCTTAAAATAGCAGCAGGCTGACTATTTTCTAATTTGAGTAATAGTGACACTAATAGCTTGACTAATATTGTCAACGCTGATGTAATCCTGTAAGTGGATGACAGAGAAGAGAAGATGTGAGGATGTTCCTTCAGTAGTGGATAATACAATTTGAATGGGACGTTGATCAAGTGATTGATGCCTTGTGCAGCTACTGAGTGTAATTCAATGTAGATAAGCATGAGTGTCATCACTGGCGCAGATCTATTTATTTTGAGGTTGTATTGCCACTCACTATATCAGAAATTTTCATTACGGTCCATTAGAGAAGTATAGGTATGTGTTATGTGGAAGTAGAGCAGGACAGCTCCATTAATGCTCCAGTTAAAGTGTGCATATGTACAATCAGATTGAAAAATATCGATGCTTACTCACCCCCAAGAGGCAGACTTTTAACTCTCTCAGAGCCATATCGATCTCCTCTCTCACATCGAATTTGCGATGAAGATCATTGGCTGTTTTCTCCTCTGCTTGCCTTTTTTTTTTAAATCTTGAATATTCTTCAGGTGGTCTTTGTTTACAAACAACTTTACAACATCGTGTTCTGAAGCTGGCATACGCACATCTTAGGTTGGGTAACAACTCTCGCTGTAAACGTTAAAACGTCCTGCAGGTCGTCGTATTTGCCATGTTGTGATTATTGTAAACAGCTACCTCCACCACATCGCCGAGTCTCCATCTTGAACTACGGCATGCGATCACGTGACTGCTTCGGCTTTTTTTCTTCCTTTCTCCTTTTTTTTCTTTTGGAGATACACAAAGCCCTCCCCACAGGCGCTATTTTAATCTCACTTATGTCGAGTTTTTGCCCGAGATGAGTAACGTTTTTCGATATAGTTGTTTAATACGTAATTAACCAGTGAAAAGCAGCATCAGGAAGTACTTTCAGGAAGTAGTTTGCCTCAGTGTTTGAGTGACAGCTGTGCGGCGGTGACAGCCCACACGGGACGGCAGCCCGCAGAGCCGAGCCGACGCTCAAGATGGCAGGTAATGGCACTTTTTAACCCGAGTTTTCTTTAATATTTTGGCGCTGTGCTGGCATTTGTAAAGTGTTTTCGGGCAGTTGAGGTTTTTAGTAGTTAAATAACGGCTTCTGCTCCACTTCCTGTGTAGTACTGCAGGACGAAGTGGGAGAGAAGTCAAGCGAAAGGGCTAGACAAGCCATGTTAGCAAACTTAGCAGCATCTAGCAGGCTAAGCTAACGAAAGCTCCTTACGGGGTATCGAAATGGGTGACTTTGGGACTACACTGAATCATATATTTGCTCATTGCATGTAGATTACTTTTTTAGTCTCTTCAGACCTCGATGGGAGAATACTATGACCCGTGTTTATTATCGATCTGTTATCATAGCAAACGCGAGCGAGTTGACCTAGCCAACGTTAGCTGAGTTGCTAAAGTCATGATCAGCCATAAGCTGACCAAATCCTGTTTTACATCACAACAAAGGCGCGATGTTGTTTTGTGCCAGCGTGGTTTTTTGGGGTGTTGTTATATATATTATGCCGTTGATTATTCTACTCATGAAACGCCTCGTTTAATGTGTGATTTCGAGGTAGGCACTGTATTATATTTAGAGCACATTCCCTTGCTTGCCCAGCTGTAAACACTGGCTTCTCCTCATGGGACTTATTTCTGGTCTCTTCCGTTGACTACAAACCCCCCATCTGCTATTGTCCTATATCGAGGGCTGGGTGGTATTGAAAATAAACAGTGAGAGAAGGTCTTCTTGTGCTAGATAACATGATTACTCACACATTTGTTTTTGAAAATGTGCTAATTTGTAAATAGGGGGAAAAGAACTTTAAATGCATTTAGCGTAGGGCTGTAAATATAATTTTAAGCCATTATTATTTTTATGGATTTGGTACTTACTACTATTAAACGAATAAATCCCAACCAAAATATAATTCGACTTTTATCAAAAAATAAATAAATCTGATAATTACCTGTTCATAGTTCATATATATATATATATATATATATATATATATATATATATATATATATATATATATATATATGATTCGAAGATATTTATATATGTTAAGGAACGAATATATAAATTAAACTGAATTGAATTGATCAGCTCAGGTCTTGCAGTTTGGAGAGGCATTGAGGCAAGACTCTAATGGTTTGGACATGCAGAGGAGGGGATGTGAATATGCTAGATAAACGAAGTTAAAGATGGATCTGCGAGGCAGGGGGGGGGAAGAAGACCACAGACAAGCTACATGGATGTAGTGAAGGAGGACATGTATGGTTGATGTGAAAGGAGGCTGGTTAGAGATAGTGTGAGATGAAGACAGATGGCGTGCTGTGGTGACCCATGATGAATATATATATATTTTCATCATATTTTGAGATATATATATATATATATCTCAAAAATACAGTTTTTACATTGCATTTTGCAAACTACTTTGCAGTTTATCATGACTACGTCTTTTGACTCTGCTGCATGTGATGCGGAAAGTGCTGAGCTGAGCCAACAGCGTAGCTGCTGTGCTGGAGAAACTGTTATGACAGCAATTCTGAATTATTGAGCCGTGTTTTTATATCGGCACATATCAGACAATACAAGTGCAGACCAGTATGACGCATATGAGACGGGTGACATGCCAATCTGGCCATATTCAAGATGTTTGGCATTATTCAATATGAGTTGCTTGAAATCTCTGATATTGAGCCAGTGGAAAAAAATAAAAACAAATAACTAAAATATCAGCTTGAATGGAGTGATAGGGTAAAGTTTAACCTGGAAATTGAATTTCCTATCAAGTAATTCTGCAATCATTAATCATGACCGTGTTATGTCTTTTTGCAAGATGAAAGAAAAACAAAAAGTGTGTTAAGTGCTGTGGTTGGCTGCAATTGAATGCACAATGAGGGTTGGATTTATTGTATTAGGTACACCAAGCTAAAAAGAATGCAGTCCGATACAACCTTATACATTTTGTCATAATTAAGGATTTAATGTTCAGTTTAAGACGATCAAACTGTCTGTGCAGTTTGGAGGATGAAGGCCTTCATGTTATGCTATATGCATTGTAATAGATGATTGTTAAATCCATTTTCATCAGGGAGGATTGTCAGAAAAATAAATGCATTAGCATTTAATAGAGTGCAGTTTAAATAGCACCAAACTGACAATTGAATGATCTCACATCATGATAATAACCTGCATTGTTCATCTGTGCTTTTATGGATGTGCACTTGACCATTGCAGCTTATTAACTAAAGAAAACTGTGCAATGAAGCAAAAAATGAAATTATAAATTATTCTTGAGCAAGAAAATTGGGGGTGGATATCAGTCAGTTTGTTTCTTTAATTGATTCTGTTCAATTTAATGTGTTAGGAGATCAAAGTAGGCCTAGACAGGTTTTCACTGTTAAACCAGCTTTTTTTATTATCACCTCTGTATCTGCTTGACCATGGTGTAGAATAAAGTTTTTTTTTGTTTTTTGTTTTTAAAGGCTTGCACAAGATTAAAATGTGTGAAAGCCCCAATTGCCAGTTTGTGGTCATTGTTTTTTGCCAACACTGATGAATGGATGCTATTCTGATGAATTGCACAGTTTGTTATCTGTTTTTAACTGGAGTCTGATCTCAGCTCCCTTCGCTAATCACTGTGATAAGCATTGATTGGATTTGCTTCTCCTCCAGGCCATAGCAGTGACAATATCACTTGAATGCATCAAGTTTCGCTTTCACCAAGTGATGACATTAGGGAGACTACTGTGATTTATTGCTAGGAGACTTTGCCCCCTCTTAGTAATTGACTTACTCTAAATGTGCCATTCAGACCAGGGTGTCAATAAGAGATGGTTCTTCCGCCATGGATCCCTACCTCACTAACTGCCTTGTTATTGCAGGTCTATCTTTATACTTTGAAGATGGCCATGATGATCTGGATGATTGTAAGTATGCCAATAACACTGCACTAAAAATAGCGTACTATTGTAGAATTATTTAATTTCATATAACAGGAGCTTTGTTCAGCAGGGTCCTAGATGGAAATACTTTAAAAAAGATCTATATATTTAAAGCTAGTTGACTCAGTACCTTTAGCCTGGCACTCTCACTACTGTTTTACCCATTGGCCATCATTTAGGCCCTTAGTATTTGAAGTCGTTTGAATAGTCATCCAATATGTATATCTAAAATCATCTTTATTTTGTTCCCACAGTTGGATTTGATGACTATGGTACAGAGTGCGACGGTATCCGCATCACAGCCTTCCTGGATGCAGGACAAGATAACCTTACTCCTCTCGGGAGGCTAGAGAAATATGCTTTCAGCGAGAATGTCTTCAACAGGTAAGCAGAGGCCCGTGGTCAAGCTGGTCATGCATTAGTCTGCAAAAGCAAAGAAAATTTGTGGATAGGTTGACACACCATATTCTGCAATGTAAACACTGAGCAATAAATATTTTATGACTGAAAACTGACCTGCTGGCTTTGACCACAACTCAGATCTCACTTTACGACAATATTCTACAGCTACTAGAGCTGTCTTTGGTATTTGAAGCTCACTGAAATTATTTTAAACCAGTGGCTGCTATAAGGAACTTTGGAAGTAATTGTATGTATACTAAAATGCTTCAGTTTAGCTACTGTTTCCAAAATGTCTGTCCAAAGCTATCTTCACAGTAATGTATGTTTTCTCTTCTGAGCTGTCCGTCCATCCACAAGAAGCCCATGTAAATTTTCTCACTTAAAGCTTGTGTGTGGTAGTTGTATCAAAATTACAAAAGTATCTTATTTCCCGTATTTGATATAAAGTAAAATTTCTTTTGTTTTTTCCTAACTTAAAGAAGGATGAATTGACTTTGTTGGGTTTTGATGGCTAATTTGAACAGGTGCGTGGTCATCCAAACTTAGCAGCAAAACTGTAGACATGTCGGCATGATAAGTAGGGGTGGGGGAAAAAATCGATACTGTGTAGTATCGTGATATTTTGTTTGCTAATAATGTATCGATACAGGGACAGCAGAAATCGATATTTTGTTACAAAAAAAGTTTTTGTGGACTGGAACATGCTCTGACTTCAGAGCATGTTGATCAGCTCCTTTTTCTGAGCAAGAATCCTGACATTCCCTCACTGTCCAAATGTGTTTAACTTGTTTTTTGGCAGCAATAAACATGACAGTTTACTTATTTTAATTTAAGACATGTTTTATTTTAATTAAGTTTAAAACTTTTTTATGTAATGTAAAATTATATTTTGTTTTAGTTTACTTTCAAATTCTTCTGTTGCTGAAGGGGCTGCATAGTTTTCATAAATTGCATAGTTCAGAATAGCTATAATTGTACCAGATGGTTGCATTCAGTTAAGTTGGACTAGACTGTAATACAAACCGTTCAGTTTGTCAACAATAAAACTGACTGAAATGAGAGAAAGACTGAGTGCGAGGCTTTGATATTAGATAAAATGAATATTGATAAAGTTTACCTTTATGTACAGAATCTGAATATCGCAAAATATTTAAAAAAATTGCAACAATATCGTATCGTGCGTTAAGTATTGTGATAATATCGTATCGTGGGATGTATGGTGATCCCCACCTCTAATGATAAGAATGTGTGCCAGTAGCATTACAACAAATTTTGAAGGTCTTATCATCAAGGAAACATGTGCAAATCAATGGAGGGGAGCGAGGAAACATCTGTTAAAAGTCACTTCTTGTATAAAAATCTTTAAGGAAATGTAGCCAGATATTGAGACAAACTTTTCATCAACTTTCCTCAGTTGGGAAATAGTTGCTTAAAAGACTTGTGGCAACATAAGGTTGCACTGAGATAGCCTTTTGTTTTCTGGCCTTCATTCAGAAGTCATCTCTAAGCCTTTTGTTATGGTTTTTTTTTTTTTTTTTTTAAACCCGTACTGTGAAGGAAGACCTAAAGACTTAACATAGAGCCCTGTGTGGAGGCTGGCTGTCTGGCTTTAGAGTGATTATTGTAATCCCTCTCTGTTATATGTTTAAAGGATATTTAGTTTAAGGTCTGTTTTTCTGTTATCAGTGTATAAAGGGGAGGTATTTAGTCTGACACAGGTCAGGTGGGTAAAAAAACAAAGCAGAATAATCAGAGGTGTCTCCAACCTCAAAAGCTGCTCGTGTCTCTACACGAACGCCTTACATTCCAGTCTTTATGCTTTTCATGCTCAGCTTTGCAGGGTTAAAGCTCTGCTGTCATTTCCTAATGCACGTGTGTGTAATGCACTTGACAGCTCTGTCAGTGCGGTGTGCCACGCTGTGTGCTTTTGAAACTTGTAGGTATTGGCAGGCAGTCCACTAACTTGAAGCTCCCATTGCTTTCTAGGCAAATCGTGGCTCGTGGCCTGCTTGATGTGCTTCGAGAGTTCAGTGACAATGAAAATGACTTTATTAGTGTCATGGAGACCGTTGCGAGAATGTCGGAAGATGGAGGTAGCTGTATTTTCGTTTTCACAGTATGTAGCTGTGGTTGCAGTTTATTCTATTTTATTTTTTTAATGTGGTGCATTAATGAAATATTGCAATTTGTGTAACTAAGAGCCCACAGTCCGAGCTGAGCTGATGGAGCAGATTCCTAACATCGCCATGTTTTTGCATGAGAGTCGGCCCAACTTCCCTGCTGCTTTCTCGAGATACTTGGTACCAATTGTTGTCCGGTATCTCACTGATCCGAATAACCAGGTAAGTCTGTAGACCTAAAGAAAACAAAAATAAGGTAATTGCAGAAATTCATATGAATTGGTATTGTTCGTTTGCCTTGTTTTGTTTTTAACCTCTGACCCTTGTATTTTTAAGGTGCGGAAGACGAGTCAGGCAGCACTGCTCGTCCTGCTGGAGCAGGGCCTCATCTCTAAAGCTGACATGGAGACCAAAGTTTGTCCAGTTCTACTCGACCTCACAGAACCGAGCAGTGACGATGACTACAAAATTGAGGCAGTGGCTGTAAGACAACACTGTATTTTAACAAAAAATGTTTAAAGAAATGTTGTAGTGGTTCTCAAACTGCGGGGCGGGGATCACCAGGAGAAAAGCGGGGAGTTAAACTACGTAAACTTTTATGTAAAATAACCTCTGTTTAACTCAAATTCAAGTTGAACCCTGTTTTGTGTGGTTATAATCAAGAATAGTAAAATATAAAAAATGTGATATGTGGAGCACACCAGAGGAATGTTTTAGTATTGTAGCTGGAGATTGGGCTTGATGTAGTACGGCAGAATAAAAACACTAAACTGGATTTAGGCTACAGGTGTAGGTGTGACTTAGCAGTTAAACCTGTGAAGTTCTGCCCAGGTAGAAACCTTCAGTGGTGTCTTTTTATTACATTCTGGGTAGGGCTGAACGATTATGGAAAATAATCTAATTGCGATTTTTTTGCCCCAATATTGCGATTGCGATATGCGATTATTTTTTTAAGGTATTTGTCTTCTGTATTATTAAACAAAGACAAGCAATACATCATATAGTATGGCCAATACTATATTACATTAATTTTAAACTGTTTTTTCCTGGAAGACAGACCTCTGTTATGATGACATGAGGTGATGCATGAATTGATGACTGACATTTTTATTTAACTTCTTCAATCACAACAGTATATTTGAACATACACAATAGTTTATTTTTAGCTTACAAACATCTGAGCATAAAGTGCTGACAAGGAACCCTGGTGTAAACATTAAAATGAAAGTCAGTACAATGTGCAGATTGCAGAAATATACATAAACAAAATCAGTGGCTTTACCACACTCAGTTTTTCGACATCTGTGAACTACTAGACAGTCATTCAATTAAAAAATAATATTAAATAAATAAAACTAATAAATAAAAAATACACACATCTTACTGATCTCTGCAGTCAGTAACATTACACATAAAGTGCAAACATAATAGCAATTGTATAAACCCACACACAAACACGCCTTTAAAGTTTAAAGGCGTGAAATTGGACGGTCTAGTTCTGATTAGCGTCACCGCTGTCTCGGTGGAGTTTAATAAACTCGGCCGTCTGCTTCTTGCTATCTAAACTATAACCAGACACTGGTGTAAATTCTCGACTGTCTCATACTTCTGTTTAATAAGTTTTCTGTTTGACGTTTAGTCAGCTGTGTGAAAACCAAGGAGGAACCCACCCGGGGGATTAATAAAGTTTTATTTTATCTAATCTAATAACTTTAATCTCAGCCAAACCGATTTACTCACGAACAAACAAAACACTGAAAAAAGCCCAACAATAACATTTTTAGGTTGTCTAAGTGACTTATATATTACGTTTAACCCGAGCAGCGAAACTCCGCGGTGATCTGAAAATGATGTGCCGGGAGTTGTGCCGTTCTCGGCCGCATCAGTAACCCTCGAGCTCCCGGCTAGCTGTCGAGCTGGTGGGTAGCAGACGCCTCTGAAAACGTCGAAGCACTTTTGCAAATATGGGATATCTTGATAAACCGAGCAGATATTTGATGTTTACACAACTACTTTATCGCCTGAAAATATGTTAAAAGTTTATTTTGTGACCCAGAAAGATTAGTATGAGTAATTTTAAAACTTAGTAGCGGCCGCCATTGCTGGAAACTGGAGTTTGGCTGGGCCGCGCTATGAATTCTGGGATATGGTAGTAATTTGGACAGCCTTCGGTGCGTCGCTGTGACGTAATCGGTCTACAAATGCGGCCTCAGGAGGATGCAGCCCATGAATTGTATAATATAATCGCAGTATAATCGCAGCCTTTGCGGTTAGAAAATTGCACTTGATCATGTCGCGATATTATCGCAAATGCGATATATCGTTCAGCCCTAATTCTGGGACAAGTTTCTAAATGGTTTAAAATGAGTAAATAAGGACAGCAATATCATTGTACAGCATAATTTAATCTAAAGGTACCAAAGTTAAGTGGATTTTCTTTTATTAGTGGCACTTTTAGCGCATAAGCGATTCACTAATTTACTTAACTCAAATCAGTTTTTTTTTCTTTTTTTTTTTTTTTAAACCAGATTCATCCCCCTGAAACCTTTTATCATATAAACACAAACCCCTTCCTTTACTATTTACTCTTAATAACCCAATTTTTATTTATTTTTGTTCCTTTTCAACCTCAGTGCACATCTTATTTCTCTGAGGTTTTCTGTTAATTTCATGGTTCAAGGTTAATAAAATGAACCAGTAAACCGAGACACACTCGGAGATTGTGATGACACTAAACTCTGTTCTTGTTCTTCTCTGTACAGATCATGTGTAAAGTTGTCACCATGTTGAGCAAAGACACAGTGGAGCACTTGTTGCTGCCACGTTTCTGTGAACTGTGCAGTGATGCCAGACTCTTCCAAGTGCGCAAGGTAACGAGCTCAACCCGAAGGTATCTTTAAAACTCAGAGATGACTTAAAGCAGATGTTTAGACTGAAGTCACAACTTTGACAGTAAAAATTTAATTGTGGTTCTGCTGTTCCATTAGTGTAAATCCAATCACTCATTGAGCTAACTTTAATTCGTTTATGTGCGGTAACTTAGCTTACACTGCGCTGTTGTGTATTCAGTGTGGAATTTTAATTGGCTGGCGTAACTGGTGCCAGTTGGGGAACATGATTTAGGAGCCGTAAAGGTAGTTTAACTTGGCAGATAGCTTGTTATAGAAACTTGTATAAAAAGCATTTTATAAAGCAATCTGCCTCAAGGCTGCACTCTGAATGAATCATACAAATCAGTACAGGTTCCTATTTGTGATATTGGGACTCAACTCTTTTTAAGATGCTGTTTCTTGGTACCTTCTTATTCATTCAGGAACATTATTTTTTTTACAGTTTTACTCTTAACACAGAGACATTGGTATCATTTTTGTATTACAGGTGTGTGCAGCCAATTTTGGAGAATTTTGTTCAATTGTAGGCCAGGAGGCCACAGAAAAACTGCTGGTAAGATGCCCAATACTGTTTTTCTCACAGATTCGGTGTGTAATTTTATGCTATTATGCAAGATGAAAGTTTAGTACTGTGTCCTTGAAGCTTTTCTTTAGATGTGCCTTATGAATTCGCATAAAGTGCCTTATGTTGTGTTAAACTGTTGTGTAATCAGAATGATGTTATGTAACGTTTGCACGTCAGTAGTTTCTTCATGGTTTAAGGTTTCAGGCTGTACTGATGTGACTTTATTTTGACATAGATGCCCAAGTTCTTCGACCTGTGCTCAGACAGCCTTTGGGGCATCAGGAAAGCCTGTGCCGAGTGCTTCATGATGGTCTCAAATTCCACCTCTCCAGAGGTGCGGCGCTCCAAATTGTCCCCCCTGTTCATCAGCCTCATCAGTGACCAGTCCCGCTGGGTAAGATACACAAACACACGAGGACAGAGAGGAAAATAACTTGGAAATGGAAGAAGGGGGGGGGGGATTTTGTTAAAATTACAATAACAATCAAGTGTAACGTCCTGAGTGGTGTGATGAAATTAGGGCAGTTGTTGCTTGGAGCTATCTTACATCCATCTTCCCTGTTTTCGATGCGGTATGCTTGCAACTTGTCAGACTTTCAAACTGGGACTTGAAATCAGAGTGTTGTCCTTTTGATGTGTCTAAAATTAAGAGCAGAATACACATTTTCTTCTGTGTAGCAGCACAGGATCATCATCTAACCAGATCCACAAGCTGTGTGTGTGTGTGTGTGTGTGTGTGTGTGTGTGTGTGTGTGTGTGTGTGTGTGTCTTTTTGTTTCTGAGCTTGCAGTTTGTGTACTATCTTTTGAGGGTATTTCTTACCTCATCGTTTCTAAGACTGATAAAATTTGAATGATTGGCACAGTGAGCAAGACAAATTTCTATATACTCCACTTTCAGGTACGACAGGCGGCTTTCCAGTCTCTGGGGCGCTTCATCTCCACCTTTGCTAACCCATCCACCACAGGCCTTCACTTCAGAGAGGATGGTGCACTACTAGAGGTCCCCAGATGTACATCTGACAGGTAAGATCACCTGTTTATCACTGCTATAACAAGAAGCATTAAGAGACTCAGAAATGTCCTTCTTTTGTCATGTCCACATAGTTTAAGACGAAATGCGTATGTCTCGAGTCGTGTCTTCTTAGGTCTGGATGTTTAGGCCATTAAGTAAGCTGTGAAATGTAGTTCAGGCTGTGATTATATCAACATGCAGGAGGTTTGAGTTTGGTCTTGGCACAGACGCTTCTGACTGTTGCATCATCAGTTAAGTGAATCATGGTTTGAATTCACTGGGTGTGACCTGAATGGTTCAGTTTTCTTTTCATTTTTTATCAGTTTTTATGTGGAGGGGAAAAAATGTCAAATAAATGGAACAGATTTTATTTTTTATTTTTATTTTTTTCTTCATGAATCCTCAATCTTCCATTAAGCTTTTAAGTGTGCTTCTGTTTACAACTTAAAAAAAATCTGTCGGAGGTAAAAGGCAATTGGAAACATTTAACTGCTGGCTTTGAATGGATGCATCTACTCAAAGTTATCTACAATTTCTTTTTCTCTTCCTCATTTCAGCGGCTGTTCCCTAAACTCCCTGAACTGCTCTGACATTAGCAGCTGCCACACAGAAAGAACCATCACCCACACGCCTCCAAACCAGGACGGGCGCGCCACGCCGTCACCAGAACATGTGTCAACAGCTGACAGCGAGGAATTGCACAACTTTGATAACAGCCACACCTTAGTCCCTGAAGAGATGCATGGCGGTTTCACCCACACAAACAGCAGTGATAGCCCGACAGCTACAAACAACGCTAAGAACACGAAAGAGGCGGAACAGACAGACGAGAACTTTAATTCTTTTCACTATTGGAGGTCTCCTTTACCTGACATCAGCGGGGAACTGGAGATGCTGAGTTGTCAAAAAATGGAAGAGGTAAAGGAGGAAAAGAGAGAAGAAGAGGAACCTACAGAGAATTGTAATGATTCCAAGTCTAACCATGGCAAACAAGCTACCAGCGACCAGATCCAGAAGGTTTTGGACTGTTTGCAGCCACACATGGATGACCCCGATGTACAAGGTAAGGATACGCAGGTAGAATATCTTTTGTCTTTTTGTACTGAACTGGCATGTAGATTCAGCTTTGCATGTAATTCGCCTCCAGCTCAAGTTCAAGTGTTGTCGGCAGCTCTAAAGGCAGCCCAGCTCGACAGTCCGACAGACGACAGCCCGACTGAACCCCAGCCAGAGCTTCAGCCAGAGCTTCAGACTGAAAACGGTGCAGACAGCCCTTCTGCAGAGAGTGAAAGTTTGGAGGTTCAGTCAGAGATAGAGGTGCAATCCACAGACGAAGAGCAAATGTCAAAAACTCCCACATCCTCAGAGTCGTGCCCCATCCAGGAGCAAGGAGACGAGGAAACGCAGACGGAGCCACTGGAAAACCAGGAGCAGTCTCCTCCCAACTCCCCCGTTCTGGTACGAGCCAGTGACTGTCAACTAATGTGACTGGATTTTTCTTGATGCAAGTAGTTGACAGTATTTTCACACTGCTGTAATGCATACTCTATTATTGCAGCTAAACTAAAACTAGGTGTGAGCTAGAACGTCTGTTCTGTCTTGTGGCATCACTGATGATCAGAACATGCATTTCTGTGTGTTTTCATTCGTGAAGTTAATGTTTGTTCTGCAGGATTTGATAAAGAAATGAAATGCCAAATCAAGTCAGCATTTTTTCCCTTTACTTTACATTTAGCTTATAATTCCATAAAAATTATAGAAAGAAACCCAACACTCAGTGATTCATTCCCTTGTGAGCAAGCTTTTGGTTGCTGGAGGTTTTTTTTCCTCCTCGCTGTCTGGTGGCAGCGAGGAGGAAAAAGCCTCCAGCAGAGCCAGGCTCAGGAAGGGTTGGTTGTCTGCCACGACTAGCTGGGGGCTGGATGGGAGGAAAGAGAAGGGAAAAAAAAAAATAGAAGGATGTAAAGATGTGACGCTTTTAGGAAAGGACACAAACTGAACAGCCAGCTTATTGTGCTGCTTAACCCCAGCTTGGAGTCGCATTTTTATTAAGGAGCTGCAAGTCAGGTTAAGGTTGCTGTAGCTCAAAGCAAAAAGGCACTGCATAATTTTATATTGCTGTGCCAGTGTTGTTGCTATTATGATCAGTGTTGCTCTAGGAGGTCTGCTGGATCTGACCGCTCATGTTATTTGCATTGTCATAGGTTTGCAGCTCAGGGGAAGAGATTGCACTGGGCAATTAGAAAGCCTTTAATACATTAACATTGTGAAAGGCTCAGTTTAAACTAGAAACTGTTTTTTACTTTACGTAATCAAGTGTCTCAAGTCCAGCATGGGTGCGTCTGATATCAAAGGCTCCAGAGCTACATTGTAACTGTTTTTACAAACAGCTGTAACTGATTTCGACCTGGTATGAATTGTTTTTCTCCAGTACTTGGTGCACGTCTGCGATCATTAACAGTATCTGTGTGAATTTGTCATTTCCTCAGGAGTCTGAACTAATTGAGAGTATGGAAGAGGAGGGAAAGGATGACTCCCCTCACAGTCCATTATCTGAGGATAAGCCTAAGGTCCAGGTGAGTCAGCAATGATATTTTCCAACCTATAAATATTGATCGCCATCTAAGAGTTGGTATTGATTAGCACTGACATGGATTAGTCGCTATGCTTGCCTGCTGCTCTGAGTGCAAACGCATTAATCTTCGTTTCCAGAACGTGATCCCGCAGCAGCTGCTGGATCAGTACCTCTCTATGACGGACCCGGCCCGCGCCCAGACGGTGGACACGGAGATCGCCAAACACTGTGCCTTCAGCCTGCCGGGGGTCGCGCTTACTCTGGGTCGCCAGAACTGGCACTGCCTCAAAGATACATATGAAACGCTCGCTACTGATGTGCAGGTAGTAATGCAAACATGAAAGGAAGCACAGGGTTATTTTGGGATTAGATTTGCTGTGTGACTCTAATAGGACAAACAACACCACATGAGAAATCTAAGCTGCCACACTAAGCTGTCACTAACTGACAAAGAATATGTTGTTTGGATTTTGGAGCTCTGGGATTTCTGCCAGACGTTGAGAGCTACTGTGCCGTGTCAGTGGTCAGCTAACTGGAAGCAGACTCCTTGCAGTGTTGAATTTTTATATGCTTCTTATAAGGAAGAGAAGGCAAGAACACAAACAATGACTAAACTTTATTTTGATGGATGACTCTTAAGCATTTCAAGACTACTAAAGTAAATTCTGGATGTGTCACGTGTGGGTTTTTGTTTTTTTGTTTTTTCTTCGACCACAGTGTTGGTCTGGTGGCTTAAGATTTCAACATGTTCCTCTCATGAGTGTCAGTTTCTGAATGACATTTAAATGAGACCTTAACGCAACAGTGTTGGTGTACTTCAAAGAGCAGTGATTGTGACAGCACTCACACTGTTACCCTTTATTTCCTCACAGCACTGAATGTCTCTATAAGCATTAATGTAAGGTTGATGTTTTTCAGTGGTTTAAGTTTTTCTTAGTAATTTGATTGTGTTTTTTGATGTGGAAAAAGAAGCTAAAAGGATGTTTTATAAGCCGCTTCCTTGTTCATGGATGGTGTTATAATCCTTTTATGGCCCTTTCTCTCCTCCCTCGCTCTCAGTGGAAGGTGCGGCGTACACTGGCTTTTTCCATACACGAGTTGGCGGTTATCCTGGGGGACCAGCTGACAGCAGCTGATCTGGTACCCATCTTCAACGGTTTCCTCAAAGACTTGGATGAGGTCCGCATTGGTGTGCTCAAACACCTTTATGACTTCCTGAAGGTAAGATTACAGGTTCACTTACTTCTGGATCAAGTAAGATATAACTTTGGTTCGGCTGTGTTGACATTCACACTTCTGAAATGCTTTGTTTTTACAGCTCTTTGATTTTTAGCACACTCGGTGGCAGAATTTTGTCGTTTCCAGTAAAAACTGAGCCATATTGATAGGCTAGCTCTCTAATTGATCTGCTCTGTGTTCATCTTGTTGTTGTTGTAGCTGCTGCACGCAGACAAGAGGAGAGAATATCTGTACCAGCTGCAGGAGTTCATGGTGACGGACAACAGTCGCAACTGGAGATTTAGATACGAGCTGGCAGAGTATGTCGTCTTTTCTTCCTACTGTCAGGATGAAAAGCTGGAAACACATTTAATTTTAAGCTAACACTCGTTCAGATAGGCTCACATTGTTTTACTGTTTAATTCTGCTCTTGCTGTTTGATTTAACTTCATTGCTCTTAAATTGTGATTCACTTTTTGGTTGATTGTACTAGCGTGTACCGTGTATTTGAGTGAAGCACTCTGCTCCTTTCCCCCTCTGCAGACAGCTGATCCTGATCATAGAGCTGTACAGCCACTATGACGTGTATGATTACCTCAGAGAGATAGCGCTCACACTCTGCTCTGATAAAGTCTCCGAGGTCAGGTGGATCTCTTACAAACTGGTAAGCTTACTTTTTTTTTGTTTGTTTGTATTTAAAAACCTTCCACCCTGGATGATTTTAATGATGATTGGTGGGGGGCAGCTTTGGCAGCTTGTAACACATAGCGAGGTCAGCAGAAACTCTGGAAACTTTAGAGGAAATGAATCACTCAAATGGAAGTGTTCATGCGTGGCCTGTGACCGATGAAGTAACGTCCTGATGGCTGTGTTTGATCATCTTGGCTCATCTCCAAGGACACAGTACAGTCGACAGATTAACTGAGGGGAAACCTGTACCGCCAAGTTCTTGTTTGTGTAACAGAGACAAATTCATAATCATGCTAAATATAGATTGGCTTTTCCTTTTAGATGCACTGCAGAGGGAAAAAAATGTACGTTTTTTTTTTTTTTCTCAGCGACTCACTCGTCAACTCTTGTGTTCTCAGGTGGTGGAGATCCTGCAGAAGCTTTATGCTTGCGGGGCTGATGACCTTGGCCTGAACTTCATCAACGAGCTCACTGTTAGATTCTGCCACTGTCCCAAGTGGGTGGGGAGGCAGGCCTTTGCCTTTATCTGCCAGGTGGGTAATGCTCATCTCAAGTGTCCCAGTTCTCTCGGCTTTAAATGTCTGTAACTGCATCAGTGACTGTCCATGCTGCTGCTGCTGCTACTGGGAAATGGAATAAAATAAATTAAGTGACAAACCAGATGCCATTTGGAGCTTTGAGGTAAAACAGCCTTCAAGCTGCATATACACGAAGTGTTGAAGCTGACAGCCAGTCATTTAAGGATATTCCAGGCTCTGGTTGCCTAGATAACCTTCTACTAGATTTAGTCCTGGTCAGATGGCAATCAATGATATCCTGTGTGCTCACTGGTGACCTCTTCAGTCACTCACCTGGAAATTGTTTATCTCTGGTCCCACCCATTTCCTGTCGCCTGTGGTTACGTGACCCATAGTCACTGGATGTCATGGAATGTCATTCACTTGTCGGCTTGTCACTTCCTGTTAGGACAAAGCTGAAGTGCCATTTATAAAAGGTTTTTGGGGGAGGGGCATCCCCAAGGAGGTTTGTGAAAAATCACAAACTATGTAATAGAATTATTCCCTTAAAACTACTTTTGTTAATTGGAGTTAAAATTACTGAAGCAGAGCAGGCATTTAGTTTATCAGATGAACAGGAAATAACAGGAAAATTGCAGACCAATCACAGTTGACCCCCCCCCCCAAATCCCCAAAAGGCTTGTTCTGACCAAGTGGGGGGGAAAAAACAGTTATTGTTCCTGGATAATGTATAATTTACTTTCAATAAAAACCTTTGTCCATTTGAATGCAGTGAAAATTTGTCTTAAACGTGTCTCTTAATGTAAACAAATGAAAAACAACAAAAAAAAACATAAGCATGTACATGTCACATGTATATAAACCTCATTATGAATTGTTAATCATGTTAATGTTTAATGTAATACTACATTAGAATTCACAATCTGGTTTTTAAATTGTTATGATGAAATGTGAGCTTTCTCCTGGTGTGTGATTGTTTTAAATGGACAGACGATACATGCAATAGCAGTGGTTGTTTCATGTCATGTTCACGTCGCATAAGAGATGTGCAGTGACATGAGCCTGTTTGTCAGCTTTTCTGTGTGGTCAGATGCTTTCGTTATGTTGCTGCATCACCCTCACTGAGTGCATTTTGACTCACTACTTCCTGCATTTGGTTTGCTCTTGCCAAATATTTCCCATAGGCCGTAGTGGAGGAGGATTGCATGCCCATGGAGCAGTTCAGTCAGCATCTACTGCCCAGCCTGCTCAGCCTCTCATCAGACCCCGTGGCAAACGTCCGCGTCCTGGTAGCCAAGGCTCTACGACAGAGCGTGATGGAGAAAGGTAATCCATAAAAAAAAAACTGACCATCTAAAGGTTTTCATACTTCATCAAGAAAAAGTACAGGGCATAATTGTAAAGCTGTCAGCATTCGGTTTTACAAAGTTAACCAACAGCATGGCGTGAGATGTTGGTACACTTGTAGATTTTTGAGCTTTGGGCAGAATCAGGGGTGTCTTTTTTTTTTTTTTTTTTTTTTTTTTTTTTTTTCCCCTCTGTTATCATCATAAGCTTTTGGTCATAACATACTTCTCCCTTTGAGTGTATTAAATATGTTTTTATGTTGGTAACTATATTGAGCTCTGAGATTTAGGTGAGTCGGTGTTGTGACACTGAAGTTGCAGTTGCTTTGTTTCTTAAAGTCAAAGTTACTCTCCCTTCAGCACAAGCTCTGGTCATTTGCTCATAACTTTTGATTCTTCCCACTAACTGAGTTTTGTGTCCAGCGTACTTCAAGGATCCGGGCTGTGCTTGCGCTGACGAGCTGGAAGAGACCGTGATGGCTCTGCAGTCCGACAAGGACCGGGACGTCCGCTTCTTTGCCAGTCTGGACCCAAACAAAGGCTTGATAGACACAGCCCCCCTGATCTAGCCTCGGCTCTCCCCCTCCAAGCCCTGTTACAGCCCACCTGCCTGTCTTACCTACCTGTTTGTTTGACTGACACCCAGTCAGTTGTAAACTGCAACACCAGCACCTGACCAGATTCCCCAGCCGCTCGCCTGCTGGGCAGATTCACACCAACGACCACTTGAGAAACGATGGCAGATGTTCAGGTTGCTACGTTAAAAGTATGAGCATGCTCAGACACCACAGCTCTGTCTCTGGTTGGGCAATACAAAGCGCACATTACCTTCACAGCAACAACAATGAGGAGAAGAATAAAGAAAAAAAAAAAAAAAAAAAAAGAGCAAACTTGTGAATTTTCATAAGATGAGCAGGACTCAGACGTCAGCTGGACTGCTTTGCGTCAAGCTGCCGTATTTTACACCTGAACTTTCCCTCTGCCTCCTCCACACTAACATCGACTCAGTCCCCAAACACAGACTTGTAAAACTACGACAGGCTCTCTGTCTCCAAAGCTAATTCTAAGCTTGACTATGAAATTGAGGTTTTGTTCTTGTGTCTTTTTTTTTTTTTTTTTCTTGTGAATTTCTTAACGAACAAGCGGGCGAGGCCTGCCTGACTCTGATGTGTGCACTAACTCAGGGGGACTCATCTGAATCTCAACAGCATTATTAGCTTACACATTAAGCAGAAGCTCCTGGATCCCTCATGGAAAGAAAACAAAAAACAAAAAAATCTCCAGCAGTCTGAGCAGCAGACCAGCCAAACCAAGTAGCTCTGCTGGTGTCTCGCGCCTCAGTTCATCTTAAATGCCTGTTGTCTCAGACATCCTTTTGTCTTCTAAGATGTCCTCTGGGTTATTGTCTGTTCACTTCTAGCTTCTCATGTTTCTCCCCCTCTCTTTCACCTGGTCTTCATGGGCCACTAAAACCACTACTGCTGCACAGAAGTAAATGCGATTCTGCCACTCAGCGTAACTCAATTAAATTCATATCTTTTATAAAATAACAATGACCTAATGAACTTTTGATTGCTTCCCTGCTCCGTGTCTGTTAACCAAAAATGTGACACAAACTGTCTCCCAAAGAGCAGGAGGCTGATGAAATACCTCTGCTTGGACATGACTGGCCAGTGTGAGGAGCATCTGTGGTTCAAACAGGCTCTGAATGTCCTCAGTTGGTGATTTATTTTATTTTTTTCCCCTGTGGTGTTAACTCAGACATTAATAACAAGGGCTCATGAAATGACACAGGGTGATGCAAAACTCAGAGAGAAGAGGAAGAAAGCAAGCACATTGATGGATGATTTTTTTTTTTTTTGGCATGTTTTTTTTCCCCCCCTCAAACTTTGTGTTTGTGTGTGTGTGTGTGTGTGTGTGTGTGTGTGTGTGTGTGTGAGATTGTGTGCGCGCGTGTTTAAAGGTCCATTTCACTTAAGGTCGACCTCCTGATATTGAGTTGTGACCACGGTGGTGTTCAGTGGATCCGACTGACCGGTTGTAAATTAGGAAATAGGAACGGCAGTGTTAGTAGGCTAAAAAGATGCCTGATCATTGTTTCCCTGTCTCGGTGGAATTATTTCAAGTATGAGATTTTTCACAATTTTGGACAGCTTTGAACCTGTGGAAAAAACATTATGGAACCAAGGCCAGTGTAGTCGGGTTTTCACCCGGTTTGAGATGCGTTATAAATATTGGGAGCAGTCACCAAGTCACTTTGTAGTCTCTCGAGCTTGTCTGTTCTTCCTCTCTTGTATATGGTAACCCCCCCCCCCCCCCTTTTTTTTTTTTTTTTTTCTGTTTTTAGCTTAGAAATAAGTTGAAAACTTAAATCGATTGTGGTGTGTGAGCTTTGCATCTCAAGTCCTCCTTCCTTTGAAAGGAGAGCTCACTGCAGTAATGGCGGTGTCCACTCATCTGTCTGTCTGCAATTTGTGTCCCATCTCATTTTTTTTTTTTTTTTTTTTTTTTAATGTAGAACAGTTAATATATACATTTTATGAGAATTATTTTTCTTTTTCAATTATGCACCACTGTTCAAAGATTTTATATCCTAACTTTACAAAATTTACAACCTTTGTAATATTCAATGGTTTCTTTTAAAAAGACATTTTATGTAATGTTATTTTTAGTATTCTGTAATTAAAATTATGAAAATTACAATGCTGTGTTGGTTGCTTTGTTTTGCCGTTATTGTCTGCTGTGGTTCAGTCATACAAGGTTAATCTGTTGTCCAACATTTAAATGTTAGTTAATGGCTAAAACATTTTCTGGAAATGAACAACAAAGGTTTGAACCACGTAAACAACTGAGCAATCCGATATTAGATGTTTAGATCTCAGCCTATACTGATTTATATGGAGTAAAAGGAAAATCTGACAACTAGTATCAGCTGATGTTCTTATACACTCAGTGGCTAATTTTTTTTAGATCCACAGGTTCTTCACGCAAATATCAATTTGGTCAGTCACATTGTAACTGTGTCATGTAGACATGAAGATGATCTGTTGAAGTTCAAATTGAGCATCAGAATGGAGAAGAAAGGTGATTTACGTGACTGAGTGAGGCTTAGTTGTTAGTGCCAGACAGGATGGTCTTTCATAGTATTTCAGAAACTGGTCATGTACTGGGATTTTTCTCTGTTATCTCTAAGGTTTACAGAGACTAGTCAGAAAATATCCAGTAAACTGTTCTCTAGGCTAATGCTAGAGGAGAATGGATAATATTCTTCCAGCTAATAGGCAACAGTAACTTAAATAACCAAGGTCTGCAGAAGAGCAACTCTGAACGCACAATGTGTCGAACTTTGACTACTTCAGCACAAGACTACATTGGCTGCCACCTCTGTCAGCTAAGAACAGAAAATTACAATTTATACAGACTAACAAAACATTAGAAAAACATTGCCTGGTCTGAGTCTTGATTTCTGCTGCAACATTTAGAAGAAAGGGTCAGAATTTGGAAGAAATCATAGATCCATCGTTAAGGGTGGTGGTGAAATCGTGCAGGAGGATATGACTCCAGCACAATGATCCATCTGGCATGAAGAAATAAGACTGGGCTGAATATTAAATGTGTACAAAAAAGCGCATTTGATAGTACAGGCTTGATTTCAGGATGCTGTAGCTAGAAGTGTTTTGGACTGATGATGTCATTAAAGCTGTAATGTGTAAATTGCCACAAATTTCTACCACTTATTATCCCCCCACCCCAACACACACACAGGTACATATACACTTGCTTGCACTCTTAAGAGCACAAAGTCTATTTATTATCACTTCTTTAAAATCTTTAGATTTGAAGCAGCAATTTTCTTTAAAAGAAACAAACTAATTGCTGATTAATATCAATCTGTCTTTGTGGTTTCTGCTGTCCTTCCTGCTGATGGGAACTCCTGACAGAGCCCCTCACGTCTTTCTGAAAAGCAGCAGCTTACGGTCCCATGCAGTGCTGCCAAAGCTCTGGATTAGCTCCATGCCACAGTGTCTTTCTAGGTGTTCCCTGGCATGATCTGCCACATCCCCTCGGATCTTCAGGGTCTTAAAGTGGTCAAAGTCCGAGCGTCCCAGCTTCCTCAGCCGCCGGGCTGCAGAGCGATAACACTTCCAGGGCTGGGCCTCCAGCAGAAGGTGCTGGCTCATGGAGGACAGGCGAGAGAGCAGCTGCAGCAGGCCCAAGTCTCCGTGGTTTAAATGGACCCACATGGTCACAGCTAGACACAGACACAAGTGGAAGTGAGAGCAGCCGTGCAGGCTGAGGTAGTCCTGCAGCTGGTTGGTGTCTTTGGTGATGTCGAGAGGGATGAAGGTGATTCTGCTTGGCAGAGGGTTTATCTCCTCCGCTCGCTGAACTAGAGTTTCATCCAAGTCGAAGCCCAGGAGGTGAACTTTCCTCCTATCAGGCTGTTCCTCAGGCACCAGATGTTTGTAGAAAGCTATGCTCAGTTCCTGCCGTTCAGTAGGTGAAAGGAAAGAAAGAGGACAGCTGTTATAGAGCTGACAATTTAAAGTGATCCTTAAAGATCAGCCTCTAAATCTGTTTTAAAGTGTCTGTTTTAAAGTGTCTCTGAGGAAGGTTTTTAAAGATATAACGTCACCAGAACTTACGTAATGGGTGTGATCCCTTATATCCAAACCTCTGATAAGTCATTCAACTAAAACAAATGTGGTATGAGGACAGAAATTTACATTTAATTATTAGTCTGGATTATAAAAATGAGTCTAAACGCAAATATGAGCATTTATGCATAATCGAGAACATATCAAAAAGTCCTGCCTATTTAAAGGGGGCCACTTAGGGATATGGCCTAAATCATTAGTATGTATGCATGAAAAAACAACAGAGGTGGACTTACCCCTGAGTTACAGCCCACGTCCACGATCAGCGTGGTCTCATCACTGTATCCTAAATCCCTGAGCAGAGCCGGTGGAATCAGACTCAGGCGGTTCTCCGGAGGGTTGAAGCTGTAATAATTTATGAAGTTACCGTAAGGAGCGGCGCCAGGATCGTTTATTTCATCGTCAGCATCAGCCTTGCTGTTCTTCGAACAGGTTGCCATTGTAATATGTGCGTCCCCTAAATGACTCCGGGTAGAAAACAGTGCTGACCGAACTGTTAACTTTATTTAGTTAATTATTTAAAGTTAAATAATATCAAACTAAACTCCTTGTAAGTAAGATCATTTATAAAAAAAAAAAAAGTACCAAAATGGCTACATATAGCTAGCATATGATCGATAATGACGCTGTTTTGTTTTTAAGTGAATAGTGTTGAACAGTTTCCAGAGTTGAAGTCTAGCACAGTCGCTTAATGGAACTTACTTACTCAAGGGCTCTGGGTTCTAGGAGGCAGGGGTGAGCCAAGGTGGCAACAAGCTGACGTTCAGCCTGACGCCATGGTAACGGTAGCCTCTGATACGGTCTCTGCGTCTACAACAGGGATGTCAAACTCATTTTACACAGTGGGACACATATACAGCTCAGTCGGATCTATAGCGGACTGGACAAAAAACAGGATGTGTTTTTTCTTTGGTTTTGTATGAATGGCCACGGGGAAGCTCTACGCTTCCGTATAAAATAGTTGATCACATTTTACTTACTTAAAAAAATAAAAATAAACATGCAGTTTAATTTTGTAGACCACTAAAATTCAACTTATATGATCCTTCTCTAACGTAACAATATTTCACAATTAAAATGCTGTTATTATTATTTATTTATTTTTACCAGGCCATTTTTATTTGTTTCACAGTTTAGCAACTAGCCCTGCCTTTTGTCCCACAATGCACCTTCACTGTAAAATGTTCTTCTGAAATAAACCGTAGCGTCTTGATTAAGTACTACAGGGGAAATATCTAAAAACTCAGAGATTCACTCTGTGTGCTGCCGCAAACACCCCCCGTAAGTAGGTGGCGCGCTGCTGTTTTGCCAAATCAAGAGAAATGTCTCATTTGAGTGCCCGTACCTGCACCTTACGAAAGCGAGTCCGCTAAAGTAGCATAGCAGCTGTGCTGACATTGAGAGTGATAACGCAGGATAGCACAGTCTTATAATTCCAGGTAAGAAAAGACAAAAGTGTTGACCACGAGAGCTTTTTCGAGTCGTGTATCGGTTGTTAATGCGCAAACAGCTCCCAGGTGTCCAGCCAAAAAGTGATTTCCGGTGTTCCACGTTAAATGTTTTTTACGTTAACTGGTTAGATTTGTTTATATATTCCACTGTACCACATTCTGCATGTTACACGGCTACCAATCCAATCAATGTGTGTCATTGAATCTGTTTATTTTAAATGCTAACACCCCAAATTCTTATTAAATAATCGAGTTCACTTGTAAGGTGCTCTGTAGCCATCTCCTCTTTTTAAATCCAGTTTGTCGTTTTTTGTTTTTAACCCAGATTAGTGACTCTGATTGGGAACAAAAGCTCCAGCAGCTCAGCGCGGGGGAAACAAGCTACATTTGCTTATTTTGTGCAGAATATTGTGGTGAAATTACCTTTTACTGGGAAGGCAGCAGGTCATGTTAAACTGTGACTATCACCAATTAACGTGGGCGTGTTTCCTAAATCAGCAGCATGTGTTTAACTGCGGATCTAACATCTGGAACTCGGAGATGGAATATGTAAACAAATCTTAACCATTTAGCCTGTATTTAAACTGTTGGAAGTTACTTGTTATAATCTATCAAACATATCTCTCTTTTTGAGGCAGAAAGAACAATCCTGCCACAGGTTAGATGTTGTAGTGCGTTTCTTGTAAAGTAAAAAGTTGAATTAACTGTAACAATGTGTTTTTCAGTAGAAACATAGGCAAAAGGGCAGCTTACACTTCTGTAAAAATACTTTAAGTGGCAAAAAAGACTTGATTGATTCTAATGTTGAACAGAGAAAAGGCACTATAATGCAGAGTCATCAGGAAACTAAAAAAAAATATACTTTCTATATAGCACTTTGTAAATCCTGTTGACTCCAATGTTTACCAATATAAGATATTAAAGATACAAAAGCCTTGGCAGGAATAAAAACTAAAAGATTTAATGCCTCACTGCCTCCAGGAGGTCCTGAGACTTAATTAATTTGTAATTAAGGTTTTTGCTGGTGTGATTGGTAAAGCTGAGCTTGTTTGTGTGACAAGCAGGAGCAAATGTTTTTGATAAAATCTCAGTCATCTTGTTCCAGCTTGTCCAGTCCAATGGTGGGAAGTATCAAGTACTTCTCAATAGTTGAGTATTTCCATTTTAGTCTACTACTTGTCAGGAACATGCGGGTTCAGTACTTATATTTAATGCACACGTATAGTAAAAGGTGTGGATGATGGTGATAATGTTGGGAGTATTTATCAAATTAACAGATAACAAATATTCTCTCTTTAATAACTGACTTCAAGTTCTTGATTTAAGAACCAGTGATGTTTGCAGTGTTGTCACTGGTTACTTTTCAGCTTATGAACCCATTTTAATCTCTTGTTCCTGATTTCCTTCAGGATCCCCAGCATGGTAACAGGAAAGCGGCTCGCAGACATCGGCTATCGGGCATTTTCTGCCTCGATGATGCTGCTGACGGTGTACGGGGGCTACCTGTGTGCAATGAGAGGGTACCGCTACATGGAGAGGCAGAAGCAGCTGAAGCTGGCAGCAGAGAACCAGGATCCTGAAGTCATCAAAGACTGACAAAAGCTCTGCTTTTTGCACACATGTGGACATTTCTCATTCCTCCTCGTCTTTATCCAGCAGCGAATCGTGATGTTTATTCTTCAGAGGACACTTGTGTGATTCCAGCAAGGGCACGGCCCCCTTAAAGACGAGGATTTGTTTATAAAGCTCCCAGAAAATTAACCACGAGCATATTTCCATCACTGGCTTCTGTCAAATTCATTCTGAGCTGCACTATTTCAGGAATAAGATGTAATTGTTTGTATTATATGACATTAAATGCATTCAGCTACACAGTGTTGTGTAATATATTGAAATAGGATTCAAATAAGATGAGACAAGCAGAAACACTTAACAGAATATATTTGGAAAGACACATTTTTTAGGTACTAAAGTAGGAGTTGCAGACCTTTATTATTATCCTCATATCTGGAATTCTTTACAGGCAGTGATATCCAACAATTTCATCAACGTTTTGGTCTCGGAAGTAAAAAAAAAAACAAAAACAATAAAACAAATCTCTCACAACATTGCGGTAAAGGGTCGTTTCACAATGAACTGCAAAGGGCAGATATGTTCAGCCACACTGTCTCTCACAGCCGGTGTCGTGCTTTTAAGAGCTGTAATATTACATTAATGTTGCTACGTCTGCAGTGACACACCTGTGCCCTGTGCTGTCTGTTGTGAATTAACCCTTAGAAATAACCAAACAAGTTCATCTGACCAATAAAACTGGGAGAGAACTTTGAATCCAAAGAACATCTTCAAGCACAGGATAAATCCCAACATTTGTAAAAACAAGGCTATGCAAATCACTCGCTTCAACAGACTTCATTGCAGCTTTTACGTGTCGCCTCATCACACGACCCAGTGTCTATCTATCATCAGTTCACCAACACATGAATCTCTGTGCACTCACTGTCAGTGTAGTGTGTGTGTGTGTGTGTGTGAGTGTGTGTGTGTGTGAGAGAGAGAGAGAATGTGGGAGTGAACTTTGCGCGTCAGAGGAATGTCAGAAGACAAAGCTCTCTAAGACACTGCGAGGGGATGAACGGCAGGGGGCTTCAGGCTCCGCGTCACCAGCTGTTGTGGTTCTGAGCTCGGGCTTTGGCAGAAGCACAGTGACCATTAGTGCCATTTTCTCCCTTACAGGGATGAGGGGAGGTCTTGAAGCCTTGTGTTGGCGAGGCTGACTCATCTTCAGAGCTGCTCTCTATGTCGCTGCGGACATCATTGCCCACCTAGGAGACGCAGAGTATGACATTAATGTTAAAAAATTAATTACCAACACCGCAGCAGACTGAAAGTAGGCCATTCTGTGTAATTTGTGAAGGTGATGGCTTTAGCATCTTATTAACAAGGACACTGCAGTTTTTAAATTATAATGCTAACCAAGCCATCATGGCAATATGTGAAAAAGTAATCACACCGTAAACCTAATAAATGTAGTTCTTCCTCAGAAGAGCGGAAAAACCAATCAAGCATTTGTGATAATTGGTAATGAGTTTCACATTGCTGTGGGTGAATTTTGGCTTTCTTCTCTTTGTTATTTTTATTTCTTTTTCACTTGGGGTCAGGTAGGTTTGGATGAAAGCTATTTTTTGAATGAAATGATCATTCGTAAAAGTGCATTTTGTGTTTGTCTGGGTTATCGTTGTCTGATATTAAAACATCACCATCAGACGTAAGCAACCCATTTTCACACCAGGTAGGACATAAACACAGCGGAAAACTTGTCTTCGCCCATTTCTGATGGAAACAGGAACTTCTAATCAACATCTCAGATGATTTATATTACTACTAAGTGTCTCTTCTATTTCACTTACATTCATATATTTACAATATTTCTAAAAAGCTCTTCCTTTTTATTAACATTTACAGAAAAAATAAACATGCATGTATTTCAAAGCACCTTTTCAGAAACACGTCCAAAGTCTTGTTGGCCAACAAGTGCACAACACTTCCACAAAAGCTCATCTTGGTTATTACTCTGACGTTTCCTCCATATTGGACGCAAAACAAGATGCTGCACCTTTGACAAATGAGGTTAGTGAACTTGCATCAATGCAGACACGGTGGTGGAGGGCTTTACTACCCACTTCCACTTACAGTTAGTTTGTTTGAAAGAAGAAATAATTAAAGGAACTTTTCACATAAATGTGCAAATGGTGTGAGCGGGCGTAGGGACAGGGTCTTGGAACGTGGCTTCACGCTTTAGTTTGACTCACAGCGAGTAATAAACAACAAATTAAAGCGTTACGAGAAGATGCTTCATATTAATGGAAACCGCAGTTAGTGTAACAACTGGATTATACTCACAACATTTGCCACAAGGTGGTGCTGTGGGACAATTTCGACACCGTCCTCACTAATGAGAAACAGTGGGACATACCTGACATTCATAACACTTTTACCACATTACTTATCATTTACTCTCCTCTTACTGCTGGCTTCAAATTCAGTACAACGACTGTCTAATAAAAATCTACTGCAGCTACTATGAGTCTTTATGCAAACGAATAGGACGGATGATTTGTGAAAGAAATCACGGCAGAGGGAGTGAACAGAAACTTACAGCCAAACACAGAGAAGTTGTCAAGCAGACAGAGCAGACGCAGAGAAGCAAGAGAGCAGCGGAGGAGGGCTCATTGGACAAAGAGAGACAGAAAGACAGGATCTCCCTCTCTCATTCCAGAGGGAGAGGAAGCAAACTGCGTCTGCAGAGAGAATGAGACACAGTCAGGGATGGAGGGGAAAAAGACAAGAGGCAGCAAAGGCGTTACCAAAAATAGCCGTGGTGTCATCTTGGACAAACATTCTGTTTGGTGTGCTAACATACCAAACACAAATGTAATAAAAATATAAACTTCCAGCCCAGGGTGTGTCAACTGTAGTGAAGTGAAACTAGCAGGTGTTCATACCACATTACAAAAATCATTCTACCAGGTGACAATACACTTTGTGTTCCTCTTGTGCAGGAAGGGTTTGACGTGTTGCATTCAAAGCCCAATTTGAGGATTTTCATTATCGATTGGCCTGCTTTTAATTAAATGAAAATGTCAGGGAATAGTGCAAAGTACACATTCAGAAGTCATGATATAAAACATACATTAACTGTTTGTTAAGGCAAACACCTAATCGGCCAATCATATGGCAGCATGTACACATGGTCAAGTCAACCTGCTGAAGCTCAAACTGAGCATTAGAATTAAAAAAAAAAAAAAAAAAAAAAAAAAAAAAAGATTTAAATGACTTTGAACGTGCCATTGTTGTTACAGCAACTGACGATCTACTTGGATTTACCCAGATAACAATCTATAGGGTTTGCAGTGAATATTCAGAAAGAGAAAATATCCAGTGAGTGGGCAAAACTTCACTGTTGATGTCAGAGGACATAAGAGAATGGACAGAGTACAAAAACTCACATAACCACTAGTTAGAACCAATGTATCCAGAAGAGCATCCCTGAACACACCACCAAAGCATTATTCAATCCCGCTCTGTATCAATGGTACAATGGTGCTTGTGTAATGACACTTTGAACTCCTTATTACTAACTGAGCATTTAAAGCAACAGACCACCTGAGTATTGTTGCTCACCATGTCCATCTCTTTATGACTACAGTGTAGCATCATGTGATCCAGCAGGACAGCGCACCGCATCCCAAAACCTAAGTAATCTGAAATCAGTTTCTTGAATATAAAATTGAATTCACTGCACTCAAACAACCTTCACAGTCACCAGGATCTCAATTCAGTAGAGCACCTTTTGGATGGGGTGGAACATTGTGGAATACTGACATGCTATCATGAACCAAAATCTCTGAGAAATGTTTTCAGCACCTTGTTGAATCTGTGCCATGAAGAATTAAGACAGTTCTGAAGGCAAAGGGTGGTACTAACAAATTGTACACAATAAAGTGTCCATGAATGTGAATGAGTGAATCTTGTCATTATAATAGCTTGTATTGGAGATTTTCTTTAGTCAAAATAAACAGTTCCTGACAGCTGAACTCTCCTTGTGACCCACCTTGCCTCGCAGGATGGCTTTGATGGCTATACGGGCTATGAGGTAGGACCAGATGATATGCAGCACTTGGAGGACCAGAAGTAAAACGTTGAAGAGCCACCAGGACGGATACGGCCCGACTATGGCCCAGCTCTCAAACATAGTAGAGTTCAGGACCCTGTTTGAAGGAGGAGATAAACAGGCGTATGTGTGAAGACTGGCTATGTTATAGTCCCAGAAATAGACCTGAAAATAAGCTTAAGCAGCACTCTTTAAACGAGTCTTACTTTAACATACAGAGTGGAATCCCGACCTGCAAGCCAAAGGCAGCGATGCAAGCGAGTAACACAGATCTACGGTAATGTCACTTGAGTGGTCTGTGAGGTCATGTCTTCCTTTACATCCACTTGAGTGACAACAGGTTGTCAACAGACCCACCTCCCCAGCACAGGTATAGATTTCAGCCCAGGTAGCTGCAGCGGCAACACTAGCTTTATCACTCATCCACACCAAGACACTGAATATAGCTGCTCAGGTTACTTTTGCCAGTGATAGGTTCCCTATTGTCTGTAGGACTGTCTCTCTTTCTGGAAGTTGAGCTGCAACATCCAGGTCTCTGCCGAGGAATAGCAGGCATCCAAACATGTCCCTAAATGTAAACACCAGCACTGATCTCAGTGTTCTGGGCCAGAGGTAAAGCCAGTGAATCTTTAAGACGTCCTGAAAAAGGATTCATCTGATCTAGAACAGTGCTGCTACCTGTTTCAGATTATAATTTTATTTAAACAGGAGCACATGGCATTTTTTTCTTTATTCTTAGGTCAGCAGCAATACATTTAAGCACTGCAGATTAAGTGCAGGCTGCGTGTTTCTGAGTGACAGCTGTTAGATATGTCACAGCCAATCAGGTGACAACAGATTATGCTCTTCTTCTTCTTCTTCTTCTTCTTTGTTTTTTAAATTTAAGAGCTGTTTAACATAACCTTCCCAATGCACAACAGGTAGATGAAAAGAAAAAAGCTAAAATCTATAACCACCTATAGCTATTCATTCTGACACTGCTGGTGTACTTACCATATTGGATATATAACAAGCCGTGTGATAAAGAATGCCACGCTAAAGACGATGAAGAGGAAGTCACACAAGCGCTGATACTTGGCATAGTTTGTCATTTTGGCCGCCTGTTGAAACACACACACAAAAGCAAAGAGCACAAATAAAGCATTATAATACGTTTTGTTCTGTATCACAGCACAGATAAGAAGAAGTTACCAAAAACAGAAGTTGGTTCCAGTTCATCTCCATTGTTTAGAGACCCAACTGGCGATAAGCAAAAAGTCTGGTAAGCAATAAATATCCTTAAATCCGTTGGGCATCTGTCTTCGCCTTTAGACAATAATTCTGATGGCAAAAGAGCCAAACGGGACAGGCAAAAATAAATAAATAAATAAATAAATAAATATCCTTTGGGAAAAAACCAAGGCTGCTCAATTACCAATGGCAGTTGTATCTTACTCCCTTTACCATAATAAGTTTCTACGTGTCCTGACCATTTCATCGTAATTCCTGCTGCGTGTCATATGTGCTTTCAATTGACAGGAGCTCGCAGCTCATCTAAAATATTGCAGTTTGCATTATAAATTACATAAATATGTACACAGCCATTTCAGCTCAGAGTATTTTGGTATATATTTTGCATATCTTTATTTTTATTTTATTTTTTTAGTCTGCTTAGTATAGTTCCTTGTAATTGTTTATATTGCTTTTAAATGATTTATTCTATTCATCTATTTTATATGTGCATTTTTTCTGTTTGGCATCTGCTGTGACAGCAAAGGAATTATTTCTTTGTACAGGAAAATATATTTTACTGTGTATATGACAATAAAACTTTTAAATTCTGCCAGGACAGTGAAACCAAACCAGCAGCAGGTGGCGATTTGAAGAGCTTCCAGGGAATTAACATGTACAGGATGCAAAACAGCAAAGAAAAAAAAATGCTTACTGACACCAGCGTGAGTAACTGACCTCTAGCAGGAAGTCAGAGGCGTCGTGGACGCACAGTACGAGGCTCCCCACTCGCGCCATGTTGTTGACGTAAGAAAAGCTGATCAGGCTGACTGTAGCGAGGTGATGGATGAACATGATCAGGAAGTCCTAAAAAATAAGTAAAGAAAATAGGAAAGTCAGAGCACTATACAGAGCACTGTATATGCTCTATGACTGTTCTCCTGTGATGTACATCTGTGTGCCTACCACTTCCATACTGAACTGTCTCAACTACCTTTGAATTCATTTTGTGCCTGCAGTAATGCCACACTTTGGCTGAACTACAGTCCCTCTGGCAACCCTTGAACTTCAGCCAATACATTTATTAGGTCAGTATTTGAAGCTGTATTTCATGTCTGTAAGCAGACTAAGTACCATAGGTTTAAATGTTTGCAACAAAGGCAAAACACATGATTATGCCGCATGTAATGTCCTCATGAATCAGAAACATAGTAAACAAATGTAAACACTAAAGGGGCAAACAGTCAAGCCATTGAATGTGGACCTATTACGCCCCTTTCTAACGCCCTATTTTTACCCTTAAACTGTACTAGAATAGTTCTGCACAATTATTGCCTCAAAATATTTCTTGTTCTTTGCATAGCAGGTTAGCCAGGCTGAGATGACCATATTAAAAGTTTTCCTCTCCCACAGACACAAAAATCTAGAGAGAAGAAAGTCAAAATAAACACTAAAAGCAACCCAAAAACCTCAGTCATATTTTATATACGATGGAAAAGAAGGGCATGAATAACATTAAGCTGTGATCGCCTATGAAAAATAATAGCAAATAAACAACTAAATGTCACTGCGCTGACAACTAAAATGCTTCAGGATGTCTGGCAAATTAACAGAACATAAATCACTCTACTTTCAGAAAAGGCCAGTTTGTCCAAAAGCAGCCGTCCTGAAAAAAAAAATGCAACTTAACGACAAATCATTTAATGCCAAAAGCAATCTCCAAGATAAACTTCATTTCAATCATAGAACCAGCAGGTAACTCTTGCAGTGGTTGGTGTCAAAGTATTTGTCTGTAAACTGAAATAGAAGTTTCCAGGCCGGAGAGAGAAAAAAAAAAAAAAAAAAAAGCTTTGATGTCCACCGTAGTTTCCCAATCAACATACTGGCAAATTCCAGGCCTGCTGGCATAATGTCGCCTGAACTGAGTAATCAGGTTTGGCATTAGTGACGGCAGATGTGTTTGGTGCAGACCAAAGACAGCTTTTAACAAGAAACCTAATACCAACTGTGATACTGACGGTTTGTGGCTGCTTTGTTTCCTGAGAAAGCAGGTAGCTTGCAGTCACTGATTAAACTTTAAATTGTGAATCACATCAAATCTCATTATATTTCAAAAAGATAATGAAATAACAAACACAACAGAAGTGGTGGTGGTCGTTGTAGGGACTGAACAATAAAACTGAGGGGTTTGAAATGTGGAAGACACACAAGAAAACCCACAAAAATGTTGCAATGTAATGTCAAAGGTGCACAATTGACTACAAAGTGTTAATAGTACTTCCTGCAGCCTGGGCCTCAGAAGGCCAAAGGTAAATATAGTAAAGTGTAGTATCTGGAGCAGCTGCAAGTAAAGAGTTAAAACTCAATTAAACTGAAATGTGGCATCCAATCAGCAAGACTTGGACACACACACACACACACACACACACACACACGCGCGCGCGCGCCTAATGCTAAAGCAGAAAACATGCATCTGACAGTCAGGTCGTCTGGGCTTTAGCAGCAGACTGCAGGGGTTGAGAGACAGATGCACCGATAGTCTGTTAAACCTCAGTTAGCATTTGTGTGTCAGATACCATTAGCATACAGTGCTAACATCTCCTGCCTGTGGGACATTAAACTGTTATCGCAGATTGTTCTGACAGGCCCTAAAACCTTTAATCTGTAAAGTCCCTTTTACCTGTTTGGAAAATCCTTTAATGTAAATATTCACACAATATTTTTCTTACACAAAGCAAAAATAGAGCGAAGGATGAAAAAAATCTGGCGGTGAAGCAATCACCTGAGTAGAAGCAAATATGGTTAATTAAATTAACAGGTTAGGAAATTTGGAAGCTGCTTAATTAAAACACTTGCCAGGCATTTGTTGCATAGAAAGAAAAAAAAAAAATGAAGACATTAAAGGAAAGCGCCAACAGCTGTAACAAACAACCTCTCATACGCTGCGTTTCTGTGGAACTTCTATCCTTCTAACAGACTTAGGCCCGCTATAGCCTGCAATCACATGACAGTGGGCGCCCTGGTGCTGAAAATGCAAGGAATCCAGACTGAGCAGCATCGGCTTCACCCTTCCCCCTCCCAAAACAATATAACACATGTGACTTACAGTCACATGTGTTATATTGTTTTTTGTTTTGGTTTTTCGGTTAATAAATCAAAGTCAAAATTAAGGTTTAATGTTATGTGCATAGATGTGAAAAACCCTGCATCACATACACACCCATTCTCATTTTCTCTGCCAAATAAGGAACAAAAGACTTATTGACCAATGTTTAACGGAAAGTTGCAGCTGTGGAGTATCTGTTGCGATTTGATCTAGCAAACACGTGATCAGTGTTCCCCTCACCTTCCTTTTAATGTCGGTAAACTGGGAGAACATGAGCGACCAGTAGAAGGCCAGTTCTGTCACATAGTAGTGATAAAGACCTGGAGTCATGGCCTAAGGGAAGAGAGAGAGAGAGAGAAAGCAGGAGGAAGGTTTGAATGACTTTCACTTATTTTAAAGTGCCGGTTTTAAAACTCTCCTAGAGACCGACACGCTGTCACGACTTGTTGGAGTGTTGCAAAACATCGCAGTGCACAACGTGATCTTTGCCTAGTGAATCAGAATGATGTCATAATGTTGCAATATATGGCTGTGGCTACAATGTAGCTTGCCATCACCAGTGTGTGAATGTGTGTGTGAATGGGTGGATGACTGGATATGTAAAGCGCTTTGGGGTCCTTAGGGACTAGTAAAGCGCTATATAAATACAAGCCATTTTACCAATATTGCATGAGGCTGTGCTTTCCAGTGAACCGCTTCCTGCCAGTCATAGTGCAAACCAAAATTTTTGTATTTTGTCATTATTTCTTATCTTTCTTGTTTTGAGCTTACATATTCCACTTATTTATTCTTTTAACTTGTTCAGCTTCATTATTAATCGTTTTACTTACTGCTTCATGAAGGCTGTCTGTTAGGGGAGCATTACTTGGAAGTTCAGAAAAAGGTAACTCAATTTAATCAAAGCACTTTTGATGGGATCTGACTCAAAGTCAATATCTCAATGCAGATTTGCCTGATTAGACAGGTTGCGATAACAAACTTAAACCACATTTTCTGCACATTTTTTATTTTATCATAGTAACTTTACAACAGTGTTTCGGTTATTTTTATGAGAGTTAACTAAAAATTCTTCTCATATTAAAAACTACAATTCAATGCTAGATTTAGTTTATTAAAATAAATTTGGTGGTGACTGATAAATTCTGTTACAAACATGTGTGATAAAAGTACCTGAGAAGTAAAGCATAAAAAAAAGTGTCACGCATTCAATTTCTTGTATTTGATGTTGTTCAATAAAAGCCTGACGCACATATGATATGATAAAAAGTGTATGACAAATGTCCTTCACTTTTCTTAAATGACAATCAACACATCAGTGCCTGTAAAACTTGTGAGGTTCATTCAGTACATTTAAAATATTTCAGAATTTTTTAAAAATCAGGCCAGCCAACAAGAACAGAAGATTATAGTATAGCATCCTTCCTGTTAAAAGGGAGTTTTTCCTTCCCACTGTTGCCAAAGTGCTTGCTCATAGGGGATCATATGATTGTTATTCTCTGTATGTATTATTGTAGGGTCTACCTTACAATATAAAGTGCCTTGAGGCGACTGTTGTTGTGATTTGGTGCTGTATAAATAAAACTGAATTGAACTGAATTACAATAGCTAGGTTTCATTTGACGTAGACGTGACGTCGACGTAAAGCGCGAAATTTGACTGGCGGTCGGAAGTGAAAAAGATAAGCGCAAAATCACAGACAGACAGTACGCAAAATGCCTATGTCCTGTTGTGTTTACGGATGCTCCAGTAGGTCGACCAGAGAAACTGATAAACGGTATTTTAGGGTACCAAAAATAGCCCAACGAAGAGGAGAAAAATGGAAAATTCTAACCGAAAAACGTAGGAAAAAATGGATTTTAAATTTACGTTTACAGTCGGGAGGAGCAGAGTCTGCCAATGCCCGTGTCTGCAGCGACCACTTCGTCAGAGGTAATGTTATGTTTGCAAACGAACTTATTAGCATTAGGTTGTCGTTAAATTCTCGTTTACTTAGTGCTTTTAAGTTAGTAGTCTAATATTGACTTGATTGGGACTATAGGCTGCCCAAGTGCTTTGGATGACGAAGAGTCGGAGGACTGGGCTCCGACGGTCAATCTCGGCTACGAACGAAAACCCAGATCGGAATCAGTTCTCAAACGAGAGAAAAGAATGAAGCTTAAGGCAGAACAGCATCGATGTGCAGAGGCGATTTTGGATATGCAACAGACGGCTGAGAATGGTTTACCTTGAAACAAACAACTGTCACTCTAACGAAGTCCTAAGGATGTGGCATGTTTGTTGACGTTAAAGCCGCTACCGCTAACTGTTAGCGTGTTTAAGATAAAGCAATATAAGAACAAACACTCACCCTTGCAAACACCAAACTGTATCCATCACGGAGACGTTTTGTTCCAAGGTTGTGGACCCACCCGCTGACAAAAAAATTGTACGCCTCCAGACTCTTGAAAGCTTTCATTTGCTGCCTAGTGTAGTAAGAAGTCTGGAGGACCAAGTAGTTGGTGATATCCACAGCCTCGATAGTAGGCAAATCCTTTACTTCTGTGGTGTATTCGGACATTTTCAAAGAATACGGATCACGTCCGATATATTTTTTAACTATCTGTTTATATCTCTCCCGAGAAACGGGGTCTAAAGTTGCACAATAGCTGCTCTCCTGACTCTCCACAGTGTCCTCCATGTTTACTTCCGCCCTCCACTCAAAAATCGCGCTGCCTCCGCACGTCATCAGAACCACGTGACCGCAACCCAACTATTAGCTTTAATCTCAGCATAATATAGGGCTATCAACAGGAAAGCAATGTCTGTGAGCTATAAATAGTAGTCAGGCTGGTTTTTATGACACATTATTGTGTACCGAAGATCAGGAAGTGAAGTAAGAACAAACAGATACTGATAATGCTTCTGCAGTGACAGTCGGACAGGGGAAAAAAAAGTCAACATTAGCTACTTATCTGCACATGGCTTTCTGTGCATCAGTTTATTTAGTACAGCTTTTCACAGAACACTGAGTACAGTCCAATCACCAAGAAATCAATAGTTTATTCTTCATTTGGTTGCTTTAATTTGGGAATGACTGTTATGGTTAACACTGCTTGTTTAATGGACTTTAAGGAATTATTAGAGATACAACATACCTGGTAGGGGTAACCGTACCAACAATGCCGTGTATCCCACATCCAAGGGGACTAAAAATAAGTAAAGACAAAAGCACATTATTTAACCAAACATTGCCAATACCATTAAATACACCGACTTCTAACAAATATCAAATAACATTGGTAACAAAACTGTTGTCACAGTATCAAAGCTTCATTTGTGGGTGCGCTCACCTGCCACAGAAACTGGAACCCATATGTAAATATACACAAATAAAATGTAAATCTCCACCTAGAAGTAGGAGAAGAAATTGACCATTTTAACCAAAAACCACAGAACAACAAGTGTAAAATAATGCTGAGAATTAGAGTGCATGGTCTCTACTCCTACTCCAGCGTAAACTGATCCTGAATCTAAATGTTAATTTAATCCAAGTCAAAACAAGAAAAAGACCTTGAAGGACCAGGCAAATAAAAAGATCTTATCAAATAACCAAATTTAAAAAACAAACAAATAAACTACTGGGACATACGCACACCATCACACGTCATCAACACAAAAACAAATCCACAGTTTACTTGAGCCTGCAGAGAGGTTAAAGGTGAGCACAATAGGAGTTAACCTACATGCTCTCGCAGAACTTAGTGTGTGTACTGGGTTTGTCTTGGTTCCTGCGGTGTCTGAACCAACGCTGGACCTTTCGCACCTCCCAGTCCAGCTGCTTGGACAGGCCATCCAGATGGCGAGAGTCTGGATTCTGTCATGAGAACAAAGACAAAATAAATAAACTGGAAACCCGAGGGAAATAAAATATGCTTGGTTATTTTAGAAATCCAGCCTGTGTATTATTGCTTTGTTAATAAACAACAATTTGAGGTTAAAATTTTGAGACTTCTTATCAAACTGAGATCATATAAAGTTATTAGATATTTAAAAAGTTGTCAGAAGTTGTAAGACCTAGTAGGGAAAAGTTGCTATATGATCAGGTGGAGTTTAACTGCACCGATCGACAGTTCTGCACTGTCTGCATGTGGTGTTATTTACAGAAAGGGAAACAAAAATGCTGGAGAAATATTTCCGCTTAACTGCATCTGATGACAGACAGGTATTGTATTGGCTTTGTTGAGTGTACAATAAAATTGTCACTATTGGAATTTACATCATGATAGCACATAATTTGCGAACATATGGTATAGAAAAAAAAAAGCTGATCATTTTAACATGTTTTCCAACTACGCATGAAATAGTTACAACAGCAACCGTTTCTTTAATTCCAGGATTGGGCAATTAATTTTTCCAACAGGTTACAAGAGAAACTGCGACTATTGTGTAAGGGCCACAGCAATAAGGTTACAAAGAAATAAAAGTGATATAGATCAGAGTTACTTCTCAGCGTACCTACTAAATCGTATGTGCTTACTATAAGACCTTTTAAGTTCCAATCTCGAGTGCAAACATTCTTTCTTTTCGCATAAGCACTTACTTATATCAAAACTACGACCTTTTCTTATTTTCATTTATTTGGGTGAAAATAACCAATTAGTGATGACAAAAAAAAAATATGTAAGAATAAGAATAAAATTCTAACATAAGCACAGTCTAAACAGAGCTTTTAATGAATCAACACTAAATGAATAAACAGAGTAAAAGCTGATGTTTATGTCAGCAGTTTCTTTGGGCAGAATACCAGTAGCAATCACATGCGAGAAAAGAGGATTTTTCTGAAGTCTTTAACACACCCCACCACACAGAAATGCCATAAAACCAGGCAAACATGACTGTATTATGTCAGCCTTTGAGTTAAATCTTAATTCAGTGGATTTTGTGTCTCGAGGCACTTTTAATATTAACACAAGTGCCGTGTTCGTCTTGATTTGACAGATAACATGAATGAACTCAGGCATAATATCAAAGAGCACTGATGCTTGTGCACCAAAATGTTTAATAGAGTGAAATAAGTCATGCAAACCTTTGTGATGGATGTAAACACTTTTTCCAGCACTGCATTGGGCTGAGCTCTTCTTCCAGCACCCTGATGAATGTGGAGACTTCGGGCACAGGGACCGGCAATAAATCTGTGACAGCGATGAGAGATGGAAAGTCACTTTCTGTTGCTAAGGCATGCACACAAGCTATTTCAGATGAGACATACATGGCCAATTCTGGCAGGATTTTTAAGTATCTCTCAATCCTTTGTCAGGCAGCATCTTTCTTCGTGGTTTAATACGGAGAAACACAGTATGTAATCTGTGAAATTTGTACATTTTCTTTTTCAAGTAAGAGTTTCAGTCTAGAGTGTCTTTGTTGTAGACAGCAAGTTTGGCAAACATACAATGCACAGCAGTCAGGCATCGATTTATTTGGGTCAGCTTGTTTTCCCCACATACAGCTTCAGGTCCACGGTAGGTTTGAATATATTCAAAAATAATTTACAAACAAATTCTCTATTTAGCCCACGCAGACTCTGGGATGGGCATTCTGAGCCTGTGTGATCCCTGCCTGCAGATCTGTTCTGCATTATGACTCAACTGGCACTTTTAGCGAGGAAAGAAACCACAAATGTCTGTCTAAATGCTAAAGACATGCTGTGGCTCAACAGGCAAGGCAAACAGTTCACAGTGTCATATGCTGAGAGCAGGTTTAAATGTATTACTGCCTGTAATCACAAACAATTTCACAGGCCACTTGTTTTTTTATGCTGGCTGATTACTGTTCTGTGCAGGCTGTAATATGCAGATTATCCATTAGAGCGTGACAGATACATGCTGTAAGGTGATACCTACCTATGGTAGTATATTGGTATCAACCTACAGGTTTTATCATTTGTGCAGACATGCTCATCCTGCAAGTGTAACCAGGCCCCCAGCGGCCTGTTCTACTGTGGGAATTTTGTGGGTGCAGATGGGCTAAAGACAGGTCCAGTGATAGCAAACGAGGAGTGACAGAGAGTGATATGAGTGCGGTGAGCACCTCAGCAATCCGGAAACAAAGGCACCTGTAGGCAATTGATAATCATTCCACAAGTTACGCTACAAAACCCTGAGTTTTACTTCTGTTAGAGAGACCTTGATGTCTGAACGCTCTCTTTTTTAATCATCTTGGCTCAAGTTGTAAACAGTAAATGAGTTTGGACTTTTATAACCTGAACATTTTAACTGTTGCCATCTTGGTGGAGGGGTGGCCAGTGACTGAAACTACAAACTCATCACAAAAGTGTTTCCAGAGGTGAGAAGTCCTTTTTCCCCACAGCCTTCTATAGGAATGGAAGACTTTTTGCAGTGGCCTGCATCACCCCTGTGGTCCTCACTTTATTTTTCAGATCCTGAAGCTACGTCCCTTTTTTTTTTTTTTTTTTTTTTTTTTTTTTTAAATACCGTCTATGTGGTAGACCAATCATTCATCTCTCAACCACGCTGCGCATGATTCGGTGCTTTCCCCACAGGAAACATCCTGCATTACTTTCTTATCCTGCTCCTCCTCTCTGTAGTGAGAGCTGTGCTTACTGCACTTCCATTGTTCTGACTTGTCACACAGTATGTGGTATGGCAGGTGGACAGTGCTACACTCACCTAGTGCAACTTTAAATCAACAGCTGCACAGTCTAGTAGCCGCAAAGGTCAAATTCTGATACTTGTCCAGATTGTGCAGCAGAAACAATGGCCTTAAACTATGTGTTTAAACTGTATTACTGACGAGCTTAAATCTAGACTGCTACAAATTACACCAGAACAATCCTGTGATTTGCAAACATGGATTTTCTTCTGTAATACAGAAAAAAGGAAGCAAAAAACATTCCACTGAAGACAATGTAGCAGTGAGTGTGTTGCCACAGTCATTTCCTAAGCTGCTTCTTCTGGCCTACACGTAGTGATGTTACAAGCTTATGTAAGGAAGCTTCAGATTCAAATCTCTATGTACATAAGCATATTCATGTATTTATTGTACGAGAGCTGTGAGTCACTTCAGCCTGTTGTTAAGGAGACAATTAACGACTACAGCCGGTGCCCTAGTGTAGCTGCACAAAAACACAAGATACAGTTCATGCCAGTGGTATTCTGTAAATCATCACAGTGTCACAAAGTCTGAAATATCATGTCCCACAAACACAACTTTAAGATACTGCGGTTTGAGGTAAACTGCTGAACTTTCCTTCGAGTAAACTTAGAGTATTGAAGGAGGTTTGGAAAAAATGTAGTCAGTAAGCGATAAAAGAAAGTTTAAATATTTGTTTTGGTATAACTTTAATACTCTAGATTTATTTCACAAGACTCTGGTATTTTTTTTCCAGGAAGATATTGTATTACTAACCCTATAAACTGTGCACATGGAGCAAATGAGAAACATGAATAAAAGCTTAAACACGAGTCACATGCACTGATTTTCCAGAGCATCCCATTTTCTGGGGAGATGGTCACTGGGGAAGCAATCGCACATGATGCAGTAGTATTTAATATTAGCTCCAGAAGTTCTGGACACGACTGTGTCCTCCCACTGTTACTTTGGCAATGATTGTGTTACCCTATCAATGAGATTGACATTCTTGTCTTTAAAAATAAAAAAAAAATAAAAAAATTTATAAATAAAAATGAAACTGAGTGAATGGGGCTCAGAAACAGGTAAACTTGACAAATTTAAGCCAATTTCCTTCTTTTAGAAAATATTTTAAAAATGGGATCTATTACTTTTTCTCATTGTCTGTCAAATATTTCAAATAGATGGACATATTAAACATGGCCAAAATTTCAAATAAAGAGGTCAGCATATGTGCAAAGCCAAAAGCTCTAAAAGCTGTCACTTAGAAAGTTTTCTTCTACTGCTGGGTCTTTATGATGTCAGTGAGAGGGCATCTTAGATCATCTCACAGAACTGTTGCGTTTATGGGTGGCTGCCAATCAGAAAACAGCTGGCTTAAAGATGTGGTTTAGGTGGGTCTGAATGACTGTTTTTTTTCCTAAAGAAAATGTGAGTTTGCCTGCTTTTATTTAACAAAATGTAACGTTTTTAAATTAATAAACTTGTGAGGTCGCCAGAAAAAGTTTTAGAGTAACTGCTTTAAAGGGAGGCAAGAAAGTTAACATGTTTTGTTTCAGACAGGATAACCTGAGGAACTGCTCTAAGATCAAGAGTAAGATATATAGGGATTATTTTGAACTTTTAATCATGCAAAGCTACCTCAAGAGAGTCTAAGAACAAAAATGTAGAGCAGGATAGTGGCATGCTAGGTAAATATAATCAGACACTTGCAATATCATTTGTTATTTATGTAAATAAAAATAACTGAGTTTATGCTGCTGTATATCACTGTTGATCGTTATGTTGCAGAGGTGTACAGACTTTCATGCATGCATACATCAATATGGGGTTAGGGTTACCCTAACCTCCTGCCCATTTGACCAATTAAGATCCAGGATTTATAATGCTTTATAATTCGATATGCACTCAGGTCTTATCTTTACTCTATCCAGTATGCAAGAAGGTTTAGGTTTGATAATATAGATCCATTAAGATTAAAACATAAATCTCTGGTATACAAATAGGTTTTGTAAGTCCAAGTTTAGCAATAGCAAACCAGACTGAATTGCAGTAAAATCCTCTACATGTTTAAACTTCTATTGTGCTGGTGGTGTACAGAGTGGTGGGAAACTGCAATTCATCACAAAATAGCCTGAGTGCCTTTGTGTTGCTTTATGAGTAACGCAAAAGAGAGAAGAAAAAGTTCTCACAAATCTAAAAATCAATGTCTTTTGTCTAACATGAAACCACTCAAGCTTCTAGTCCTCCCTGTTTTTTTGTCTCCTTCCCCGTAAGAAAGACAATTACCTCTCAGTACTTTGTTCTCCTTGTGCTAAAAATCACAAGAGCAATGACAAGTATGCCGTTTCAAGGTAGCTTGGTTATATAACTTATACAACATCATACAAAGTAGACAGTGTATTTAACCCCTCTTCATAAAGTTCAAAGAAAATAAAGACATATTTTAGAGCCACATGTGGCTCTATAATAAAAATAAAAATAGGTGGTTTTAAATGTCATTTGAGTTTCGCTTCACAAACTGAACATAATACTGAGAGTGAACTGGAGTGGCATGATGACTGTAACATACTGGTGCAAAAGAAAAAAACTAAATCCAAAGTACACCTACTTCTGCAGAGAAGTTTGATAGAGGAGTTCCATGTGGCACGATGTTGTTAAACATTACTCAAGGCAGTCCATGTTTTACAGTGCACCGTGAGCATAAAACACTTTACAAGTAAAGGCAACATGCAAGGATAAGTGTTTGGCATTTTGATCAAATAAAAGCTCAGAGGTTGCACGGTGCTGAATGCGACAAAGTGTGCAGCTCTTAACTGACGCCAGAGTTAAGTGCCTACATTAGCTCTCTTGCAATCTCTATTAAATGGCTGCACACTCAAAACGCGAGTTGACGTGTCACAGACACAAGCAACAACCACAAGGTTGTTCTGGGCGCAACTGGTCCTTAAATTTATGATAAAGGAAAGCATGAATTAACAAATATTCATTCAAGTCTGAGCCTGCAGAGCTGGTCGTCAGACAACGGCAGTGGGAGAGGAAAGCAGCAACATGTGTAAGCTAACCTATTTATGTTAAATGTCAAAACATGCCTGTTTCTTCTCAGAAACTGACGACCTAACCAACACAAGGCCTGTTACCAGGAGACAGGCTTGGTGTGGTCTCTGTACTGAACAGCTGTGAAGGGAAGAGCACTGATCTACGTACCACCTTGACGCTGGTAAACCTTCCAGTGCCAGAGCGGAGGCTGAAGCACAGGCTAATTATAGCAGAGTATTCGACGCAATTGTGGCCTTCATTTGAATTGATTTTACAGCATGTGTTTTGAAACACAAATGACTTAACATGGAAGCATGACTTTGGGAAGAGACAAGGTTAGATTATGTAGTCAGGACATTGAACTCTCAACAAGGAGACGAACAGAGAATATAGAATAACAGAGTTTATGAGGACACAGACCAAAGGTACCGCAGCAGATTAGGAAACCAGGTTTGGCTAATTATTATCCTATATACATCTCAGGTTGTAGTTTTGACACTGTTAACAACTCATGACATGGCCTACAATGGCTTGCACACGCAAAACTGCCTGCCTGCTCACATCTAGAAAATAAGCTCCAGTGGCAAAACGATGATTACGATCGAACAAGAATGAACTGGTCCAGAACGGGGGTGGGGGGGGCTGTTACTGGGTTAGTCAGAGTGAGGCACTGCCTGGAGGCAAAAGACAAATCCTGCAAATAATGTCATGAGTGAACCTAGCTTTTCGAGGACAAAGGCATATGCTTTGAAGACAGTAACAGTAGAAGGTGAAATGTAAGATTTTGATACGTTATCTAATCGTTAGAGGATGTTATCAAATAATATTGTCTGATAAAACAGTAGGACTTATACATGCTGGAACAAGAACGAGGTTTATTACCACAGATCCTGAGGGGTTTCTGATGCTAATCTATAAAGTGTTAAAAGAAAAAACAAAACACAATTTGTAGCTTAAGTTAGATCAGTTTTAAATTCTGAGATCTGAAATTAACTATGGCACCATGCTTTGTTCTAAGATCCACCTACACAGAGCTAAATTTGCTAAGACTTCCACCTATTATTTCCCTCTTTTGCATGGCAACAACAGCTAAGGTGATTGGGTTTATTAGTATTTTGAGCTATCCAGCGCATGCTGAAATAACAATCATAACGTAAGCCTACTGGCGTGTCGTTTTTTTGGTTGGATTAGGCTGAGTAACTCCTTGAAATGATAAGAAAAATTGAGCCTACTCTCCAACAGTGACATAAGTGTACTGAACCTGTGTGTGAACCATGTGTGAGTGCAGTGCTGTGCATGCGACAAGCTTTATTTCCTTTAGCAGAGTAGGAACTAAAGCTGTGATGTGCTTTTTTTCCCCTTCTGATTAATAAATGAATGAGACAGTCACGCAGTAAATGCTCTCTGATAACATCACCTTGCACGAGGCTGTCGGAGGACACCTTCTCATCAGAGAGGGCCTGAGTAGCAGCTTTGGCACCTGAGACAGGTGGCTCAGTGCCATGTGCTTCTTATCGAACAGCTCAGCAGCTCCCCTTCACCACCTCCAATATCTGATTGCTCCTTATTTACAGGCACTTGACTACGTCAAAATTTAACCAGCCAAAGTTGAACACTTTGTTTCAAGATGTCCCTCGAAGTGTAAAGTGTAAACTCACCCCTGAGTAGCAATAGTACTTACCTAATACTAACAGAAATAGCTCATATTATAATCGTCCGTCTGTCCTGGCTGTCCTGTTAAGAAGATTCCCTTCTTTCCTGTGTGTTTCTATATGTCATGTGCACCAGCAGAGGTGTAGTTCTTGGCGTCAGCATCTGTTTGTTGTTTGTTGTGACGCTACCTGCATTTTCCCCCAAAGAACCAAGGTTTAAGTTTTTCAAGAGAAAGTTTTACCCTTAAAATAATCTCTCTGCTAGGGGTAGCAGTACTGGTTTGAGTTACAGGAACTTGCATAATATTGTGTAGCATTGATACACATTGACTATTCAAAGTTTTTGCCTACACATATCAGGGCGAAGCAGCCCCAGAGCCTGGACGCTGGTGTTCATTTTTGCAAAGGCGATGTTCAGAGGGAATTTCAGACCGTCATGCTTTTGATGTCAGGGGACAGATTTGCTTAATCTTCCCGGGGCTTAGGCCTGCTGTAAAAACACATGGATGAACTCTTAACCTTGTGGAAATTTCTTGAGAAATACGGGTCCTTTAAATTACCTAAAGACAATCATCTGAATAAAACTTACAGAATGATACAATTAAAGTTTTTTGCTCAATCTTTTAAGATTATTTAAGGATTTTTTTTTATTTTGCGCATTATCCTTTAATATACAACGCTTGTCTTGTGGTTCTGTGTCACAAAAGAACTGGCACTGTTCATTTATTGAGCAAATAAAAGCAGCAGCATGTGCAACAGCTGACCAAAAGAAACTAGGGATGCATGACGTAGTGCAAGGTTCTGGACAAACACATCCAGAAACAATTGCCTGCTTTCAGCGCTTCCTGTGAACACCTGATATTTTGAGGTGGTTCATTATTGGTGCAAAACCAAAAACTGCACATATATTTAAGCCGGGGTGTTTAATTTGACTTTTGCAATTCAATTACAAATTTTACTTCGAATTATAACATAATTGGGATGAAAAGATTACTTTTGTGTAAAATAACAGAACAATCATGTTGAACGATTAATGTCTTTCCAAAGTAATTGTGATTATTGCTTTTATCATAATTGAGCAGACCTACATACACTATGAAAAAAAAACAAAACAAACTTTGTGGCAAATTTCTGTTGTCCAAAGAGGTTAAAACTCCAGCATATTTGAACAACTTTTTTGTTCCATAAACCTTTTTTTTTAACAAAGCATCTATATACAAGTAATGTTTTACATAAAATAGGTTAATTATAGAGGTTAGCACATGTGCCTCAGACATGAAAGTTGCCCAGTTTCTGACTGGGAGGAGACACCAATCCAGCCTCAGGGGGTCACATGCTAGTACACCACTGGTCCCAAGCCCAGATAAATGGGAGGGTTGTGTCAGGAAGGGCATCTGGCACAAAAATCTGTGCCAAATCAAACATGCAGATCCATCTGCTGTGGTGACCCCCTGGGAAATAAGGGAGCACTCGAAAGTAACCTCTAGGATTAGAGCAGAAAAAGGACAAACAAGCAGTCATACATGTTCACATACATATGCAACACCGAGGCCAAACAGCTGTTCCATATACTGTGTACAAGCACTGTGAGCTTTATCCTCTTCTCCCTGCACAGTGAAAGTAGGAGAAGCGCTGCCAGAAACATGTTATCCCACACCGACCAGATAACTGTACAGTTTCTTTGTTCATTACTTCCTCAGAAATATCAAAGTACTAGATCACACCTGTGATATTTCTCCACAAGCTGACATCCTACATCTTCTACATTGAGAGAAACAGGATTTTTATTTTTTAAATGAAGAAATGAAATAACACAAGTGTTAAATAATCCTAGCTAATGAGTTTCTAAAACATGAATTTAGGGCTTTATCTGAGCTCAGCTTCATGCCATTTCACTGAAGCAATGCACTACGCACACCTCCACGACTGGTTTGTCAAGCTTGAAAAACTGATAAGCAGACAAAACCTTTCCCAACACATCGACTTCTAAACAAACCCTTCATCAAAACTTTCAATCAAACAACAAGTTGACATTTGTGAAACCGCCCTATCAGGTCAGTCCGTAGCACAGCTCAAAACTGACTCTGTGGTTTTCCTGTTATCACTCAGGTCTGTCAGCCATTGTGGCGGCAACTCAGGTGGGAAACCAGTGACTGATTCATTTTCTTTACAAGGTCTGGAAAGAGTTTTTCAAATTTTATCTTCAACATCCCCTCTATCGCTCATTTTCCAGACAGACAGGCTAAATCACACAGAAACGGTTGAAATTAAGCAACTGAGATCTTCTAAAGAGGTCGGTACATTTATGCCCCACCTGTAACAGCCAACACCTGCCATGGAAATGCCACATGCTATCTTTTAAAAAACAATAAATAAATCACAATTAAAGCAGTAAACCTGCACTTGAGGAAGAAGATCAGATATCTCAAGACAAGAATATCTCAACTATAAAAACAAATAATGAAACTCATTGTTGTGCAGTGACAGAGTCAAATGCCTTCAAGACATTTAGTTGTGTGGCAGGGCCTGCAGCTGGCTACTATCCAAAGGTACGAAACACTGCGTGTCCCTTCTTCAATTATGCAGAATGAACAAAAGCACAACCCAACCGTTTTACGGATGGCTCCTAATCATATACTATGTGACGAGAGGATGTGCCGGTTTGATATGAAGTAGCGGACTAGCAGTGCGATAGCTACATATTCTTCTTTACCCCCACAAGACAACTAAAAACGCACACTCTGATTACTAAACAAGCTTCACCTGAGATGTTATTTTTGACAAGGGAGTGTTCCGGCAAAATCACCATTAGTAAACTCCCCACCGTGTTAGCCTTCTTTGATCATGTTTAACCTTAAATTTGAAGTGAAAAAGGACAAGAAACTACAAAATAAAAATGCAGTTGAGACAGCAGTTTGGAGGCTGAGTCACTGACTATAACGAAATGGCTGTTTGGCGTGAGAAAAGTTGGGAACCCGTGATTTAAAGAGAGTGGTCCTCCCACTGCTAGCTTACACATCTTCCTGCTGATGGGCACAGCATCCGTTAAAATTAACTTTTGGAGATTCCCCCTCTCCCCCTTTTAAAGAAGAAATAACGCCATGAGCGGTAAATACGAACCTTTCAAAGAGTATCCTTACGACGAAAATTCCCAAAGCTAGCGGTAAGGCGGTAAACAAGTGTCCAGCTTTAGGATACTCCACCCCGGGAGCTGGGTTCTCCAGATCCGCCCAGGTTACGTTGTGAGGGAGCCAGAACCTCTCGTTCCAAAACCAGGCTGAAAGACCAGCCATATTTTCCCGCGTCCCTGTGCCCGCGCGGTTTGGAGCAAAGTATTTCTTGGCTCAAAGAAAAGATGTGTGAAACTTGTTGGATGCCTGCTCTGCCCCCCCACCGGGCTACTTCTGTATGCCGACTGCCACACTCAACTTTACCGCAAAAGTGATAAAATTACCGCAAAACTAGCTACGCTTCCGGTGGGGGGTTTTCAGAATAAGATTCATGACTACATAACGGTATAACATTTCACGTAAGAAAGCGTTAAAAATATCGTTCACTCATTTAAATTATTTGTCACTCGTCTTTTTTTCTTTTCTTTTTTTAATTAATATTTGACTAAGTTAGAATTGTGGCCATAATAATTTTGTTACTTCCTTGTATAGCTGGGGATTGCTAACTTTATATTTTTAAAGGCAAACTATGAAGCGATCCTCACATCTGAACATTAACTGTTTTCACTTATTAAATAGAAAGACAGACAGGAATTAAGACTGTCTTTTCATTAGTGACCTTTTTAATTTTGAGAGTTAAGAGTGGAGGTATGCTCTGGAGAGAAGAAAATCAAAGTTAGTAGAAGCAAGACAGAATACATGTGAAGCTTCAAGGAGCACAGGTAGTGAAGTATACTACACTTAATACATTAATGACACATTCTATGATTTATGGTTAGGAGAAGGTGACACTGACAAAAAGATGGGAGGTAACAGAGCTGAAAATGTTCACATTTTTGTTGGGAAATTAGAAATGAGTATATCAGAGGAACAGCTATGGTTAAAAGGTTTTGCAGATAATGCTAGAGAGATTAGGCTGAGATCGTTTGGACATGTGCAGAGGACGGATAGTGAATATAATGGAGAAAATATGTTGAAGATTAAGCTGCCAGATAGGAGGTTCGTGGATTCAGTGAAGGAGGATGTGCAGAGGCTTGGTGTGACAGAAGAGACAGGAATTACGATTTTTTCCCCCTCCTCTCATTAGTGACATTTTAAATTTGCTGGCATAAACCACTCACTTAATTTCAAATGCAGGTTCCTGGATTTTATCTCTAACTTGACTCATATTGCTTGCCGAGCAGAATTGAGGAAGTGAAGCAAGTCCCTCCTCCCTCGCTGAAGGGATGGGCACATGTGTGTGAACGCATGGCATTCGTATCCTTTCACTTTAATTTCTAGAGCCTGACTTTAAGACGCACAGCTGCATATCAGAGTTGTGCTCATACAACTTGTGAGGTTTAACAGCTCCTTCTCAGGAATCCCTGTTTTTGGTTATCTCAACTGGTAGCGCCTCACGGATAGTTTAGAAAAAGCCACCAGATTAAGCGATGAGTTTGTGATTGATGCGATTGCTCTCCCAAGTGGTCAGTGGGTGTATTGCAACTATAAATTCTCAAGCAACTTTATGCAACATCTTAGCCAGAAATTCATTGTAAAACCCTCGTGTCTGTTTATTAAAATAAAACAAAATTTTAAAATGACACACATTTTTGGGATTTCCACTGCAGTACAATGGTATGGTATTGTCTTGTTCTGCAGAGTATGAGGTGGCTGTAGCCCCGTCTAATTATAGATGACCATTTGCTCCTTTGGAGAGAGTTATTATTAGATATCTCACAGGCCAGTTGACTCAATAACTATGCAAGGGATTTCAGCTAGGGAGTCCAGTTTTAAAGAAGTGCCTCATGATGTAACTTTACAGTCCACTCACATAAATGAGCGACACAGCTGAAAAACATTTAAAACCAAACATATTTCTGTGATCAAAAGGCTTGTATGGATAGGACTGTTGCTTCTGTGTGTTTAATTAGAAAACAGAAGTATGCAGATTTTCATTTCAAGGCCAGAGCAAACAGGCTGCCACTGACTAACAGGGACTGAAAATTGATGGGATATATTGGCATATGGAGATGGACATATGGCTTTGTTGCACCTCCAGGGATATTTGCGACTTAATTAAGTGGGGGAAATAACAAGGGCATTAATGACTGCACTGAATAAATGGAGCTATCACATATGGGGGCTGTGGCTGAAACCAGGATGTGGCCTTGGCCTTGGAGAAAGGTTGAGGCAGACGTGCTAGGAAATGGTAAAGGTGAAGAGTTTAGAGTGGCAGCCAGACTGAGCTCAGGTCAGATTACAGTGGGGCACTTCCTGAGTGTATGCGTGTGTCCTGCAGGCATGCACCACCACGTTCAAAAGAAAACATAAATAGGCACAAAAATAAAACAAGATCAATATTTTATTTCAAAATAGATTTTGTATTGTAAGCAGTTATATTTTAGGAAGCCCACATGATGAAACAGTGGGACAGGTTATGTTTTTTTCCCCCTTCAGTGCTTCACAAAACAAGGGCACTTTTACACAAGGTATTATGTAACATTTCATAACAGTCAGGTCATGGTTTGTGTGTCGTAAAGGAGAACAATTCAAATTCTCAAAACTTTTAAGACTTAAAAGATTTGTGCGGCAATCGGTAAAGACAGACATGGAAACCAAATGCATGCCTCTGTCAGTAACAACAGCAGGTCAACACATGTGGCTCAGGCAGGTGGAAGGCAAGTCTGCTCCACTTTTTCTATTCTCTGTTTGAGACTAAAACATGAGTCAGGACTACCTGTCCCCCTTTAATGTCCTTGGTGATAGTGTAATTGTAGTGTGAAAGTTTGTCCAAACTTCTATCCCGTCATCAGTCCCTCAAATGTGCTCCGGGTGGTTTTGCAAGCACTTGATGAACTCTGAGACTGGGTGGCCATTGAAGCAGATCTGATAAACGGCAGTGAAAAGAGGAAACCTGCAAGGGCAAATGGAGATTATTAAGGAAATAGTTCCACATTCACATTCTTGCCAGAGTTAGATGAAAAGACTGATATCAATCTCGTGTCTAGAGTAAATATGAAGCAGTAACTTTAAACAAACAAGCTCATTAGTGAGCTTCAGAGGTGCTGACATGTGAATTTGCTTATTTTTGGAAAGAGCCATTTATATTCATTAATCTAAAAGCTGGTGCCAGCAACTTCACTGTGTACTTGTTTGTATGGCACCACTTTCTTCTTGAGTATCCAACTCAAACATATGCCAAACAGGTAAGTATCACTCATTGCAAAAAGGTAAAATACAATACTGATAATAATAAAACACAAGAGAGACTTACTTCTCCACCATGTTTTTCTGTTTCAAGACCTGGTGGACCTCAGTTGCTGTTGCTGGGCCCTGAAGCTTCTGACCATTCAGCAGCTCGTTCTCCAACTGCTCGATGGTCTACAAGGAGAGACAACGAGCGCCGCATTATTATCATTTTAATAACAAGAGAGGAAGACTGACATGGGAGAGACACGAGCTGTTTCGTACTTTGCCCGTTTTGGCAAATGCCTCTCCAATCTTTCGGTTGCGTCCACCATAGCAGGTTGTGATGAGGTCGGCGATGCCACAGCTCTCCAGGAAGGTGGCAGGTGAGACGGGGCAGTTAGTGCAGAAAACCTTGGCAAAGGAGATCATCTCCATCAGGCCGAGACGAATCACTGCTGCCTTGGTGTTGTCTCCAAATCCCAGGCCATCACAGAAGCCTGCTCCTACTGCCACGATGTTCTGCAGTGATGATGAAGTTATATATATATGAATGTGAAGAATCTTTACTGTGTAGATATAGATGGAAGTGGACTTTTTTAACAAACACTGTCTTTTCTATACAGTAAATACACAGATTCATTTAGATTTAGCTCTGCTGCTTTGGATGCATATGCACAGTGCATATATCTATCTATCTATCTATCTATCTATCTATCTATCTATCTAGATAGATAGATAGATAGATAGATAGATAGATAGATAGATAGATAGATAGATAGATAGATAGATAGATAGATAGATAGATAGATAGATAGATAGATAGATAGATAGATAGATAGATAGATAGATAGATAGATAGATAGATAGATAGATAGATAGATATGTTTAAACATTTAGCTTGGTGAGGATGAAACACCTTGAGTGCGCCACAGATCTCAACAACATCAGACTCCTCCACCACAGTCACGCGGAAGTTGGTGGTATGCATCAGCTCCTTCAGCAACAACCCATGTTCTTTGTCCTTGCACCCTGAAATTACACACAAATAATCTCAATCTGTTCCCATATTACGTTTAATAATATTATTTATCAAAGAAATAAACTCCATACCAATGGTTGTTTCACAGAACTTCTCATCAGCGACCTCATTGGCAATGTTTGCACCCATGAGGACTGTCATTGTGATGCCCAGTTTCCCTCGGATAACCTCTGAGATCAGCTTCAGACCTTCTGGACTGGCATCGACACCCTAAGGTAACCAGTTATGTTAAAATCCCCTCACTTATTTGTAAAATATTTCTCAGGCTTTAACGCACTGTGTTTTGAAAAAAAAAATCTTAGGATGATGTTACCTTGATAAGAGACATTCCTATCGCATCCTTTTTTATGTGATCTTTGATGGTGTCACACACTCGCACAATAAACTGGTGAGGGACCACGAAGATCAGGATGTCAGCTCCTTTCACAGACTCAGCCAAGTCTGGAACAGCCAGCTAATGAAAGAGAGAAGTCAGAGTAAGACCTGGGATCAGCAAAGGGATAAAACACGGTGTATATGCCATCTTCTGGACTCAATAAACAGTCCTAGAGGGAGAAAGAGTGCTGTCAGACTCACCACATTGGGAGGCAACTTGTGACCGGGCAGATATTTCACATTTTCATGGTCTGTGTTGATGATTTCTGTGAGCTTGCGACCGTTCACCGTCTCCTCAAACACCCACATGTTCACTGTGGTGTCAAACTTGTCATACTTGGCTGCATTGGCTCCCACAATCTTGGCAATGGCAGAGCCCCTGTGGACATGGTGACACAGGAAATCATTCTGCTGCCACAAATCTGGCTGGATGAATGTACCAGTTGCAAAAAACTGTTCTCAGTTTTCTTATGTGAAATGTAGAAAACAAATGTAAACAGATTTCTGTGCTCCCAGAGTGATTGAAGGAGAAAAGGTTGAACAAAAGGTTATTGACTATTTGGTTTAGCAGATACTTCTTTGATTTCAAGATGTTCAGATCTTCTTAGGTCAACTGTTGCTTATATCTGGGAGCTTAAACACTGAAACCACCTACACAAAGATCAGTTTTTAGGAATTACAGTAAAATCTCAGTGGCAAACTTAATATTGTCAGTCACTTAAAGACATAAAGAAACCCTCTCTCACTGGCAGATGGACCTCTATTAGTGTATAAAAGGTGAATGTATGTGTTTTAAATAGCTTTAAAATGCTCTTCTAGGCTAGAAAAAATCCAGGTGAAATATATATTTTAAAAAATAAACAAAACAACAACAACAAAAAACAAACAACATTAGAAGGACCTAATTCAATTTCATTTTATATATAAGCTCAGCATAACTGAAGTTAAGAGCTAGGAGAACTCCCTTTAATGATCATATTTCAGATGTCACAGTTGACCTTTTAGGCTACTATGAGATACTGGTCAGGGCCATACTTAGGTACTTCACTAAAACACAGCACCTTTCCTGCACTGCACCTTAGAGCTCAGAGGTTGTGTATTTTTTTGACCACATTCATTTTACATTAATATTTAGGTATTATTTAGGTTTAGGGCAAAGCTGAAATGCTTCCCATCTAACAGCTTTGCCTTTAAAATATAGGTAACCAGTTAATGCATCACTAATAACAAGTATGTATAGAAACAGTCGGGGTCCATTCTGCTGCATTTTGTAAAAACTTTGATACAAACCTATAAAAGCAGCCAACAAGTTTAATCGTAATATAGTATTACAGTATTAAATCTCCATTTGCACTATTTGCCTATTTGCACTACTATGCCTCCTTACTTGAATATTGTATATTGTATATTGCATAGCTTTTTTTTTTTGTTATACGTAAAATTGTATTGTATTTATTTAAATTTTTACTTTTTAATTATTTTATTTGCATTTTTTAATCACTAGGGTTTGAGAGTAACGAAATTTCTATTCTCTGTATGTCCTGTACATGTGGCAGAATTGACAAATAAAGTTGACTTGAATTGACTACATACTGCTTCCACCACTAAAATGCCACACTGGCTGAGAGACAGCAATGCCCCATCAGTGCTGACTCAGCACTAATGTTGCAGAATAATGAAAAGGGAATCTTCAGTAAAGATTTTCTCAGGATATCAAAGGTCATCATATTCAAAGAAAAAAAGAATCCACTCTCCAGTCCTGCAAAACAGCAGGAAATTATGAATCATTTATCCACTCTCAGAGGCTAAAGTTGCCTCCTGGCCTCCAAGTTTACCAACTTTAGACCGCCTTCACAAAAGGTCCCACTGTGGGTGTAATCTTACAAACCCCCAAAAATAAAAATACCGATATGTTGATTGGAATTTACTTATTTATGCGCACCATCAACAGACCTCCACCCCACTTAACTCTAAACTGAAAGGATTCCTAAGGTGCACAACGTGATCTAAAGTCCTTTACTCACCAGTTACCAGAGCCAATCACACAGACCTTCTTCTGTGTTGCCATCATGTACTTGATTTTCAACTCTAAGCTGCAGCTGCTGCGAAGACACACTGAAGCCGGGGCGCACTGTATTTATACCGGACACACAGCTGAGGCGCAAGCACACCCTCTCCTGATGGTTGGTCTGCTCTGTTGCCTCACAGGAACAAACTTTTCCACACCGCGCAACAGGATAGTCGGACGGGTTTTTTTTCCCCCAATTGAAAGCAGGCACTCACAAACTTAAGCATACAAGGAATTTTACCTAATCAATTTACACGATTCAATCAATAGAATCTGCGCATTTTAAACCGATTGGGCTCCAGACCAGCGGTCCCCAAACCCCGGGCCTCGGACCGGTACCGGTCCGTGAGTCGTTTGGTACCGGGCCGCGAGAGTTGAGGCTCAGGTGTGAAATGTATAGTTTTCAGGGTTTTTATCGGTTTTATCGTTTACTCGGCTTTCCTTGGTTTTCACGTGCGTTATGAATAAATCTTCTTTTTTTCGGTACCGGTACTAGTTTTATTTTGTTGTATTTATCCGCGACACCTTAAAGGCCGGTCCGTGAAAATATTGTCGGGCATAAACCGGTCCGTGGCGCAAAAAAGGTTGGAGACCGCTGCTCCAGACAATCAAAGCTGCTGATTACATCGACTGACACAATCAGCAAACTTCTGTAATCCATTTAAAAATCAAAACTCAAACGTCGGTGAAGAAGCTAATCACATTTATGCTACTCAAGTATTTCTGTGCACTCTGGGATAGACTTTCTACAAAAAAGAAGAAGAAGCAGCAGCTTGAGTTTAGTTAATTTAGTTTGTATGGAGCCGAATCAGGAGCCACCCTATGACTCTAAGACTAAATTAAGAAAAAAAGAATTAATGCAAAACAAAGGGGGGTGGGATGTTTTCTGTTTGAGGACCATTAATCATCTCAGGACCCCTTTAGACTGTTTTCTTAAATAGCCCTAGAGAGGGGTGTAAGCCCTGGCAGAGAAATCATTAAACTACCCAAGTGTACATTTGTTGAATACAGCTCAGCTTCCACCAGCTGCAAGCTAAAGCCTCTCTATGCATCAGTATTAACAATATTAATGCACTACATGCCACAAAGGCACGCACTGACTCAGTGATGCGTTTCTTTCAGAGACCACAGGGAGACTTTGTGGAATATTTACTGGTTTGGTTTTGCATGATGATAAACTTTGTGGCTGAAATAACAAATTATACTGTGTGGTGTGTAATAGCAAGCTTTAAATGCAACCCGATGCTGATCCACACAGGAATATGAAACCACATGATAAGGGGGGGGGGGGGAATCACAGACAAAGAAGACATTCTACATAATCCTTTATTATAACATAAGAACATACAGAAAAATAGGTTTGGTCCATGAAAAAGTCTGCAGATTCACAATTCTACAGTCCCACCCCCCAGTGTTGTTTTACACCCCAGAGGTGCCCCGATGCTTGTTTCAAATCGTGTACCTGCCCAAACCTTTATTAGTGTATTCTTGGAATTCATTATTAAAATGCACATACGCAAACATTTTCAGCCAGGACACTCATTTTAACCTCATACAGGGAAACGACCATTAAACCCACAGAAACCAGGTCTTCAGTCAATGTGTGAAGAAGCTCCGGCTCCTCAAATCTGCTCCACCACATATGTTTTATGACTTCTCTGCTCAGAATTAAAATACACTAAACTAAAAACGCAGGCGTTTTAACTCTTCCCAACTTGCAGGCGACGTGAATCTGACTGCATGTCTCCCTGCAGAGCCGTGCTCCGTAAAGCGTCACTGCTGTCTTTACTTTGTTGCGGAGAGCTAAACCACTGGGCTTGGAGAGCGAGGGCCAATTAATAATATACTGGTTTGACTATCTGAGCATAGACAAAGACTTAAGAAAAAGATCAGCCAGGATAAGTAATACAGGTTTACTTCACATCCATCTTCAGTTTTTTCTGCTCAGTATTTACAAAACTTTAATGACTAGAGGTACTCATACTAGCTACTTCAATGATAATCTGTACTAGCTAACAAGACAAGTACGGATATAATACATATTTTTAAAACAAGGATCACTGATAGTAACAAAAAGGAGGAAAAATAAACGTCAAAACAAATGGCACCTTTAACAAATAAAAACGCTTTCCAACAACAATGTATAATCTGCTGTGATTGACTGAGCTTTAAAATGTCTCAAAAGACTGTGCCACAAACTGTGAAAAATAACCAATGGCAACTTAAAACAAGGTGACGTATGAACAGCCAATGTGTAGCAAAAAAGCCCAATTGATTACAAACACAATCACAATCAATATTTAACTAAACGGGCAAGCATCCGGGGGCCAGGCTTGGAGTTGAAAGTGTAAATTTACTTTCCAAAAACGGGAACAAAGAGCCACGCCAGACTCGACACATTCCGGCTGATTTAAGATTATTTTTTTGTTCCAGGGACAATACATTTAAAGTTGCGAGGTACAGTCTGACTTCTGCTTTTCATCTGTGTACAATCTACGTTTTTTGTGAGGACACAGTGTGTCAAAATGAAAGGAATGCTTCTAGCTAAGGCTAAGACATGAAAAAAAATCAAACTTCAAATTAAAGACACTTTTGCTCAAGAGCTCTCGGTGCGAGGAGGAGAAAAATCTGTCATTAAAAGAAAAAAGATAAAGCAGAAACCAAACTTTGGGGGGGGGGGGGGGGGGGGGGGGTGAAGATAAAGGAAAATTGACATCCTAGAAAATGCTGAGGCCATCTTTTATCTATCTCTCTCTCTATGTTTGTCAGTTTAAATGTCCCACGCACACACATTAGTTGTCTCCACCAGCAAAACATGTCTTCTCATTTCCTGCTGCATGTGACGACTTTCTTTAGGTGTTTCTGATGCCGAGCGCCTGCTCCAGCTCCTGCCGCCTCTGCTGGACCTAAAAGATGTTTTCACAGAGAGATGATTTAATCAGCAGAAGTCAGCATTAAAAAGCAGATAAAAAAAAATAACAGGGGTATGCATGGGCTCAAAGTGCATCCAATAGTGCTGGTAGATATTTAGCAAGTCACGAGTAAGATGTTCTTCATCGTAGATCAAAGTTTGCTAATAGTGACTGGAGCCAAGGGGGCTGAGGTGGGAAGTGATACTATATTAAATGTATTTAAATACTCTGGGAATATTATGAATAAGAGGAGTCATCTTACAGTCTACCATCCTGAGATAACATTAGCAGAGCAAACCTGGCTGAACTGAAAAAAGCATCAAACACCGGACACACTGCTACTTTATAGATGCAGACAGATTGCCACCATCATGTCGTCAGTCTGAACTGTCTTTGACAATGAACAGAAGTCGAGCGGACTCAACTCAACTGGCTGCCAGCTGGTTGTACTCTGGTTATATCCCCATAGAGCAGGAAGGTTGCTGAGTGCAACTGTAATAAATAAATGTAGTGAAATGTGAATTTATGTTTATGAAGATGGCAACAAATATGAGATTTTCAACAATTTATCACAGTAACAGACTGAATGTAATTGCCATATCGGCCATATTCAATCACAGACTGATGGACTGAGTCTTATTGCGACATTTAAGGTAGTTTTAAGTAGGGCTGTTCGATATAACGATATATATCGGATGACGATATAAAAACGTCTATCGTTTCATTTTACGCTATCGTTTGTTTTGTGGTGTCACAAAATAAACTGTTTACGGCAATGTATTATTCATCGTTTTGATCGTCACTGTAGTGGCTATATTAATTTCTTAAGTTCTCTCTTTCTCTTATATTTTATATAACCACACTACGGACGGACAAGCGCTTGTTTTTATGCGTTGTGGTTACCAACAACGACGGTAACACCATCACGTGTCTGCTTGCTTATGTACCACATAAACCTTTCACAATAAAGCTCAAGATCCTGTTGAGACTTTTCAAAATAAACTAAATCATGTGAAAGAGCAGATTATTTACGGATGAGAAGTAAAAAAGAGCCGCCAGGTGCTAAAAAATAAACCTTAGACTCAAACGTTAGAACAGGCTGTTCCCCGCAGCACGCTGTGTAATAAATACTCACAAAGAAAACGGCGGCCGTTACAACTTATGTCTTAAAATGTATAGTTTCATGCATCGGTTAAAACACTCGACTCCAGGTACATGACGTCCAGCTGGAAAGACTTCCCGCAAGACGAGCTGCCCGAGATTCACAGAATTTACAGAAAATGTTACATTTTTGTGATTTATATCGTTAGCGGACGATAGAATTCTTATATCGGGTGGGATGATTTTGGGTCATATCGCACAGCCCTAGTTTTTAATGACGTTGGTAACTACTTTGCAGCAAAGAAAAAAAAAGCTGTGCGATATAAATTTTCTTATTAGATAAATACAGATAGCTTAATTTTGAGGTTAGGTGATAAATCACAATATGTGTTATTGAAATACTCAGCATATCGCAAAAGAACGTTAAAATCACAATAATATTGCATTGTGAGTGAAGTATTGTGATAATATAGCGTGGGGCGTCTGGTGATTCCCACTTCTATTGGCCTGTAACAACAATTTCAGAAAAGGCTCTAGAAATAGTGAAATGTTTTCCTTTAGCTCTTATAAAAATACAATTATGTATAAACTAAGAAAGCATTTAAGACATGATTGTTGACTTCTGTGCAAACCCAGATGGATCAGCCTAAATATGTTATCTAAAAACAAATACTACTGATGTCTATAACTTGATATGAAAACATTCTGCTGTGTATCTAAATAGAAAACTCCAAAATGACATCCTATCAGTTATTTACGTGGATGACTTGTTGCACCATGGCAGATTCCACTGAGACATTTTTGAAAACAATGATAAGCCGAGTACGACATATTTAAGTAATAAAAATTAATCATCTGAAAACCACAAACTTCTCTATAAAAGCTAAATTCCTTGGTATGATCTCTTTGCTAAAATAAAACAAAGAAGAAAAGAAAACTGAGTTACCTTGGAGTAGAAGTAACGGCAGACGGCCTCCTGAGCCCACGGCTGGTAGTAAAACTCTGCTCTTCGCTCCTCTTCTGGGTTTCCTACCACATCTGTCATGGTCTGTTAACAGAAAGAGATATTATTGTATCAACCTCCATCTAAACTAGTGCACCAGCTGATAAATTAAAGGGCACAGGGTCTCCGCAAGGCCAACTGGGGATTTGCTTTGAGAGCAGCTACTGAGCTTCAGACTGAATTTGTTCAATTTTACAGTGATCCGACTGAGCAAACACTGCAGGTGGGTGACAGCTGGTCAAGCAGTTAACCGGCTCGCTCACAGAAAGATGGGGGCGAGCATGCATGCAGTCAGACGTTATTAAATGTTTCACGCTCTATTTTGACTCTGCTACACCTGATTGAGCAGCATGGGGTTTGTGTGCATGATCTGAGGTTTCGAGCAATGCACGACGTAAACTCAAGTCAAAGGATCAAATACTGTTAAACTCTAATACCTCCAAATCTGTGGATTGCCAATTTACAAATATGGCACAGAGCACTTTATGACAAAAAAAATCATGCATGTCAAGTGGCTTTCATTTAATTATCTGGTCATCTGTTATTGTCTACTTGTGTGATATTTTGACCTCAGAAGGTGTCTTTTTTTCCCACCTTCTACTTCTGTTTGTTATTCCTGCCATTTCTTTTCTGTCTACAAATAACATGCCCATAATCTGCTTAAAGCTTTGCATTTAAATAAATTTTACAGGAAGTCGGGTCACTTATTTATTTTTACATAAATCTAATCACAAAACAGCCTAAGGAAAAGAAATGGACCCCTGTTCTACAACAGGAAAAAATAAAATGAAAGAAAAGAATCTGTTGCGTTATGTACAGTGTAGGCAGAAATAAAAATAGTGAAATCTGACTGTGGTGGAACAGAATGACAAAATCTGGTAGAGGAAAGCAATGAGTCACATCTTTCTACTTGTGATGCTGTGCATCTTTCTGCTGCGTTGCATTCTTATCTTTTTTAAGGTTGTCAGTGGAGAAACTGGTGCTGCTGCTCTGTCCTCTTTCTGATCCGTAAGGGGTTTATTTCTGAACGGCTGTGTGGTAAAAAGGATTACTCAGCACTTACTCATCTGAGCGAACCTCAACTCCACATTTAGATATAAACTTTAGGCGGTTCAAAATGTTTTTCTTATTCTTACACACATCCTACACAGCCAATCACAGTGATGTGTGTTGGGAGGAGGATTTGATGACATGGTACATCTACTGATGCCTGCTGTGACTAGAGATAATAAAAAAAGCTCAATGCTACTTTAAGATCCTCTCTTAAAGTAGCAGGACAGACACACTCACCTTGAGGTCTCTGCACTGGGACTGCAGCCAGTCGTTGATAAAGCCCTGAGGATCCCTGGCAAAACTCAACATGAACTCCCTCTGGGTCTTCAGCTGGTTAATGGTCTCAATGGTTTCATGGATCTGAGAAGAATCAAGCACAAAACAGAAAGCCTGTCATGTTAATAGACTTGATGTAGCTAACTAAATTAACAGGTGTTTAGTATTCCTCAGATCAAAACGATTACACCAGGGACATCCCTTTATAAATCTTTTATTGCACCATAAATTACACGAGCGGTTTTAAAACCTCTAATTACACTGATATATCTTTCCTATCATTTTCTCTGACACCTATGTAGGCAATAAAGTTACACACACACACACACACACACACACACACACACACACACACACACACACACACACACACACACACACACACACACAAAACAAAGGCGGACATCCATCCATCAATCTACACATGTATATGTATACATATACATGTGCGTATTCATAAGAGTCACCAGACTTGTGTATTTGATGCTGTTAACATATACAGCACACATATACATACATATATGCTTCAATATAATGCTAAACAACTTAACTTGGAATGAATAAATCAATTAAACAGGGTTAAAAAAAAATAATAACACTAATGTAGTCGACTAAACTAAAAGTAAGAAAACACTGAAAGTCCATATTAAGCACCTAAATCCTGAAATTACACTGTCTGTACAAATATAAGAGCCATTTCAAACCATATTCCTCGAAAATCAGATTGTATTGTGGTACTCTGGGCCACACAG